>NC_088369.1:11756762-11806762 GCF_034508935.2 Berghia stephanieae
AAAGACCTGTCATTATGAGTACTACATTATGCTCTTAGCAGATTTTATAAACAACCATTTGAGTCGGCGGAGTATAGCAATAATAATTATCACTCCTTGCTTATACCTACCTTATTGATTGTTTTTTTATTTTTTATTTTTTTTATTTTTTTTTTTTTTGTTTCTGTAAGACCTCATTAAAACCTCTTTGGCTAAGGAGCTCATAACATTGCCATCCGGAAGTATAACGGACCAACACACAAAACTCCGTGTAACCATGATGGTTTATAGTCAAGTTAATACAGTTTAGTGAGAATTACTCATAAACGCGGATGACAAAAAAAAAAAAAAAAAACAATAACAAAGACCAGAGTGACGTCAACTGCGAACTATCTATTAATGGAATTTAAAGGCTATTCCAAACTCATCTATTATAATTCTGCCCTAACAAGCAAAAAGGACAGTATCTCACAAAAAATCATAAAATCACTTTTTTAACTTAATCGAAACTCTAGCACATAGAAAAGCTTACAAAGTTGTCAGAATGATCATATCTCAAGCATTTTTTTAAAATTTGAGGCCATTAAAAATTTGCTTGATACTACTGTATAATTGTGGAAATTTAAATATATATATCGGCACGACAATTTTGATCTATCAATTTTGATCGGTTTGAAAGGGCGCCAAAATGGCGGCTCCCAGGGCCAAAGGTCAAAATAAGGACCGGTCATTACGACCTAGCAGATTTTTCTTAATATTCATTTGAGTAAACGCGTGATACAATTACCCTTACTTTAAGAGAGCTTTGCAAGTTAACTCATTCAACCCTAACACCGACTACATCCGTTGTTTACCCGGGTTAATTTTATTTATTACATTTTTCAAAGACAAATTTTAATAATAGACGTATAATCAAAGCTATTTTTTTAATTTTTACATGTTAATGATAGTTGAATAAAACTATCTATGTACATGCTCATTTTTAATACATTTTTTCTCTCCAATTTTCAAAATTAGAAAAAATATCTAGGATCTAGTGATTTAATTAAATATCAATTTTTGAAAAAAAAAAGTTTTATAATTTAGAAATTTAACAAGAATTCTGTGCTCGATTATAAAAAAAAGTTAACATTAGCAGTATGGAACAATGTTGATTTCCAATCCTATTTTTTTTAAAATTTAAAAGCATTTTATCCTCCTGCATTGAGTAGCGTGGCTTTTTATGTATTATGAAACAGAATTCAGAGCCCTTCGGCAAACGGATTTTCCCAGACAGTTTTGTTTCTCTGTCGTGTTAGATACTCGTGTGTTTTATTCTTTAAACAATCAGAACTTCCATAAAGGGAACTAATATTATTATTGGCTGGTCTAAAATTATACACATGACGTTCTTGCCACAATTTACAGGGATAATTATTAAAATCACAATTGTAGCTTATGATTATTATTGTTATTATTATTATTGTTATTATTATTATTATTATTATTATTATTATTATTATTATTATTATTATATTATTATTATTATTATTATTATTATTGTTATTATTATTATTATTATTATTATTAATTGTTATTATTATTGTTATTATTATTATTGTTATTATTATTATTGTTATTATTATTATTATTATTATTATTATTGTTATTATTATTATTATTATTATTATTGTTATTATTATTGTTATTATTATTATTATTATTATTATTATTATTATTATTATTATTATTATTATTATTATTATTATTATATTATTATTATTATTATTGTTATTATTATTATTATTATTATTATTATTATTATTATTATTATTATTATTATTATTATAAATCATTTTTGTTATTATTCTCATCATCATCATCATCATCATCATCATCAAAATCATCATTCTCAGTGTAGTGAGAATTAATCATAAAAATGGATGGCAAGAAACAATAACAAAGACCTAAGTGACGTCAACTCTGTTCTAACTATAGATAGTACGAAGTTGACGTCACTCATGTCTTTGTTATTTTTTATTGCCATCCATTTTGATGAGTAATTATCTCTAAACTGTATTTACCAGATTAAAAACGTTCATAGTTAAACAGAGTTTTGTGTGTTGGTCCGTTTTACTTCCGGGATGGCAATGTTATGAGATTCTTAGCCAAGCGCATTATATATATTTATATATATATATATATATATATATATATATATATATATATATATATATATATAAATATATATATATATATATATATATATATATATATATATATATTGGTACGTTATATCCCGCTGGTGGATGTAATGATTGTTTTACCTAAACGCATTGCATCAATAAAAATGTAATTTCTGGTCTCCGGCGATTTGATGGCGAATGTCAAGGCGTGGTTGCCAGGTTGTCAAAACGGACAATTTCAACCCACCGGCAACGAATTTCATGTCTCAATAAGACAATGTTTAAGATTGCCTTATCAAATATTAATGTTAACATAACATAACATATGGTATAGGGCAAAATAGAATAAAATCCCTTGAATGCCTTTGATATTAATAGTAATGCCATAAATCTTTTGATTAAAGATTACAATTATGATACACGCGGTAAAGATAGTATTTCAACTTAAATGTACTCATGTATATATTATGGTGTACAAACATGTATTCTTAACCGTTGATATTGGTAAAAAGAAAATTATTCCACCCCTCTCCCTAAATAGTAACGCGTAATGATAATAAGTTTACAATAATAATTTGTGACGTCAGAACATACATCGTTAAATTTCACCAAAAAATTGGATTCTTTAAAAGATTGAGCTTTTATATAGCGCAATATCCACTAAAACGGCTAAAAGAGCTTTACAAGGGGGCCCTGGTCAACAGTAACATTTAACATGTAGGCCGGGACATAACGCTTGTTTGGCGATATTACAATATTTTCGGACAAAGGCAACGCTGTTAACGGCCAGGTACTCATTTTACACCTGATTACGGTCAGAGAATGTGAGTAAAGAGCCTTTTCCAAGGACTCAACTATGCGCCGAGCAAGAGGCTCGAACCCAGGACCTTCCGATCCGAAAGCGAGTGTCATACCACGAGACCACATAGCCGCACAGTAGAAGTAGTCTATAATTTAAATGATTTTGAAGATGTATTTTATTCGACGATGACGAAATAGGGGTTGATTGAGGGGTAAAATGAATGATGTCTTAATCTCTTGCTTTTTAAAATTCGAACTTCATTCCCACGCGCACTCGATTGCAAGCAACGGTTGGGAACACGTCCGGAACTCCAGAAAACAAGAGTGTCATGTAAGAATCGTGTATTGCTAGCATGAGCATAATCGTGTATCCAGAGGAGAAAAACATTATAAATATGATCATGTTTGGACATTTATACATTATGATCACATGACATATTATGAAAAGTTCTAGCCAGCATGAAGAATAAAAATTACAGATTTTCTTTGTTTAGAACCACGATGGCCGCCGTTGCTGGGCGACGAGACATCAGACTATTGAATCCAATTTACATTGACGACCGGCATGATATATTTAGATTTGAACATATAAGACGACTCTGAAATAAAGAGAAAAAAATCCCAAATTACACAAGGTATGTAATCAGTACTCTAATAGAGTGGTTTTATACTTCCAATGAGATTTGAACAAATAATTTGACATCACAGTACAGTTCCCTATAGATAGAACGAAGATTACGTCACTTGGGGCGTTGTTATTGATTTTTGCCATCCGCGTTCATGAATAATTCTCACTAGACTGCATTAACCAGACTATATACGTTCATGGTTACACACAGTTCTGTGTGTTGGTTCGCTTCTTAGCCAAGCGCATACTATTTATTGAAGTAAACTTATTTTATGTTTTTTTTTCCTTTTCAAAATTAAAAAAAAAAAACAAACAAAATGTTAGTGAAAGCCAGAGGCATCGCCTAGTGAGAAAAGAAAGAAAAAAGAAACGAAAAAAAAAACCCCAAACACAAATAAAAACAACAACAAAAACAAAACAAAACAATAAAAAAAACCAGAGTAAGTGACAAAACTTGTAAGGATTCGTCACTGTTCCAGTTGAAGAGCAACGGATGGTCACGCACTGAATACAAGTCATGAATAATTTATGCAACGACCAAGGTACGCCAAAGAATCGTTTACTACTAGCTTGTTTTATATTTCCTTGATTTATTGTTTTTTCTTTTGCTCGTTTCTTTTGAGATTGTTAAAGCTTGTTAGGATTGTGAGCAACCACTGGATGTGAATTGATTTTTGTGGAGGATTCGACTGAACGTAAACAAAATGTGTGTTTTTAAAAAAATCTTCTTCTTCTTCTTCTTCTTCTTCTTCTTCTTCTTCTTCTTCTTCTTCTTCTTCTTCTTCTTCTTCTTCTTCTTCTTCTTCTTCTTCTTCTTCTTCTTCTTCTTTCTTCTTCTTCTTCTTCTTCTTCTCTTCTTCCTTCTTCTTCTTCTTTCTTCCTTCTTTCTTCTTCTTCTTCTTCTTTTCTTCTTCTTCTTCTTCTTCTTCTTCTTCTTCTTCTTCTTCTTCTTCTTCTTCTTCTTCTTCTTCTTTCTTCTTCTTTCTTCTTCTTCTTCTTCTTCTTCTTCTTCTTCTTCTTCTCTCTTCTTCTTCTTCTTCTTCTTCTTCTTCTTCTTCTTCTTCTTCTTCTTCTTCTTCTTCTTCTTCTTCTTCTTCTTCTTCTTCTTCTTCTTCTTCTTCTTCTTCTTCTTCTTCTTCTTCTTCTTCTTCTTCTTCTTCTTTCTTCTTCTTCTTCTTCTTCTTCTTCTTCTCTTCTTCTTCTTCTTCTTCTTCTTCTTCTTCTTCTTCTTCTTCTTCTTCTTCTTCTTCTTCTTCTTCTCTTCTTCTTCTTCTTCTTCTTTCTTCTTCTTCTTCTTTCTTCTTCTTCTTCTTCTTCTTCTTCTTCTTCTTCTTCTTCTTCTTCTTCTTCTTCTTTCTTCTTCTTCTTCTTCTTCTTCTTCTCTTCTTCTTCTTCTTCTTCTTCTTCTTCTTCTTCTTCTTCTTCTTCTTCTTCTTCTTCTTCTTCTTCTTCTTCTTCTTCTTCTCTTCTTCTTCTTCTTCTTCTTTCTTCTTCTTCTTCTTCTTCTTCTTCTTCTTCTTCTTCTTCTTCTTCTTCTTCTTCTTCCTTCTTCTTCTTCTTCTTCTTCTTCTTCTTCTTCTTCTTCTTCTTCTTCTTCTTCTTCTTCTTCTTCTTCTTCTTCTTCTTCTCTTCTTCTTTTCTTTCTTCTTTCTTCTTCTTCTTCTTCTTCTTTCTTCTTCTTCTTCTTCTTCTCTTCTTTCTTTTCCTTCTTTTCTTCTTCTTCTTCCTCTTCTTCTTCTCTTCTCTCCTCTTCTTCTTCTCTTCTTCTTTCTTCCTTCTCTTCTTCTTCTTCTTCTTCTTCTTCTTCTACACTATCTTCTATCTACTATCTATCTATCTATCTATCTATCTATCTATCTATCTATCTATCTATCTATCTATCTATCTATCTATCTATCTATCTATCTATCTATCAATATGTCAGTCTATCTATCCATCCATCCATCCATCCATCGCTCGATCCACCGTACCTAGCTTTCTATCTTTGCCTTGCCAGCTACGCTCCCCCTCCTGCCCCCCCCCCCCCCCCCCCCCCCCCAATACCCCACTATCATTATAGCCTCCTTATTTTCCGGAATGAAATTTTATCCTTTATGAATATATTGAGACAGATTAAGAGCTGCAGCTATCAAATCACTGCCATACTTGATTGGCAAATGAAGCAGGACGATAAAAACAACACCCGAGAAACGTCCCTTCAATCTGACTGGAATGAATGGAAAACGGCCCCTCTACGTCTAGGTGAATGGATAAATAAATAAATAAATTCAAAATAAATAAATAAATAAATAAATAAATAACAATAAATAAATAATAAATAAATCAATCAATCAAAAGATAAAAAATAATGAATAAATAAATATATAAATAAATAAATATATAAGTAAATAATCAATAAATGAATAAAAAGAAATCAATCAATCAATCAATCAATCAATAAATATATCTAGAAAGAAAGAAATAAAGAAAGTATATTAATGTAGTGCATTTTTAGGAATTTACCTTCCTCAACGTGCACATAATGATAATATGTGCAGGTCTGATAACCGGACGCAATGACGCGATTTGATGCAACGTTGCTGTAATGGGCAGTTTTATCGATCACGTGATTTAGTGCTGTCCAATGATTGGACATCTCTTTATAAAAGTAAACACATTGTTCTTTTTATAACACTTTGTAAACACACCCATGCCCAAGCGTTAAGCTGAACAAAAGCATCTATTTATTGTGATGTTGGATATTTCGAAAACTGTGAACATATTGTTATAATACGTGCTGATGCTATGCAACATTCGCCTGTCAGATAGATATAACGGAATGGTTTTCAAGAGTCGTGACGTCACTTCCCTCGTAATGACGAATCTAGTAACTGGTTCTAAACTATCGGAATAATGGCGGACGCGCCTATGAATCACTTCTCCTCCCAACATAAAAGTGTATCCAGAGGAGAAAAGCATTATAAATCTGATCATGTTTTGGCTTTTATACATTCTGATCACACTCGCCTTCGGTTTGGAAGGTTACGGTCACGTGATTCTTTGTTATCATTTTGGTGATTAATTCTCACTAAATTATAGATGGAACTAAATTATTGATGTCACTCAACTCTTTGTTGTTGATTTCCGCCAGCCATTTTCATGAGCAGTTCTCATTAAGTTGTATCGATCATACTATAGATAGTATGCGCTTCGCTAAGAAGCTCATAACATTGCCATCCGGAAGTATAACGGACCAGCACACAAAACTGTGTGTATCCATGAACGTTGATAGTCCGGTTAATACAGTTCAGTGAGCATTACTCATAAACGCGGATGGCAAAAAACAATAACAAAGACATGAGTGACGTCATCTTCGAACTATCTATAGATAGTTTGCGCTCGGTTAAGAAGCTCACAACATTGCCATCCGGAAGTATAACGGACCAACACACAAAACTATGTGCAACCATGACTTTTTCTAGTCTGGATAATACAATTAAGTAAGAATTACTCATAAATGTGGATGGCAAAATACAATAACAAAGACCTGAGTGACTTCATCTTCGTTCTATCTATAAACGTTAAATGTTACACATAGTGTTTGTGTTTTGGTACGTCATATCCGGCTGGCGTATATCGTGAGGATTGCATTCACATGGAGCTCCTCTGTTTCTTGTCTTTATAGATAGTTCGAAGTTGACGTCACTCCAGCCTTTGTTATTGTATTTTACCATCCGTGTTTGTGAGTGATTCTCACTAAACTTTTTTAACCAGACTATAAAAGTTCATGGTTGCACACAGTTTTGTGTGTTGGTCCGTTATACTTCCGGATGGCAATGTTATGAGCTTCTTAACCAAGCGCATACTATCTATAAATGTTCATGGTAACACAGTTTTGTGTGTTGGTCCGTTATACTTCCGGATGGCAATGTTATGAGCTTCTTAACCAAGCGCATACTATCTATAAATGTTCATGGTAACACGCAGTTTTGTGTGTTGGTCCGTTATACTTCCGGATGGCAATGTTATGAGCTTCTAAGCCAAGCGCATACTATCTATAATACTATAATTTCAGTCTTGGATTCTATATATAAAAAAGAAAAGGTCTGTCACAGGAAACAATGTCCAGAGAGTCACTGATCCCGACCCCGATCCCCCCCCCCCCCCCCCAATCCCCCCACCGCCACCTAAACAACCCTTCCATCCTCCCTCGACGCAACCTATCCCCCCTCCATCCCCCACTCCCTTCCTCTAAAAAGAAGTCAAACCAATTATTTTAATATAATGGTGTCCAGACTTAGACAACAGACGTTTTGATAAAACACAATCGAATGAGACAATGGTACAATAGCCAAACCCATCACGACTTAATTATAGAAAATGTAATATTTTTGAAATCAAAAGAAACGAAATTAAATAAAGACAAATAATATTATGTTGACCACGGGTTTAACTATTGAATTATGACACCCCCATCTCAAACAGGTATTATGCGTAGCCATCGTTAACATATAGATAGATAGAATGAAGATGACGTCACTCAGGTCTGTGTTATTGTTTTTTTTTTTTGTTTTTTTTTTACCATCCGCGTTAATGAGCCAGACTATAAACGTTGAAGGTTAGACATAGTTTCGTGTGTTGGTCTGTTATACTTCCGGATGGCAATGTTGTGAGCTTCTTAGCCAAGCGCATACGATCTGTAAGTTAGCGACGGCAGTGTATCAAGTCAAGATAGACCAGGTTCTGGGAATGAGGGTGATTTCAGGGTGATTTCTATTACATTTCCATGCTCAATTTGTTTCACAATGTTTCAGAGTATATTTTCCACCAGGGAATTTTTTCCTCGATCAAGTGTTTCGGTCCTTAACTTCTAAGGGGACAGAAATATATACTTCTTCGAAAGGTATCCAGCAACTATTCTCAAATTTAATACTTTTTCAACTTGACTAGCTGTAAAATAATATTTAGAAGTGAAATTAAGCGTTCATATTTCCCGAAGATGTACAAAAAGTGTTGATTTAATCATTTATGACAAGACGTTCTAACTAAACTTGGCAATATCTCAGTTCAAACCTTTTCACCATCCGACTGATTATGTCATTCACTGTAACATATAATAATATATGTAGCATACAACAGATGGACATTCGTATCTATCATCATTTTAAAAATTCTATTTTCACATTTCATTATACTATTTTTAGACGGCGGGTCCTATATCTTCTAAATGTGCTCCAGTCGCTTTACAATGGGTCCCGAGCCAACAGCAATACTTGACATGTGGGATGAGAACTACTTATCCATATTGTCTTCATCATCATCATCATTATCATCATCATTATCATAATCATCATTATCATCATCATCATCATCATTATCATCATCATCATCATCATCATTATCATCATCATCATCATTATCATCATCATCATCATCACCATCATCATCAACAGCAACAACATCATCATCATCTGCCAAGTACTTTTCTTTCTTAGCCATTCGGCTGCTTTTTTTTTTTTGTGTCCCTTGACTAGCTAAACCATTCAATAGCCTTTTGACAGTCTGTCATTTGACCTTTCTTTGGGTCTCATTGGGAGTCGACTGAATCTAATGTTTCCCTTTTATTAGTTATTTAAGTAGTCGATTCTTAAACTATTCTTTTGCTCCTACGTACGAATGGGAGCGATCTATAGATAGAATGAACTTGACGTCTCTCAGGTCTTTATTATTGTTTTTTTTTTTTTTTTTGGTTTTTGTTTTTGTTTTGTTTTTGTTTTTTGTTTTTTGTTGTTTTTTGTTTTGTTTTTTTTTTGCCATCCATGGTAATGAGTAATTCTCACTAAACTGTATTAAACAGACTATAAAAGTTCATGGTTACATATAGTTATGAGTGTGTTGGTCCGTTACACTTCCGGATGGCAATGCTGTGAGCTTCTAAGCCAAGCGCAAACTATCTATATTCGGGTTTTCGGCCAACCCAGTCATCAATCACATGCTTTGTTGCTGCCCAACGATTGGATATTTATTAACAAATGTAAACACGCTGCTTTGTTTATGAAAGTTGTAAACATACCCATGTGTCAAGATGAATCAAAGTGGTATTAGATATTTCAAAAGCTATGTTTACTTTTCACTATTTTGGTCATTTTGAGTACACTTTGCAATGTGACCAATAACTTCGAGTACTCGGAAAGGTAAATATAGATAGCATGCGCTTATCTAAGAAGCTCACAACATCGCCATCCGAAGTATAATGGACCAACACACAAAACTATGTGTAACATTGAACGTTTATAGTCTGGTTAATACAGTTTAGTGAGAATGACACATAAACGCGGATGGCAAAAAGCAATAACAAAGACATGAGTGACGTCAACTTCATACTATCTATAGATCATCCCATTCTGCCTCAAAACGGTTTTAAGTCAGGGCGGATAAGATAAGAAAGTTAAACTCACATCGATTTAACATTTATATAGCACATTTCCGCGGTAATACCAAGCTTAGTGCGCTTCACAACGTTTTAATTTATTTCCATGCTATAGTATGTATTCATATCTCCATTTCATACAGTAGAAATGTCCTGTTAGGCGTCCAAACATTTTTATTTTTGGAACGACAACAGGTCATTCGCCAACGCCAAATTCCTCGCTTCCGCCAACGATACTTACCAGAAAAACATTAAAATAGACAATAATATCTTTTAAAATTTTAAATCACTTGAGCTTGTATATAGCGCTATATCCACTAAACGTGATCGAAGCAGCGTTAGACACTTCACATGTAAAACGAGAAATGACGCCTGATAGGCGATATTACACTTTTTTTTTCTCTGACAGAGACAAACAACGCTGTGAACGGCCAGGTACTCATTTCAAACCTGAGTATGGTCAGAAAATGTGAGTAAAAAGCCTTTTCCAAAGCGAGGCTCAAACCCAGGACCTTCCGATCCGAATCGAGTACCACAATACCACATTATAGCCGCTCACAAAATAAAACGGCAGCGACGAACCAAATAGTCGTGCTCGGTGATGAATAGAAAAATCTGTCACTGACAACCCAATCACCCCTTGATGACGTCATCGCTCGATTGCTTGTTGTGTTTGCAAAACCAGAGCTACGAACACAAAAGAATGTTCAGACTCGTCCAACATCGAGCGGAGCGTCCGTGCGTTCCGAGTCTGAGAGAGACAAAGCTGTTAACGGCCAGGTTGTCATATTGCACCTGCGTAAAATGAGATAATGTGAGTAAAGAGCCTTTTCTCACAACTATCTACCGAGCGAGACTCGAACCCAGGACCTTCCGATTCGCATGTGAATGTCATACCACAAGAGCACATAGCGGCACAAGAAAGAAATAAAACGGCAGCGACGAACCAAAAATTCGTGCTGGGCGATGAATAGCAAGTCTGCCATTGAAATGAATAGAAAAGTGCCAGAAGACAATAGAGAATAAAATTTTTTTTCGCGGCGGTGGTGGGGTTTGAACCTGCGACCTTATTGGTACGACAACTCCGCCTGGCAGGTGAGAGCGTGGCTCTACCGTGTGAGCTATCCACGAACACAAAAATATTCGTTTCAAACTCAAAGTCATTACTAGATCCCTCTCTCACCCACTTCTTGAGACCGCCGATTCGTTCGTACACCACCATCGCGAATAATTTTGACCAGCAGTTAAGCTTAATAGCCAATATTCTCAACACAAACATATAACATAGAAACGATTGAGACATTGAGTATGCTCCGGTGTATGGGGTGAATTTTTAATTCAGAAAAGTGAGTGGAGCAGGCACTTATGTTGGTAACAACAAGATATGAAGTGAATAGAAAAGTGCCAGAAGACAATAGAGAATAAAATTTTTTTTCGCGGCGGTGGGGGGGTTTGAACCTGCGACCTTATTGGTACGACAACTCCGCCTGGCAGGAGAGAGCGTGGCTCTACCGTGTGAGCTATCCACGAACACAAAAATATTCGTTTCAAACTCAAAGTCATTACTAGATCCCTCTCTCACCCACTTCTTGAGACCGCCGATTCGTTCGTACACCACCATCGCGATGGTGGTGTACGAACGAATCGGCGGTCTCAAGAAGTGGGTGAGAGAGGGATCTAGTAATGACTTTGAGTTTGAAACGAATATTTTTGTGTTCGTGGATAGCTCACACGGTAGAGCCACGCTCTCACCTGCCAGGCGGAGTTGTCGTACCAATAAGGTCGCAGGTTCAAACCCCACCACCGCCGCGAAAAAAAATTTTATTCTCTATTGTCTTCTGGCACTTTTCTATTCACTTCATATCTTGTTGTTACCAACATAAGTGCCTGCTCCACTCACTTTTCTGAATTAGCAAGTCTGCCATTGAAATCCCTTGATTGACCCCTTGATGACGTCATCGCTCGATTCGATTGTCAGTTGTGTTTGCGAAAGCAGAGCGACGAGCACAATACAATGTTCAGACTCATCCAAAATCGAGCGGAGCGGAGCGTCCGTGCATTCCAAGTCCTCGTCGATCACCCAAAAATAGATTGAACGAAGTTGACGTCACTCGGGTCATTGATATTTCTTTTTGTTATCCATGTTTATGAGTAATTCTCAATAAATTGCACTAACCAGACTATAGATAGAACGAAGATGACGTCACTCTGGTCTTTGATATTGTTTTATTTTATTTTTTTGCCATCCGCGTTTATGAGTAATTCTCACTAAACTGTTTTAACCAGACTATAGACGTTCAAGGTTACACATAGTTTTATGTGTTGGTCCGTTATACCTCCGGATGGCAATGTTGTGAGCTTCTTTGTCAAGCATATAATATCTATTGTTTGAGGGAAATAAATCTATTTTTGTATAGGTTGGGTGTGAAGTATTGGGGAAAATCCGGAAAATGGCCGGCAAGGAGAGATTTAATACCGAATTGGGACATCGGGTTACAAATCTTGGCAGTTGGGACATTTTTGTGACGTCATATCCGGACTTGAAAGGGTTTCCTTCATTTTATTATAATGGCGATCGTAGCTGAAATGGAACGTAGAATTTGTCCATTGACGTAATGATATTGATATGCTGGTGACTGAAGTAGGAAGAGAGAGAGAGAGAGAGAGAGAGAGAGAGAGAGAGAGAGAGAGAGAGAGAGAGAGAGATAAGATGCGTTTATATGTGGGAAAGAAAGATGGAGAGAGGGGAGGGAGAGACACAGAGAGAGAGAGAGAGAGAGAGAGAGAGAGAGCGAGAGGAAGAGAGAGAGAGAGACAGATAATATGTGTGCATATGTGGGAAAGGAAGAGAGAGAGAGAGGAGGGAGGGACACACACACACACACACACACACACACACAGAGAGAGAGAGAGAGAAGGGGTGAGGCGGTGGGGTATGGGAGGGGGGGGGAGGTTGGATGGCCGGGATGTTTAAGGAAGGCTAAATTGAATCATACAAGTTTAATTTCCCTGAAATGTCAGCGACAAGAATGCTCAGAATGGAATAAAAATAAAGAATAAAGAAAAAAAAGAAAGAGAGAGAGAGAGAGAGAAGAGAGAGAGAGAAAGAGAGAGAGAGAGAGAGAGGGAAGAGAGAGAGAGAGAGAGAGAGAGAAGAGAGAGAGAGAGAGAGAGAGAGAGAGAGAGAGAGAGAGAACATGTGTGTATATGTGGGAAAGAAAGAAAGAAAAGTGTTGGAACATCATTTCAGGTTGGTAGATGTTGTGAGTTTGTTTGTTTTTTTTGGAAATACGCAATGCATCAATAAACGTTTCAGGCTACACACAGTTTTGTGTTTTGATACGTTATATTATCTTGCTGGCATATGTTATGATTATATTTTAACTTAACGCATAGCGTCAATAGGATTGATTTTTTTACCATGTATTTCATGCCGAATACCGTTTGGAGGCGATGCGTAACATTTAAACTTTAACGTTGGTTGGCGAGTGCTATATCAACTAAACTATCGGAATCACAAATCAATTTTTTTTAAACCCAATGATTATTATTATGTTTAGATTGAATTACTTATTATGCATGAGACTATTTTATTATGACGAATGGGCAACTGCAAACTGGTCTCAATACGCTTCAACAGTCGTAAAAAAAACGTCACTTCCCTCGTTATGACGCATGGTAATTTAGTAACTGGCTCTAAACTATCGGAACAATAGCGGACGACCGTATGAAATATTTCTCCCACGAAAAAAGTGTATCCAGAAGAGAAAAACATTATAAATATGATCTTGTTTTGACTTTTATACATTCTGATCACAATACATATGAAAAGTTCTAGCCAGCATGAAGAATAAAAAGTACCAATTTTCTTTGTTTAGAACCACGCTGGCCGCCATTGCTGGGCGATGTGACATCAGACTATTGAATTCAATTTCGAGTACTTATTATGCATGAGACTATTTTATTATGACGAATGGGCAACTGCAACTGCTTTCATTGCCGCCAGGACCGACAGGATGATCAACGACTTCCATTTACAAGAACATTGATTTGATCCGCTCTAGAGAAAGGTTCTACATAATATATGCCACGTTTTATGGAAATTGATTTGCTGGCATGGCTGTACGAGTAGACAATTTCCTATATGTTGTTGTTTATTTCATTTTGATTTTTTAAAAAGGGAAAAGGGAGGGGGGGGGTGGTCTAATAGCTCAGTTGGTAGAGCACTTGCTTCACACGCGAAGCGTCCAAGATCGTTCAAGGGTGCAGTCGAGACTTTTTTTACTAACCCTCCCCCCCCCCCCACCAATCCCCCATCCCCCCGTCCACCCAGCAGTGACTGGGTATCTGGGCCTGTTAGATCTGGCGGAAAGTACTTTGCGATAAACTAGCGTCCTATCAAAAGAGTAGCGAGCAATTGCTATTGTCCGTTTCACGCTATAGAAACCGGGATGAACTCCGGCTCCGTGGGCCTGATGGCGGTGACAGACTACACTTAAATTTTGAAAAATGTTAAAACATTATCGGAGTTATTATTATATAAAGTAGAAATTCTTTGTAATAGTGTTGAGGTAAATATTTCGCCTAAAAACGCCATTATCTCATCTCTCCTAGGGGACGAAGGGGAAATTCGAAACGTCCATATGATGTGTTTTTGTTTAATTAAATTAAAGCTTCCATTTCATTTGAGAAAATAAATGAGAGTTTGTTTGTTTTTTTAAAAAGCGCTTTATGAGGGGTCCCAAGCCAACAGAAACACTTAACATGTAGGTTGAGACATGACGCCTGTAAGGCGATATTACATTTTCTTTTCGGACAGAACAATGCTGTTAACGGCCTGGTACTCATTTTTTACCTGGCTGGCCACAATTATCTAGAATTCGCCGATTTAATGAGTGAAATAGTAGAAAACAGGGTAATGAAATCTATTTTTATCATGCGATGTTTACAACAAAATTATTCATTGCGGGTGACATGGGATAGAAATAGGCGATATGTTTTGATATTCATGGTCGAGGAGCTCAATATGGAAATATGCATGTAAAGTCTCTCTCTCTCTCTCTCTCTCTCTCTATATATAATATATATATATATATATATATATATATATATTTATCTATCTATCTATCTATCTATCTATCTATCTATCTATCTATCTATCTATCTATCTATCTATCTATCTACCTATCGTTCTCTCTCGCTCTCACTCTCTTTCTCTCTCTCTCTCTCTCTCTCTCTCTCTCTCTCTCTCTATCTATCTATCTACCTATCGTTCTCTCTCTCTCTCTCTCTCTCTCTCTCTTTCTCTCTCTCTCCCTCTGTTTCTCTCTCTCTCTCTCTCTCTCTCTTTCTCTCTCTCTCTTACTGCCTCTCTTTCTCTCTCTCTCTCTCTCTCTCTCTCTCTCTCGATATATATATATATATATATATATATATATATCTTCCTCCTTCTCTCTCTCTTTCTCTCTCTGTCTGTCCATCTGTGTTTGTGCGTGTGTGTGTGTGTGTGTGTGTGTCTGTGTGCGTTTGCGTATGTGTGAGAGACAGAGAGAGAGAGACTGTGATCTAGACCAGGCTATCAGCAGTTCATGATATATTATAGTAAGGAAGTTAGTACAAAAAAGGACGCCTAGCAGACAACATGTACTGTGTGAATTGACATAAGATGCCCTAGTATTATATGACCACAATGCTGAAGTTGAATTTATATCCAAAACTAATAATAATGTATTGCTTGAAGATGAAGAAATAAAGAGCAATAGAAATTGAAATGAAATCTTCAATATGATAAACGAAAACAGATAATGTAGACGTTTCGGGTTACCCCTTGATTAATAAAACGATAAATGTAACACTAAAGAATAAAATGATTTGTTTTTAGTGTTTCATTAATCTTTTTTTTTTCTTCATAAAACGGAAAGCCGAAACGTCCATACTATCTGTCATCTTTGTGTAAAGTAAAGCATCCATTTCATTTCTAATTGTTATAATATATCCAAATTGGGTTGTTTTTCGATGCCTTTTTTTTGGAGAATTATTTTCTTAATGTAGAGAGTGTAAAACAAACAGGTCACATTTTTGCTCAGTTTGACTTCATTTGACTTTGATAACATCTGAACCATCCCAGCATTATGGCGTTTCGATACGACGGGTCACATATGAATTAATCGGAGCATTGTAAATCGCACCGAACATGTCAAATTGGTGGAAATGCGCTTCATAAATGCATTTTTTATCAACGTATTATTTCGGGTTTAAAAAAAATACGCGATGCTATTCGGTGCGTTTAACATCTAGGCTGGTATTTCAAACTCAGCTCGCCATTTGTCCGTGTATGAGGTAAGCACCAAATTTATTGGCCTGCTGGCTTAGATGTGTAAATTGATAATCAATGACAGGTCCATTATCACTGTCTAAGCGACGTATTATGATAGGGAGCTTATGGTGCAACATGCCTGCCTGGTAATATCAGACAAAGGTTTCTTAAGTGTTGTGATCAAAGCATGATCGCATTATCAACTAGATAAATTCCCAACGCAAGCAAAAAAAAATAAAATAAAATAAAAAAATAAAATAAACAAACGCAAAAACAAAAATAAATAATTGGATTCAATAGTTTGATGTCACGCCGCCCGGCAACGGTGGCCATCTTGGTTCTAAACAAAGAAAATCATTACTTTTTATTCTTCATGCTGGCTAGAACTTTTCATATTTTGTCTTGTGATTAGAATGTGTAAAAGTCAAAATATGATCAAATTTATGGGGGTTTTTTTTCCTCTGGATACGCTTTTATGCTCGCCGGAGAAATATTTCATACGGCGTCCGTCATTGTTACGATAGTTTAAAACCAGTGTTACTAAGTTACCATGCGTCATTAGGAAGGAAGTAACGTTACGACTGTTGAAGAGTATTAAATGAAATAACAATTTTAAAAAGAAATAAAAAGAGGAAAAAAAAACCAAACACGTAAGTATCATTATACACGTTGACCCTATTTCCATAAACATGTAGACCGGGTATTCAACAACCGTCTTTCTCCCCCCCCCTCCCTCCCCCCCCCCCTCTCTCTCTCTCTCTCTCTCTCTCTCTCTCTATATATATATATATATATATATATATATATATATATATATATATATATATATGTTTATGGGGAATTAGCTTGAATCACATAGAGAGCTCGAAGGTTATTTTGGAGCGAAAATTATTTAATATAAGAAACGTTGTGGGATAAAAAAAAAAAACAAGGTGAGAATATCAAATGATATCTATATATCTATCAATCTATCTATCCATCCATCTATCTATCTATCTCTAATATGTGGCAAATTAACAGTCTCAAAACGGTTTTATACCAGGGTAAAACCTATGTGAGCAACGCAATGTTGAGTCCTTTGAAAAGACTCCTTACCCACATTATAGCATCATACACGCTCTGCTTTAAATGAGTACCTGGCCAGAAACAGCGTTGTCCCGTCCTGTATGATAAGTGGTTATGCTTCTGGCTTGGGACATTTAATGTAACAACAAGATATGAAGTGAGTAGAAAAGTGCCAGAAGACAATAGAGAATAAAAAAAATTTTCGCGGCGGTGGTGGGGTTTGAACCTGCGACCTTATTGGTACGACAACTCCGCCTGGCAGGTGAGAGCGTGGCTCTACCGTGTGAGCTATCCACGAACACAAAAATATTCGTTTCAAACCCAAAGTCATTTCTAGATCCCTCTCTCACCCACTTCTTGAGATCGCCGATTCGTTCACCACCATCGCGAAGTAATTTTGACCAGCAGTTAAGCTTAATAGCCAATATTCTCATCACAAACATATAACATAGAAACGATTGAGACATTGAGTATGCTCCGGTGTATGGGGTGAATTTTTAATTCAGAAAAGTGAGTGGAGCAGGCACTTATGTTGGTAACAACAAGATATGAAGTGAGTAGAAAAGTGCCAGAAGACAATAGAGAATAAAAAAAATTT
Organism: Berghia stephanieae; assembly: GCF_034508935.2. Lineage (NCBI taxonomy): Eukaryota > Metazoa > Mollusca > Gastropoda > Nudibranchia > Aeolidiidae > Berghia > Berghia stephanieae. The sequence continues at coordinate 11,774,724 of NC_088369.1, forward strand.
TCGCGGCGGTGGTGGGGTTTGAACCTGCGACCTTATTGGTACGACAACTCCGCCTGGCAGGTGAGAGCGTGGCTCTACCGTGTGAGCTATCCACGAACACAAAAATATTCGTTTCAAACCCAAAGTCATTTCTAGATCCTTCTCTCACCCACTTCTTGAGATCGCCGATTCGTTCACCACCATCGCGAAGTAATTTTGACCAGCAGTTAAGCTTAATAGCCAATATTCTCATCACAAACATATAACATAGAAACGATTGAGACATTGAGTATGCTCCGGTGTATGGGGTGAATTTTTAATTCAGAAAAGTGAGTGGAGCAGGCACTTATGTTGGTAACAACAAGATATGAAGTGAGTAGAAAAGTGCCAGAAGACAATAGAGAATAAAAAATTTTTTCGCGGCGGTGGTGGGGTTTGAACCTGCGACCTTATTGGTACGACAACTCCGCCTGGCAGGTGAGAGCGTGGCTCTACCGTGTGAGCTATCCACGAACACAAAAATATTCGTTTCAAACCCAAAGTCATTTCTAGATCCCTCTCTCACCCACTTCTTGAGATCGCCGATTCGTTCACCACCATCGCGAAGTAATTTTGACCAGCAGTTAAGCTTAATAGCCAATATTCTCATCACAAACATATAACATAGAAACGATTGAGACATTGAGTATGCTCCGGTGTATGGGGTGAATTTTTAATTCAGAAAAGTGAGTGGAGCAGGCACTTATGTTGGTAACAACAAGATATGAAGTGAGTAGAAAAGTGCCAGAAGACAATAGAGAATAAAAAATTTTTTCGCGGCGGTGGTGGGGTTTGAACCTGCGACCTTATTGGTACGACAACTCCGCCTGACAGGTGAGAGCGTGGCTCTACCGTGTGAGCTATACACGAACACAAAAAATATTCGTTTCAAACCCAAAGTCATTTCTAGATCCCTCTCTCACCCACTTCTTGAGATCGCCGATTCGTTCACCACCATCGCGAAGTAATTTTGACCAGCAGTTAAGCTTAATAGCCAATATTCTCATCACAAACATATAACATAGAAACGATTGAGACATTGAGTATGCTCCGGTGTATGGGGTGAATTTTTAATTCAGAAAAGTGAGTGGAGCAGGCACTTATGTTGGTAACAACAAGATATGAAGTGAGTAGAAAAGTGCCAGAAGACAATAGAGAATAAAAAATTTTTTCGCGGCGGTGGTGGGGTTTGAACCTGCGACCTTATTGGTACGACAACTCCGCCTGGCAGGTGAGAGCGTGGCTCTACCGTGTGAGCTATCCACGAACACAAAAATATTCGTTTCAAACCCAAAGTCATTTCTAGATCCCTCTCTCACCCAATTTTTTATTCTCTATTGTCTTCTGGCACTTTTCTACTCACTTCATATCTTGTTGTTACCAACATAAGTGCCTGCTCCACTCACTTTTCTGAATTAAAAATTCACCCCATACACCGGAGCATACTCAATGTCTCAATCGTTTCTATGTTATATGTTTGTGATGAGAATATTGGCTATTAAGCTTAACTGCTGGTCAAAATTACTTCGCGATGGTGGTGAACGAATCGGCGATCTCAAGAAGTGGGGTGAGAGAGGGATCTAGAAATGACTTTGGGTTTGAAACGAATATTTTTGTGTTCGTGGATAGCTCACACGGTAGAGCCACGCTCTCACCTGCCAGGCGGAGTTGTCGTACCAATAAGGTCGCAGGTTCAAACCCCACCACCGCCGCGAAAAAATTTTTTTATTCTCTATTGTCTTCTGGCACTTTTCTACTCACTTCATATCTTGTTGTTACCAACATAAGTGCCTGCTCCACTCACTTTTCTGACTTTTAATGTAACACTTTATGCAACCATTCATCGCAGAACGTTACAACCTGTTCCCACTTTATATTTATTTACAGAGCTTCTATAGATAGAATGCGCTTGGCCAATGAGTTCACAACATTGCCATCCGGAAGTATAACGGACCAACACACAAACTCTGTGTAACCATGAACGTTTATAGTCTGGTTAATACAGTTTAGTGAGAACAATTCACAAACGCGGATGGCAAAAACAATAACAAAGGACTGAGTGACGTCATCTGCATACTATCTATATAGATCACTGCTGAATGTTAAATTTAATGTTATTGTTCATGTCAAAATGTTCACGAGTGAAGGTGAACATCAAAAGAAGACTCAGATTCAGATTCAAATTCACTTTGAGTATATTCTAATGAGTATTGCGCATCATTAAGCACTATCTAGCTTTCTGTCAATATCTTATTTAAACTTGATTTTGAAATATACAGAAGAAGATGAGATGGACAGAGGACACATTCTGAGGAAACTGACGAATATATATATATATATATATATATATATATATATATATATATATATATATATATATTGAGCTTCTTTACATAGCGCAATATCCACTAAATGTGCTCAAAGCGCTTTACAAGGGGTCCCTGGTCAACAGCAACTTATAACATGTAGGACGGGACATGGCGTCTATTAGGCGATGACATGATAATTTTTCGGACAAACACAACGTTGTTAACGGCCAGGTACTCAGTTTACACCTGAGTACGGCGAGAGAATGTGAATAAAGAGTCTTTTCCAAGGACTCAACCATGCGTCGAGCGAGGCTCGAACCCAGGACCCTCCGATCCGAAAGCGAATGTCATACCACTAGACCACACAGCCTCACGAACGCCACAATCAGACAAGCACTAATTAACATAGAATTTCCGAGGGCTCTACCAAAGGAATATCAAAGCCTCTTCCAACTTGGATAGGAAAAAGGGGGGGGGGGGGGGTCATCATTAGATATTTTAAAGATATTTCAGATTTCACAATCAAATCTCAACTCTCACTCAATAAGTTTTTTTTTTCGTCTAACCGCTATTCGATTCTTATTAATGATAATAATTCTGATAACAACACTGATAATAACAATAATAATAATAATAATAATAATAATAATAATAATAATAATAATAATAATAATAATAATAATAGTACTACTACTACTACTACTACTACTACTACTACTACTACTACTACTACTACTACTACTACTACTACTACTACTAGTATTACTACTACTACTACTACTACTACTACTACTACTACTACTACTACTAGTAATAATAATAATAATAATAATAATAATTATTATTATTATTATTATTATAATAATAATAATAACAATAATGATATTAATAATAAGAGTAATCATAAAGTTATATCCAAACATGTAATTAATATATCAGAGAGCTATTTAACTATTTCAATGTATCATGAATCGTGTTGCCGTTTTGCCTCGGTACTTCAGGAATATTCTTTTAACCGAAAATTATTTCTCTTGTCTTAGTTTATTTGTATTTATTTCCTACCAATCAAATTGAAGAGTTGTTTTCCAAATATCCCTAACTCGATTTTTCCCATTTTGAGATACTGAGGTTTATTTTCCGTAAAATTTATCATTCGTTCTATTATTTTATCATATTTAAACTTCAAATTCACACAAATCTAGGGAAATTCTTGTATCAATTGATGGGTACAAAATAAAATTTACCTTTCAATTTAGACGTCTAGATCTATATCATGGATGGAAAATCTCCAAAATAAATATTAGAAAAATCGACTTAACGAGTTTTGGAAAGCCAGCCTTCAATTCAAATGGAATAAAACAAAATAAACATTCATAACAGTAAATGGGTACGGCTTGTTCATATGTACTCGATGAAGAAACCAAAACATGTTTCTTTTAAAATACTGTCAAGAGGACTCCTCTTCCTACCCTCGGTCAATTAAAGTTCTGAGAGTTGTTTTTTAAAAGATCAGATTCATTTCAATCGATCGATAATTAAAGGACGTGTATTCTGGACAAAATCTAATATACTTTTTTTGTTTGTTTGTTTGTTTGTTTATTTGTTTGTTTTTATTTGTGTTTTGTTTTGTTATTATGTTATAATGGACAACGATGTTTCACGGCCAGGTACTCATTTAGATTTTTTTCAACTTTGCGGTGCTAACAGCGGTTTTTGGGTTTTTTTGTTGTTGTTTTTTTTTTTTTTGTTGTTTTGTTTGTTTTGTTTTTTTCTTTTTTTTTGTTTATTGTTTGTTTTTGTTTTTGTTTTTTAAATCCGATTACAGCAATTCAAACTTACCATGTTGTTGATTTGAAGTACCAAGAAAACAAAAACACGCGCACTCAAAAACACACGATCAATATTTTGATGTAAAGCAAGATGGACAAAGTAAATAAAATCATGTATAATTATCAAACTTTTGATCTCACGATTATTCAATTTCTCACGTCAACTTTTTGTTTCCATTTATGACACTTGAGTACAAAATCAGTTTAATTCGTCTGTCAAGTAGAAGAAACAAAAATCCGAACTTCATCAAAGAAAATTGAACTCTCCTGTCAATAATAATAGCGAAAGTACTTAATCAAATCCGTTCTCATTTCTTCATAACATAACATACGGACTTCGTAAATATTGTCACACAAACCGCTACAGTAAATAGGTAGCTACCCCTCTTCAGTTTTCAAATTGGATTGACACTGCAAACAGTCCTCGAAGTTTAGAAACAGGGTTAGCCGTGGGCTATTCACACTCGCTATGTTGACAGTTTGAAATGGATAAATATCACACGATTCTTCTCCTCCTCCTCTTCTCTCCTCTACTTCAATCCCCCACCCCACCCCCATCCCATTCCTGCAACCCCCACCCACCCTTCCCTACCCATTTCGTCCCCCTCCTCAGCTCTCTCTTGTCTCTTTTACTCCTACTGTGAGCGCTGACGATTCGCACCTCACCTTACTGTCGCCTCCTTATTTCTACTCACGCTAAGTATGTTTGATAGAGACAAGAGGGTAATATATATATTGATAGAGAGAGAGAGACACACACCCACACACACACACAGAGAGAGAGAGAGAGAGAGAGAGAGAGAGAGACTAGGGGGGGGGGTTAGAGAGAGGTGTGTGCGTGTGTGTGTGTGTGTGTGTGAGAGAGAGAGATGTGTGAGTGAGAGAGAGAGAGACGTGTGTGAGAGAGAGAGGTGAGAGAGGTGTGTGTGTGTGTGTGTGTCTGTGTGTGTGTGTGTGTGCCTGAGAGAGAGAGGGAGATAGATAGATAGATAGATAAAGAGAGAGAGAGAGAGAGAGAGAGAGAGAGGACTGTGATGAAGGATGTGAAACTGTCCCGTCGTCAACAAAGTCAGCGACCCCTTTTCAAGTTTTAAGAAAATCAAACAAAATAATGTAACAGTATCAATTTGTAGAAACACTATATAAACAGAGTTGCATATAATTTCCCATATAAATTTAATTATTAAAAAATATTTTAAAATCAAGCGCTTTACAAGGGAGCATTAGCTAACAGCAACACCTAACATGTAGGACGAGACATGCAGCCTGTTAGGCGATATTACAATGATTTTTTAAAGAAGAAAATACGTTGTTAACATAAGTACTCATGTTACACCTGAGTACGGTGAGTGAATGTCAGTAAAGAGCTATGTGTTAAGGTAAAATAATCACATATTCTTCTCGTCAGTTGAATCATATCAACACACAAAACTCTTGTGCAACATTTTCGGTTTATTATAGTCGTAGAAGTATCTAGTGGAATAAACGTTTAAGTTGTTTTATTTTGGACTCGAAAATATAAATATAGATGGAATGAAGTTGACGTCACTGGCTTTTTGTTATTGATTTTTTTTTCTTTTTTTTTTTTTTTTTTGTTTGTTGTTGTTTTTTTTTTTTCATCCGCGTTTATGAGTAATTCTAGACTGTATTAACACGATTATAAACGTTCATGGTTGCACAAAGTTTTGTCTGTTGGTCCGGATGGCAATGTTGTGAGCTCATGTGCCAAGTGCATACTATCTATTGATAGTATGCAGATGACGTCACTCAGGCCTTTGTTATTGTTTTTGCCATCCGCGTTTGTGAGTTGTTCTCAATAAACTGTATTAACCAGACTATAGATAGTATGCATATGACGTCACTCGGGCCTTTGTTATTGTTTTTGCCATCCGCGTTTGTGAGTTGTTCTCACTAAACTGTATTAACCAGACTATACAAGTTCATGGTTACAAAGAGTTTGTGTGTTGGTCCGTTATACTTCCGGATGGCAATGTTGTGAACTCTTTGGCCAAGCGCATTCTATCTATAAAAGTTCATGGTTACACATGGTTTGTGTGTTGGTCCGTTATACTTCCGGATGGCAATGTTGTGAACTCCTTGGCCAAGCGCATTCTATCTATAAGCATATTTTGGCCCTGAAATCAACCGCTGACCATGAACCGAAGACCCATGGCCACCTTAAGTGCTTGCTTATCACCCGGAGTAAACAGTCCCACAGATCCTGAGCATCACTCACAATTTTAACACAATGGGAGCGATCTATATTCATTTTTCGTCCAACCAAGTCATCAATCACATGATTTGTTGATGTCCAACGATTGGATATTTCTTTTTAAATGTAAACACGCTGCTTTGATTATGAAAGTTATAAACATACCCGTGTGTCAAGCTGAACAAAATGACAAATAGTGATGTGAGATATTTCAAAAGCTGTGAATACTTTTCACCATTTGGGTCACTTTGAGCACATTTTGCAATGTGACCAATGACCTCGAGCACATGGAAAGGATTATGCCCATTGAAAAAAATTACATCGTATCGTCAGGTTTAGTGATGCAATACGATTCAATAGTCTGATGTCACGCCTCCCGGCAACGGCGGCCATCTTGGTTCTAAACAAAGAAAATCATTCCTTTTTATTTTTCATGCTGGCTAGAACTTTTCATATACCTTGTAATCAGAATGTGTAAAAGTCAAAACATGATCAAATGTATGTGTTTTTTTTCCCCTCTGGATACCCTTTATGCTCGCCGGAGAAATATTCATAAGGGCGTCCGCCATTGTTCCGATAGTTAAGAGCCAGTGTTGCTAAGTTACCATGCGTCATTAGGAAGGAAGTGACGTTACGACTATTGAATCCTATTCCTTTATCAATGTGTCAAAATATTGTGAAAAAATACTCACTAACTTGACCTGACCTTTTTGTTGTGTTTGACATGTACTAAGAGTATCTCGGGCCTTTTCAAACAGAAAATAGCTAGTCAATGGGATGAAAAAGGTGAATTGCATGAAATCTTCTGATTGGTTTATATTTAATAACAAGCGAACCATCAATTGGATTCAATAGTCTGATGTCACGTCGCCCAGCAACGGCGGCCATCGGGGTTCTAAACTAAGAAAATCTGTACTTTTTATTCTTCAAGTTGTCTATAACTTTTATTATGTCTTGCGATCAGAATGGGTAAAAGTCAAAACATGATCAGATTTATAATGGTTTTTTTCCCCTCTGGATACGCTTGTATGCTCGTCGGAGAAATATTTCATAAGGGCGTCCGCCATTGTTCCGATAGTTTAGAGCCAGTTACTAAGTTACCATGAGTCATTACGAGGGAAGTGACGACATGACTGTTGAAGCGTATGCTGCTTACCAGGAAATGATGATGCAGACAACAGACTACTTACTTACTTTACATACGTATCCTCTTAATGCTTGATCAGCACATAAGGCTGACACTGTGGAGCGCCATCTTTCTCGGTTGGAGGCCATTTCTGTCATCTGTTCCCAAGCCCAACCGCTAGCTTTCATTTCTCTTTCAATGTTCAGACGACAAACTAGCCAGACTAATTTCAATTCTTTTGCAACCATCAACGGGAGCGATCTATATTCAGGTTTTTGTCCAACCAAGTCATCAATCACATGATTTGTTGCTGTCCAACGATTGGATATTTCCTCAGAAATGTAAACACGCTGCTTTGTTTATTAAAGTTGTAGACATATACATGTGTCAAGCTGAACAAAATGACCAATCGTGATAAAAAAACTGTGAACACTTTTCACTATTTGGGTCACTTTGAGCACATATTCCAATGTGACCAATGACCTCGAGCACATGGAAATGAAATATAGATCATGCCCATTCCGGTATCCTTAGAAACAGCGAAACAAATAATCAAAAGAAATAAGAGAGAAGAATGGATGAACACTGTTGGGCAATGAGCACCACGGGTAGATAGATATATTATGACCACTCCTGTCAAGACTGGTATAGATAGTATGTACTTGGCTAATAAGTTCACAACATTGCCATCTGGAAGTATAACTGGCCAATACACAAAACTGTGTGTAACCATGATCGTTTAGAGTCTGGTTATTACAGTTTGGTGCGAATTACTCATAAACGCGGATGGCAAAAAACAATAACAAAGCCCTGAGTGACGTCATCTTCGAACTATCTATAGATACAGTTTAGCCAGACTATAAACGTTCAAGATTACACATAGTTTTGTGTGTTGGTCCGTTATACCTCCGGATGGCAATGTTTTGAGCTTCTTAGCCAAGCGCATACTATCTATACTCAGCAGTGAGCTCAGAAGACACCAGCAAAATATCAACTTTCAACAAAGAACACCACGCACGCCGCTTACCAGTCATTTAAGCATAACACGTTTACAAAATAACACTAAGTATTTGTGAATACAACAAAGATTTTTTTTTTCTTCACATTGTGTTACTTCTAAAACAAATCTGAATAAGAAAAATGTTGTTTGTATCGTGAAGGATTTCTCAAGGTTCGTAAAAGTAGTCCTTCAAAGCCATTGGCCCATGGAGCCGGAGTGTATCACTATAGCCTGAAACGGGCAATAGCAATTGCTTAGTATCCTTTAGATAGGACGATAGTCTATCGCATGGTACTTTCCGCCAGATATAATAGCTTTACCTCCGAATAAATGCTGGGTGGACAGGAGGGGAGAGGGAGGGGGAGGGGGAGAGGGAGGGGGAGGGGGAGAGGGAGGGGGAGGGGGAGTCAGAAAAAATCTCGACTGCACCCGGGATCGATCTCGACCCCTTTATGTGTGAAACTAGTGTCCTACCAACTGAGCTATTTTATTATTATTGTTATTATTATTATTATTATTATTATTATTATTATTATTATTATTATTATTATTATTATTATTATTATTTATTATTATTATCGTTTATTATTATTATTATTATTATTATTATTATTATTATTATTATTATTATTATTATTATTATATTATTATCTTATTATTATTATTATTATTATTATTATTATTATTATTATTATTATTATTATTATTATTATTATTATTATTATTATTATTATTATTATTATTTATTATTATTATTATTATTATTATTATTATTTATTATTTTATTTTATTATTTATTATTATTATTATTATTATTATTATTATTTATTATTATTATTATTATTATATTATTATTATTATTATTATTATTATTATTATATTATTATTATTATTATTATTATTATTATTATTATTATTATTATTATTTATTATTATTATTAATTATTATTATTATTATATTATTATTATTATTATTATATATATTATATATATATTTTTTTTTTTTTTATCATTTATAACCAACTGGCGGTCTAAAGACAATGCCAAAGTACAGACTGTCATCAAAGGCATTTCATTGTCTTCGGCTCAAACAGTATTTATTCACCATGCGAGAAACGTGACCCTGTACGTAAATGTGACCGTACGCCTCAAAACGGTATTAAGTCGGGATGATTAAGATGCTGAAAATGGATTTTAAAACCAGAGATATCAGACTTGGGTTGTGTTTATATGTTTTATTGAGGAGAATGGATATGATATTTCAGGGGTACCAATACCAAAAATTCAAATTTTTGACCAGTTTAGCATCAATTTTGGCTTTGTAGCATTCAGTTCATCCCGACATAATACCGTTTTGAGACAATGGGTCACAAATGCTATTATTGATCGCTGTATTTCATTAACGTAAGTAACCTGCGGAAGACTGGTGATTAATTCTCACTAACCGCCATTTAGTAACGATTTTCTATTGCATCATGCCAGTAAACCACTGAACAATGGTCAAGAAACAAGAAGCGATAACGTGCTTATTAATTCTGGTAAACGAACGAGTGGTCGCAGATGTTGAGGACTCAGCAACTTTTAAGGGAATAGAAAAAAAGAACCATTGTTGTTTATACCATGTATTTGAAACAATGAATTCATTTTCTCTACACCAATCAATTAGTCTTTCACCACGTTCATTCCTATCTGCAAGTCCCCACGGGCCAATTATTTCTTCTGTTCTTGAATTGCCTACCTTGGCATTGAAGTCACCCATTATTATTTTTACATCCTGCGATTTTAGTTGATTCATAGCAAAATCTAGATCTTTATAAAATTTCTCAACTTCTTCATCATCATGTGCTGATTTAGGGGCATATAGATAGTTCGAAGTTGACGTCACTCTGGTCTTTGTAATTGTTTTATGCCATCCGCATTTATGAGTAATTCTCACTAAACTGAATTAACCAGACTATAAACGTTCATGTTTACACACAGTTTTGTGTGTTGGTCCTATATACTTCCGGATGGCAATGTTGTGAGTTTCTTAGCCAATCGCATACTATCTATACTTGAATTATTCCTATGTCAAATTGATTTCCTTCTAGTTTCACTACTATTACTCTATCTAAGACACCCCACCATCCTTTAATACTTTTAGCGATATTCTGGTCATTTAAAATTCCTACTCTTTTTTCAGAGTACGGCAAACTAACTGTGCGGCTATGTGGTCTAGTGGTATGACACTCGCTTTCGGATCGGAAGGTCCTGGGTTCGAGCCTCGCTCGGCGCATAGTTGAGTCCTTGGAAAAGTGTATTTTAAACAGCTCTTTACTCACATCCTCTCACCGTAATCAGGTGTAAAATGAGTCCCTAGCCGTTAACAACGTTGTCTCTGTCCGGAAAAAAATGTCATATCGCCTAACAGGCGTCATGTCATGTCCCGTCCTAAATATTAAGTGTTGCTGTTGGCCAGGGACCCCTTGTTAAGCGCTTTGAGCACGTTTAGTGGATATTGTGCTTATATAAAAGCTCAATTTTCTTTTTTTCTTTTTTTTTAAACTGATGAGCCAAGTGTGTGTTAGTTAACCAGACGTTTCTTTTGCCTTCCGTGTTGACACGATTGTTAATTGCTCGTCGCCAGCGAATCCTGAAATATTGATGTTCCATGCAGACACCTTACTGATTACAAAAGCTTGGCCGCCAATCCCCTGGACTGGTCAAAATGACCTGAAGCGTATATCGGGGATGTTGTCTGTGACGATTACAACTGGAATTCTCGCCCTTTGTCATTAAATTTTTAGATGTTTTGTTTTTGTTATGAAGAAATTATGCGGATATTATAGATAATATCTAACGTTAGAACACGTGCCTATTTGCGTCAAAAGGCGGCGTGAGAAGTGATAATCTGTTTATAGGCATACGTAATGATGAAACAAAGATCACGTGATTGCGAAACGGATGTAACAGAACAATAAATAGAAAGGGAAGTAATTAAAGAACAGGCAAAGCAGACTGTTTTGGTGTCAGGTGGTCTTGGTTTGATTAGTATGTATGTTTATAGATAGAACGAAGATGACGTCACTCATGACTTATTTATTGTTTTTTTGCCATCCATGTTTATGAGTACATCTCACTAAAGTGTCTTAACCAAACTATAAACTTTTAAGGTTACACGTAGTTGTGCGTGTTGGTCCGTTATACTTCCTGGTGGCAATGTTCTGAGCTTTTTAGCCGAGCGCATACTATCTATACAAATTATCAATTTGGATCCAAGAGTCTGATGTCACGTCCGCCCAGCAACGAGCAGATTGGTTCTAAACAAAGATAATCGGTACTTCTTCCTCCTTTTATTCTTCATGCTGGCCAGAATTTTTCACATAATATCATGTGATCAGATTGTATAAAAGTCAAAACGTGATCAGATTTACAATGTTTTTCTTCTCTGGATACACTTTTATGCTCGTCAGAGAAGTATTTCATAAGGGCATCCGCCCTTGTCCGATAGTTTAGAACCAGTTACTAGGTTACTATGCGTCATTATCAGGGAAGTGACGTCTCGACTGTTAAAGCCTATTCTTATCACATCTTATCTTATCTTACTAAAGGCTTAATAGGAATTATCCTTTAAATGCCTTATACAATAGTTTATAATTACAAAATCTCATATAGATAGTTCGAAGATGACGTCACTCAAGTCTTTGATATTGTTTTTTGCCATCCGCGTTTATGAGTAATGCTCACTGAACTGTATTAATCCGACTATAAACGTTCATGGATACACACAGTTTTGTGTGTTGGTCCGTTATACTTCCGGATGGCAATGTTATGAGCCTCTTAGCCAAGCGCATATTATCTATAGCTTGCATTGTATCATTCACAGACAGTTTTGCACAACTTTGAATGTAAGGAAAAATGTATCATTAAGTCAATGTAAAATCGAAATATACTATCATAGAATACTGATGATTGAAAATTGGTCATGATCGAATGAATCATAAATGTACAAAGTTCATAGTACAATTAAATATTAGTGACAATAATAATCATGAAAGCAACAACGATAATTATCATACGTAAGTAAGGTCGGTTATTGACATCAACAGGGAAACGTGACTTATTAATTTGATTCTTCCACCAGGCGTGTGACGTAAGCGATGTAACTCATAACCTATTATGTGGAGCTATGTGCTATAGATAGTATGCGCTTGGCTAAGAAGCTCACAACATTGCCATCCAGAAGTATAACGGAACAACACATAAAAACTATGTGTAACCTTAAACGTTTATAATCTGGTTAATATACAGTTTAGTGAGAATTACTCCTAAACGTGGATGGCAAAAAGCAATAACAAAGACCCGAGTGACGTCAACTTCATTTTATCTAAAGAGGTATGACACTCGTCTTTGAATCAGAAGGTCCTGGATTCGAGTCCCGCTCTGAGAGGCGTATAGTTGAGTCCTTAGGGGAAAAAACTTTTTACTCATATTCTCTCACCGTACACACGTTCAAAACGAGAACTTTTCCAGTTAACAGCGTTGTCTCTATTAAAAAAGAACAAATTCTTTTATCGCCCAACAGGCGTTATGTTACGTTTTGCTACTGGCTATGCGCTTTGAGCACATAATTTATATTAGTGAATAATGCTATATAGAAAAAGAAAATTGCGTATTGTGCTTGTTTTCTAGCTTCCGGTTTAAAATGGCGACGTAAATTTTAGAGATTTCTAATATAATTGATTTTAAAGATTTATAGTATGGCCATTGTAAAATTCGCAAAAATTCATTTTTCTAGTGTTATGTGATACTGTGTCAAATATTTCTCATAATTTCTCATTTGAACTTTTGAAGAAAAAAAATATTCTTGTTATGTATTTTATTTAAAATAGAGATCTCAAGGGGAAATCTGTCATCAGGGTCTATCGAATTCGTATCACTTTTCCGTCAAACTTGTCTTACTGCAATATGTTTTGTTTTATATCACTGTAAAGCGCCTAGAGCCTGTGACAACGGGGTAAAGCTCTATATAAATGCAATTTGTTATTATTATTATATTATTCCAAAGGAAGACTGGAAAAACCCAGGCGTCAGTGCAGTGCAGCGCAGCGCTGCAAAGTGAGCTAAGGCGATGTGAAGTGACTTTCCCAAGGTCACACGCACACAAACACACACACACGCACACACACAAACACACACACACAAACACACACACACAAACACACACACACAAACACACACACACACGACACACACACACAGACACACACACAGACACACACACAACACACAACACACACACACAGACACACACACACCACACACAGACACACACACACAGACACACACACAACACACACACACACAACACACACACACACACACACAAAACAGACACACACACAGACACACACACACAGACACACACACACACACACAAGACACACACACACACACAAACACACACACAGACACACACACACACAGACACACACACACAGACACACACACACACAAACACACACACAGACACACACACAGACACACACACACAGACACACACAAACACACACACACACAGACACACACAACATGGCGGGTAGTCGAACTCGGTACCTTTTTGGGTGCGAGGCAAAGAGTACCGCTGAGCCATGATGCTCGATAATGACTTAGATATGTGACCCAACGTCTCAAAACGGTCTTAAGTCGGGATGGACCAGATGCTAAAAAGTCAAAATTATAGTTAAACTGGTCAAAACCATGCAACGTTGGTATTTAGCTCAGTAAAATATGATATTCCTTCTTAAATAAGATTAATGAACTCAACTTAAGTCTGATATTTCTGGCTACAAGTTCCATTTTCAGCATTTTAATCATCCCGACTTAATACCGTTTTGAGACGAGGGGGTCACATATGTCGACAGTGTTTGGTTTATTTTACATCAATCAACCAATCGAGTCTACTGAAAGCGAAACTTTTCCTTAGTCTTTCCAAATAAATTAATATTAGAGAATTACATAGCCCAATCGGTAAAGCACTTGTGTGGCTATGTGGTCTAGTCGTATTACACAACGCTTTCGGATCGGAAGGTCCTGGGTTCGAGCCTCGCGCTAGCGCATAGCTGAGTCCTTGGAAAAGACTCTTTACTCACATTCTCTCACCGTATTCAGGTGTAAAATGAGTACCTGGCCGTTAACAGCGTTGTCTTTGTCTGAAAAATTGTAATATCGCCTAATAGACGTTATGTCCCGTCCTACATGTTAAATGTTGCTGTTGACCAGGGACCCCTTGTAAAGCGCTTTGAGCACATTTAGTGGATATTGCGCTATATAAAAAAAGCTCAATTTTTGTTTCCCAATTAAGGATAACATGACCGATCCGAGGTACAGTCGACATTTTTTTTTTCTGACTCCCCCCCCCCCCCCCCCCCCCCCCCCATGTCTACCCAGCAGTTATTGGGTAGCTGGGCCCGTTAGATCTAGCGGAAAGTATTTTGCGATAGACTGGCGTTTTATCCAAAGGGTAGCAAGCAATTACTATTGTGCGTTTCACCCTATAGAAACCGGGATAAACTCCAACTCCATGAGCCTAATGGCTCTTGAAGTACTACTAGTTTTTTTTTCTGTGGCAGCAGCTTCTTATGGTTCACACTATTATGTTATGACGATCGACCCAATCAGCAAAGTCCGGTCCGCATTCGTGCACCGTCGCGAACCCGCCTGGTAGCATCGTCACAACACACCTTTCGACTAGATGCTCTGCCGTTTCGGGTTCTTGACCACAGCGTGGACATATTGGACAGGAAGTTAGACCCCACCGATGTAACGCACTTGCCGTTAGGCAGCTCCTCGATCGAAGCCTATTCGCAGCTACCCAGTGTCTCCTCTTACTGGTATCAAAGCCTGGCAACTTCTCACCAAGCTTAGAGGAGTGTAAGTCCCCGCCCCCACGAGGGATTGAATTCGTCCAAACCGACTTCCATCTCGTATGTGCAGCTCTGTCCGTAGTCAGGGATTCTGCGTACAAGGGTTGCCGGGACTTATTTCGGCTCGAAACGGGGGCACCGTTCATTATGCGCATGAGAGGGGTACCCCCATTCCCTCTCTCTTTGATCTTACTCAGCCAGTTTCCCGTACTCAGACTCAATCGTGACCTCAGTGTACTTACTTACTGTGACCTTAGTGTACTTACTTCCTGGTTTACAAGACTCATCATTCAAAATTGGTCAGCTGCTGTCACTTTGAGGTGGTAGGTCAGGATGACCTGACACTTCAAATTGAGTCAGAATTTATTTAGATTTCATATGACTTGAGCATTGACATAGATAGTTCGACGATGACGTCACTCGGGTCTTTGTTATTGTTTTTTTTTTTTTGCCATCCGCGTTTATGAGTAATGCTCACTGAACTGTATTAACACGACTATAAACGTTCATGGATACACACAGTTTTGTGTGTTGGTCCGTTATACTTCCGGCTGGCAATGTTATGAGCTTCTTAGCCAAGCGCATACTATCTATAGGGCAGTATCTACTAAACGTTCTCAAGAGTTTTGAAAGACGTGTGAGGTGGGGTGGGGGTGGGGGGAGGGGGGATAGCAATCCCCATCATTTAACATGTAAGGAGAAGCATGGCACCTGTTGGGCAATTTTCCTTTTTCTCGACAGAGATAAAGCTGCTAACGGCAAGGTATTTATATATTTTACACCTGAGTGTGGTGAGATAATGTCAATAAGGACTGTTTTCTAAGGACTCAAGTAGTTGAGATCGGTTTTACTAATGCGGTTTTGTGGTCTTGTGCTCAGACTCTCGCCTTTGGATCGGAATGTCTATGGTTCGAGCCTCGCTCGTCGCATAGTTAAGTCCTTGGAGAAGACTCTTTACTCACATTCTCTCACCGTATTCAGGTGTAAAAAGAGTACCTGGTCGTTAACAGCGTTGTCTATATCCGAAAAAAAATGTGTAATCTCGCCTAAAAGGCGTCATGTCCTGTCCTACATGTTAAACGTTACTGTTGGCCAGGGCTCGAGACTCGCTTGATCGGCGCATAGTTTAGTCCTTGGAAAAGGCCCTTTACTCATATTCTCTCATCTTACTCAGGTGTAAAATGAATGTATGGCCATTAAGAGCGTCGCCTCTGTCGGAAAAGATTGCGATATCCGCTGACAGGCTCGTCATACATGTAAAGTGTTGCTGTTGTCTGGGGACTCATGTAAATCGCTTTGAGCTCGTTTAGTGGATATTAGGCTATATAGATGTTCTGTAATTTTTAAAAGTATTAATATTACTCTTAGAAAATACTGTTTTGAGACTGCAAGTAACATATTAAGCGAACCCTGTGATCAATATTTGGAAGAGGAAGACAATAAATAAGTCTATATTTAGTGTCTTATTAATTTGATTTTACCACCTGTCGTGAGAAGGCATAACCTGTCACTTTTTGTGTACTCTAAAAAAACACGTATTGAAAACTTTGACATTTTATAAAGAGCAATAGCCACTAAACGTGCTCAAAGCGCTTTACAATGGATCCCTGACCAACAGCAACACGTAACATATTGAATGAGACATGGCGCCTGGTAGGTGATATTACATTTTTTTCCGACAAAGACAACGCTGTTAGCGGGCGAGATACTCATTTTATACCTGTGTACTTGCTCAAGACCACACAGCGCATAAAGTATTTCAACTCGGGAAGTGACGCTACGACTGGTGAAGCTTATAGATAGTTCACTTAGGTCTTTGTTATTGTTTTTTGCCATCCACGTTTATGAGTAATGCTCACTGAACTGTATAAACCAGACTATAAACGTCCATGGATACACACAGTTTTGTGTGTTGGTCCGTTATACTTCCGGATGGCAATGTTATGAGCTTCTCAGCCAAGCGCATACTATCTATTGAGCAAGTGCGAGTTTAACTGTTCAAACAATGGCTGGGTAAGATTTTTAGACACAAGATGTTGTTTGTGAATAAAATGTTTGGCACAGCCCCTTTCAAAAATGCTGTATAGCCACGATAGGCCCGGCCCTACCATGACAGCCGCCTCATCTGTGGCACACGCTTCAACGTTTGTGATTGAGATTTCCTATCTTCGAAAAATTCGCGAACAGTTTTGTAGGTACTTATTTAAATAACCTAAGAATGGCCAAATGTGATTTTAAAAGCAACACAGATTCCATGCGCACCGCAGAGGATCGTAATTCGTGGAGACAGCTGACCGGAAACGTGCTCAAGAGTGCAATCCACGATGGATGATGATGATGGTGAGTGGAATAGTATGGCCTTCAGGCATATGTTATAGAGAGAAGTGAGTGAGGAAGATTGAATCGATCAGCTTTTACAATAAGTGGCTACGTGACAGAAGGTAGAACGAAATAAGTATTCACTAATTTGAAATGAATTCAAAGAGAATGTTATTAAAGGAAAGATAATCTAATATTAGAAGGTAAAGTTTTTTCTAAGCCTACGGACATTCTAACTGGAGTGAGATGAATTCAGTTCTTGCTAAAATAAAACTTAAATAAAATTAAATATGAACAATCGTTACTGTGACAGATGGCTTTTATTAAGGGAACTGGCTTGCTCGATTATTTGCACTATTCCAACTCCTCATTATAACCTGAGTACGGTGAGAGAATGTGAATGAAGAGCGAGGCCCGATCGAACCCAGGACCTTCCGACCCGAAAGCGAGTGTCATACCACAAGACCACATAGCCGATTATATTATATATTGAACTATACGGTGCCATGACGATTTAAGTAGCACGATATACAGGCAAATTCACATAATTGGATTCAATAGTCTGATGTTACTTCTCCCAGCAACGGCGGCCATCTTGGTTCTAAACAAAGAAAATCTTCATGATGGCGAGAACTTTTCATTTGTCTTGTGATCAGAATGTGTAAAAGTCAAAACATGATCAGATTTATAATGGATTTTTTTCTTCATCTGGATTCGCTTTTATGCTCGTTGGAGAAATATTTCATCAGGGCGTCCGGCATTGCTCCTATAGTTTAGTGCCAGTTACTAGGTTACGATGAGTCATTACGCAAATGTACAAAAATGTAAAAATAAACAACCAAGAACCACGAGCAACATCTTATATATTAATTTGATAACTTGAGATAGGCCATACTTCTGGCCTTTAGTCCGAACTTGTGAGTGTATAATTAAAAGATAGTATTTAATTTAAATCACAGTTTGGCGTTAAAAATTCGAACACCATGTGGCAAAAATGAATTAAGGTGACGTGTTGTCTTTGTTTTTATAGATATAAGGCGACGGCTCCTCATGGAGAACTTAATATATTTACGAAGTGGGTGATCGCCATCCTTCATAACTTTCTCCATTTTACTTAGACAAAATCTCTTGAACAGTTCTTCCACATTGGAAATTGGGTGAGTATAACTCCTGACTTTATCAATTATCCGATCAATTATCTTAATGTCGCAAATACTGGCATTTCCACACCATGCTGTAATACAAAAAATGATAACAGTCTCCAAAACGGATCTATAAAAAAGGGTGCATAACGTTTTGTCTATGTCAAATTCTGAAAGTTTCCGAATAAAATACATTCTTCTGTTCAATTTAGAGATAACAGGAACGGTTTGTAAATGCCACTGCAATTTATTTTCAATTAAAATATCCAAATATTTGTAAACCGAAACTTGCTCAACAGCTTGATTGTTAACTTTGAGCGGACTGATGGACTTTGTGTTCTTCCTAAAATCAAAAATCATTTCTTTGGTTTTTCCTACATTTAATTTCAGGGAGTTATCTTCACACCAACCAACAAATCTGTCGATCTCAGATCTGTATGCCGTTTCATCATCTGTTGTCCGCTGGCACTTTCCTTCTTGCTTCATTTCTTGTTATCATCAACATAAGTGCCTGCTATAAAAAAGGGTAAAATGCATTTTAAAGAAATAAAAATTTCACAATATTCATTAATTCTTTAATCAATTATTTATTAGAGTATCTAATAACTTGCATCCTTTATTATTCTTAATAAAATCTAGAATTGATGTGTGTAACTAGACAGAGAAAACGCTGTTGACGACCAGGTCATCATTTTACACCTGAATACGGTGAGAGAATGTGAGTAAAGAGCCTTTTCCAAGGACTCAACTATGCGCCGAGCGCGAGGCTCGAACCCAGGACCTTCCGATCCGAAAGCGAGTGTCATACCACTAGGCCACATAGCCGCACATTATATGATACGGTTTAGAGTGATGGGACACATAATATATTATTACAAGAGTACAAGGGAAAGATCACGTATCACGAATGTCCACTTTTTCCAAACCTCTGTGCGTGACCATGTAACAAGCACTTATGGGCTTATTGATGTAATGGAAATCTTTTTAAAAATGACACGAAATATTGTCCATTACAACAATGTTAAACTTGGCCCATGTTATACTGTAAAAAAAATAATTTAAAAATTGAACTTTATATAGCGCAATATCCACTAAATGTGGTCAACAGCAACATTTAACATGTAGGACGGTACATGACGCCTGTTAGGCGATATTACAATTACCTGAATACGGTGAGAGAATGTGAGTAAAGAGCCTTTATTTTATGATACGGGTTAGAGTGATGGGGCACATATTATATAATTTGAAGAGTACAAGAGAAAGATCACGTATCACGAATGTCCACTTTTTCCAAGCCTCTATGACCATGTAACAAGCCCTAATGGGCTTATTAATGTAATGGAAATCTTTTTTTTTTAAATGACGCAAAATATTGTCCATTACAACAATGTTAAACTAGGCCAATGCTATACTGTGCAGGAATGTAAGAATATAGATAACTATCATATAGTTTTTGATACTGGTTGGAGTGATGGGATACATATTATATTATTTGAAGAGTACAAGGGAAAAATCACGTATCACGGATGTCCACTTTTTCCAAACCTCTGTGACCCCCCCCCCCCCCCCCCCCTTCCCTCTCCTTAAGCCATGTCAGAGATCCAAATCTTTCATCCATAAATAAAACGACAGGAAAAGCTATTACCCATTAGAGAGTTATAATTGTGTTTTTATCCACTGTGTTCTATTTGTAAAGATAAATGAAAGCTAAAGACCATTAACAGCACGCAATGGGTATGTGGTATTTACTATGGTATGACATTCGTCTTTGGACCGGAAGATCCAGGATTTGAGTCCCTCCCGCTATAAGCGGCTCATAGTAGAGTGCTTGGAAAAGTTTCTTTCCTCACATTCTCTCACCGTACTCCGGTGTAAAATGAACACGTGGCCGTTAACAGTATTGTCCATGTCTTGTCTTACACGTTCAATGTTGCTGTTGGGTTGGGACTAATTGTAAAGTGCTTTGAGCACGTTTAATTGGATAATGCCCTATATAAAAGCTCAAGTTTGATCTGTTCGTTTGGGCTTAGGTTCTTTCGTTTTCAATGGGGACAATCTTCCCAAAGTGGACATTTGTGGTTTTCCCTCATTCTAATTCAGAGAAGTGAGTGGAGCAGGCACTTATGTTGATGATAACAAGAAATTAAATGAGTAGGAAAGTGCCAGCGGACAACAGAGAATCAAAACTTCGCGGCGGCGTGTATAGATAGTATGCGCTTGGCTTAGAACCTCAAAACATTGCCACCCGGAAGTATAACGTACCAACACACACAACTTTGTGTAACCATGAACGATTATAGTCTGGTTCATACAGTTTAGTGAGAAGTACTCATAAACGAGGATGGCAAAAAACAATAACGAAGACCAGAGTGACGTCATCTTCGTTCTATCTATAGCTCATAGGGTAGAGTCACGATCTCCCCGGCCAAGCGGGGTTGTCGCACCAGTAAGGTCGCGGGTTCGAGCGTAACCTTCGTAAAGTTATAGCCTGACACTGACAAAAAAATGACGTCAAAATGCCAATCTTTCGCCAAAAAAGAAAATAAATCGTGAGGTGTATTCAATAGTTCAATAACTTGTTTCCATGAGCTCTACTAACGACAACACACTAGGCGGTGCAAAAACCAAATAATGACGTCAAAATGCCAGTCTTTTTGGGTTTCAGTGTCAGGCTATAACTTAACGATGGCTACGGAATGGTTCGAGCCCCCAATCGTCGCCGCGGAGTTTTTATTCTCTGTTGTCCTCTGGTGCTTTCCTACTCATTTTATTTCTTGGTTTCCCTCTGTATTCTTCATTTATACCAATATGATTCAATAGTGTGATGTCACTTCCGCCCAGCAACGAGCAGCTTTGTTCTAAACAAAAAAAAACATACTTTTTATTCTTCATGCTGGCTTGAACCTTTTCACATGTCATGTGATCAGAATATATAAAAATCATAACATGATCAGATTTTTTTTCTCCTCTGGATACACTTTTATGCTCGTCGGAGAAATATTTCAATAGGGCGTCCGCCATTGGTCCGATAGTTTAGAACCAGTTACTAGGTTACTATGCGTCATTACTAGGGAAGTGACGTCACAACTGTTGAAGCCTATTTCTTTAAAATAATTTTTACATATATTGCTATTCTCCGTATCACAATAAAACTAATGCCTGAATACCGACGTGCACTTATTTGCAGGTCTGATAAACTAATTCAGTATGGGCTCATTGTTGTAATGGAAATCTTTTTTTTTAATGACGCAAAATATTGTCCATTATAACAATGTTAAACTAGGCCCATAATTGGCTTCGTTTGTGAGACATGCTTTTATCTTCACTTCGCTGAATACCTATAGATGGTATGCGCTTGGCTAAGAAACTCATAACATTGCCATCCGGAAGTATAACGGACCAACACAAAAAAAACTATGTGAAACCTTAAACGTTTATAGTCTGGTTAATACAGTTAAATGAAAATTACTCATAAACGCGGATGGCAAAAAAAAAAACAATAACAAAGACCTGAGTGACGTCATCTTCGAACTATATATAAGATTAATTTTCTCTGACAGCTTTCAATCATACCCACGCTCCCCCAAATCCAGTATTTACGTACTTTGAAAAAGACAAATTTGTATTTAAAATCCTGGTCAGAATAGTCGTCCTTCAATTATCAATCGATTAAGATGACCCTCGTCATGTAAAAAAAAAATAATATCTAAAACATGTTACTTTACATAAAGTCCCAGGTTTTAGAGTTTCTCACAAAACGAAGGTCATTTTAATCGGTCGATATTTGTGGGACGAGTTTTCTGGCTAGAGTTCTAGATACGTGTTTTTTACAGTGTATGACACGAAGTGCTTCATTCATTGTTCATATCACAGACTCATTTAATCAGCCAAGTTCCATGCTGAACCAACCACCGTATATATAACTAAATGAAATAGTATTCGACCGTATTGTTTTCATAGTCTTGCAATAAGATTGCCAGAAACGCACACTGACATTAATTTCAGAAACGCACACTGACATTAATTTACCATCTATCAGTTCCACTGTGATGCCTTATTATGCTGAAAACACATTTTTTTAAATTTGGCCAGAAAACTAGTCCTTCAAATAATATCGATTTTATAAAATTACCCTCAATCTTGTCCAAAATATCTCAAACCTGGGACTTCCTAATGGCAACTTCCTGCTGTCCTAAATTTGTGAGAGTTTTTGAGACGTTCAAAGTCATTTTATTAAATGGATATTTGAAGACTTGAGTTTTTTGGCCAAAATTATTAAAACATGGTTTTATTTTTTTTTTTCAGAATAAGTCAGGGATGGCGGCTGGCTGCGCAGAAAATTATAGAAGGAAGTCGACCGATTTATCAAGATGCTATATGGATAAACCTCCATTGCAGAGGAGGTTTGTATCACGATCAAGCGATACCCAAAGTCCCTAGTGTAAAATAACCCATAGCTAGATTACACACAAGTATCTCCGTGTCTCCTGACCATAGATAGAAACACGGACAGATCGTGACTCTATGAATGAATATATTAGAGAAGCCCAGGTTGTCCATAATTAATTCATCGTAGCCACGATTAGACCAACACTGGGCATGGCGGCGGCATGCAAGATTAACTGGAAGATTATACGAGTAATATTATAGATGGAACGTGATGGACGTCACTCGGCTCTTTGTTATTGTTTTTAGAAACTCAGTTGAATGATTAGTTCTAAATAAATTCTATCAATCATGCTCTAGGGTTAAACATAGTTTTTGTATGAGGGAACGTTATATTCAACTGGAGAATGTTGTGAGAATTTTACTTACACGCAATGCATCAATAGGAATATTAAATATTATAGATGGAACGAAATTGCCGTCACTCAGCTCTTTCTAATAGTTTTAAACCGCAATTTTAATGATTAGTTCTCACTGAATTTTATTTATATCAATCATACTATAAAAGTTTAACGTTACACATAGTTTTGTGTGTTGGTACGTTATATCCGGTTGGCGGGTGTTTTATCTTATCTAAACACACAGGATCAATTGGAAACTTGCATAATTGGATTCAGTAGTCTGATGTCACGCCGCCCGGCAACGGAGGCCATATTGGATCTAAACAAAGAAAATCATTACTTTTTATTCTTCATGCTGGCTAGAACTTTTCACATCCCTTGTGATCAGAATGTGTAAAAGTCAAAACATGATAAAATTTATGGGGTTTTTTTCATCTGGATACGCTTTTATGCTCGCCGGGGAAATATTTCATACGCCATTGTTCCGATAGTTTAGAGCCAATGTTACCAAGTTACCATGCGTCATTAGGAAGGAAATTGCGTCATGACTGTTGAAGAGTATTGCGTTAGAGCTCAGAAAGAGTACCACGAAAAGTGACCCGACCCTGGAATTCAGCGATCAGGTGGGAATTATTTCAAAATTGCATGCTTAGGTATTTGTGTTTTTTACATAGGTGAACTCTTTTCATTACTTAAAGTTATTTCTTATTTATTTTGAATTTGTTGGGTTCAATGAGCTTACTTATCAGAAATTCGGATCCTGATAGCTCAGTTGGTAGAGTACTGGCTTGACACGCAAAGAGAATATTCGAACCAGCAATCAACTGAGCTCTTTCTTTTCAACCTTGTGACATGACGTAAAAGCAATATATATGCCGTACTCTAGAACAAAAAACATATCTAAAAATTTGGCCAGAAAACTCGTCCTCAAATATCGATCGATTTAAATGACTCTCATCTTGGCAAAATATGTTTAACCCTAAACATTTAGAACACTTCGGCGAAGTCCCGGGTTTGGGAGTTTTTTGCGTAGATGAGAGTTATTTAAATCGATCGATATTTGAAGGACGAGTTTTCTGGCCAAATTTTGATTTTTTCCCCGAGTACGGTAGTATTGTAGGTGACTTCCGGGTAGCTCTACATACATTCAAATGCCATTGGCTGATTGACTTTAGATTATCTAGTGTGATGAAAAAGGTCATCACAACTCAATATCAGTACTAGTATCAGATTGGATGCGATCAGAAACTGCCTCTTTGACCTTTAGAGCTACTAGTCTGACGTATTCTGGGAAATACAAACAAACAAACGAAAACAATAAATTTAAAAAAGCATAAGAAACGTATTTAAAAATTCGCAGAAAACTCTAACTTCAAATTGAGTTTATATATATATATATATATATATATATATATATATATATATATATAATATATATATATATATTATTTATATTTTTATTTATTTATTTTTTTTAAATTGACCTTTTATTTAGCGCAATATCCGCAAAGCGCTTTACAAGGCGTCCCTGGCAAAATGAAACACTTAACATGTAAGACGGGACATGACGTCTGCTAGGCAATATTTTCATTTTTTTTTCGGACAGAGACAACACTGTTAACGGCCAGGTAGTCATTGTACACCTGAGGACGGTGAGAGAATATGAGTAAAAGAGCCTTTTCCAAGTACTCAACTATGCGCCGAGTGAGGCTCGAACCCAGGACCTTCCGATCCAACAGCGGATTTGATCATCTGGTTGATTTGATGTTCCATGCTGAAACAGTCGTCGATCACAACGCGTTATATAAAAACTCTCTTTTTGGAAGCTGTTGTATACATTTTTGTGTTAATTCCAGAGGACAAATTGCGACGTGTTCTCATTTTGCAGGTCTGATACACCAAATTGTTAAAGGGCTCATTGTTGAAATGGTAATCCTTCCTCTCAAACTGAAGCAAAAGTCTTGACGTCACACCTTCCTCTACTCCGGTTCAATACTACTTGGAAGTGCATCCAGTCATCCGGACAATGCATGAACAATTAATAGGTTACATAGTGATTCATATGGTGGACTAATTATTTTAATAGCATGATGTGTATAGATAGTATTTGCTTGGCTAAGAAGCTTACAACATTGCCTTCCTGAAGTATAACGGACCAACACAAAAAATATGTGTAACCATGAACTTTTATAGTCTGGTTAATACAGTTTAGTGAGAAGTACTCATAAATGCGGATCGCAAAAAACAATAACAAAGATCCGAGTGACGTCAACTTCGAAATATCTATAGGAAGATTCTTAAGATTACGGAATGTAAATAGAGAGAGGATGGATGATTTTTATTGACGACCAGCATTTATTTAGGCCAGAAAATAAGATGCCGTCAACCTGAAGCTATAACTAAGATCAGTGGTACAAGGTATGAATCCAGTCCTCCAGAA
Source organism: Berghia stephanieae (assembly GCF_034508935.2). NCBI lineage: Eukaryota > Metazoa > Mollusca > Gastropoda > Nudibranchia > Aeolidiidae > Berghia > Berghia stephanieae. The sequence continues at coordinate 11,800,811 of NC_088369.1, forward strand.
AGACTGGTTTTACACTTCCAGTGACATTGGAACTTAGTATTTTGAAATCACACTTTTGTTACTTATGATACTTATATACTGATTCCTCTTCCGGCCTTGAGGCGGTAAATGGGGCATCCACCAGACATCCCCATAGTCTGCAATCGGCTGCTTTTGCGGTGGCTGTATTCGTAGCCATCGTTATGATATAGCCTGACCGTGGCCTTCGTAAGTTATGGCCTGACACTGACCAAAACATGACGTCATAATGTCAGTCTTTTGCCACAAAAGAAAACAAATCGTGAGTTGTATTCAATAGTTCAACCAATGAAATAACTTGTTTCCTTGAGCTCTACTAATGACAACTAACTAGACGCTACACAAAACTTAAAAAATGACGTCAAACTGCCAGTCCTAGAGGGTTCTTATGTCAGGCCGTAGCCATTGTTATGTTATAGCCTGACACTGAAATCCAAAAGAACTGGCAGTTTGACGTCATTATTTGGTTTTTGCACCGCCTAGTGAGTTGTCGTTAGTAGAGCTCATGAAAACAAGTTATTTCATTGGTTGAACTATTGAAAACAACTCACGATTTGTTTTCTTTTGTGGCAAAACACTGGCATTTTGACGTAATTTTTTTGTCAGTGTCAGGCCATAACTTTACGAAGGCCACGGTCAGAGCGTAGCCATCGTCAACTTATAGCCTGACACTAGAACCTATTAGGACTTATAGTTTGACGTCATTTTCTAAGTGACTTGTCGTTAGTAGAGCTGCTCAAGGAAACAAGCGATTCCATTGGTTGAACTATTGAATACAACTCAAGATTTGTTTTCTTTTGTGGCAAAAGAATGGCATTTTGACGTCATTTTTTGGCCATAACTTTACGAAGGCCACGGTTTCAGGCCATAACTTTAAGAAGGCCACGCTCCGATCCACCAGACATATCCATTGTCTGCAATCGGCTGCTTTTGCGGTAGCTGTATTCCAGAACAGGCCTGCTTCCTTTCTCTCTTTCTCCATGGTCATTCGCCAGGTTACTTTGGGTCTTCCACGCTTTCTCTTACCATCTGCTGTCCTCCAGTACAAGGCGTGTTCCCTATGATTGGCATGGTTTAATATTGTTATTAAAGTGGTCCCTAAGAGCCAGGTGGACCCATGGAGCCGGAGTTTATCCCTGTTTCTATATAGTGAAACGGACAATAGCAATTGATTGTTATCCTTTAGATAGGACGCTAGTCTATCGCAAAGTACATTCAGCCAAATCTAACAGACTCAGCTACTCATTCACCGCTGGGTGGACAAGGGGGGGTCAGAAAAATTCTCGACTGCACCAGGGATCGATCTTGGTCCCTTTGCGTGTGGAACGAGTGCTCTACCAACTGAGTTATTGGGACCCCTTATATATTGTTATAATGAACACTATATTGATATAGAAGGAACGAAAGCGACGCCACTCAGCTCTTTGTTATTTTTTTTAGAGGGCAATTTCAATTATTAGTTCTCACTAAATTTTATCAATCAGAATATAAACGGTTAAGGTTACACATAGTTATGTGCGTTTGTACCAATGTTGTGAGTAATGTCATCTAATATACTATCAATGCACGTTCAATGCTACACACAATTATGTGTTTCGGTACGTTTTATCCGGCTGGCAGATGTTCTGAGTATTTTATCTAAACGCATAGCATCAATAGAAATATAGATAGAACGAAGTTGACGTCAATCGGGTTTTTGTTATTGCTTTTTGCCATCCGCGTTTATGAGTAATTCTCACTTAACTGTATTATCCAGACTATAAACGTTCATGGTACACATAAAGATATGAAGTGAATAGAAAAGTGCCAGAAGACAATAGAGAATAAAAATTTTTCGCGGCGGTGGTGGGGTTTGAACCTGCGACCTTATTGGTACGACAACTCCGCCTGGCAGGTGAGAGCGTGGCTCTACCGTGTGAGCTATCCACGAACACAAAAAATATTCGTTTCAAACCCAAAGTCATTACTAGATCCCTCTCTCACCCACTTCTTGAGACCGCCGATTCGTTCGTACACCACCATCGCGAATAATTTTGACCAGCAGTTAAGCTTAATAGCCAATATTCTCAACACAAACATATAACATAGAAACGATTGAGACATTGAGTATGCTCCGGTTTATGGGGTGAATTTTTAATTCAGAAAAGTGAGTGGAGCAGGCACTTATGTTGGTAACAACAAGATATGAAGTGAATAGAAAAGTGCCAGAAGACAATAGAGAATAAAAAAAAATTTTTATTCTCTATTGTCTTCTGGCACTTTTCTATTCACTTCATATCTTGTTGTTACCAACATAAGTGCCTGCTCCACTCACTTTTCTGAATTAAAAATTCACCCCATAAACCGGAGCATACTCAATGTCTCAATCGTTTCTATGTTATATGTTTGTGTTGAGAATATTGGCTATTAAGCTTAACTGCTGGTCAAAATTATTCGCGATGGTGGTGTACGAACGAATCGGCGGTCTCAAGAAGTGGGTGAGAGAGGGATCTAGTAATGACTTTGGGTTTGAAACGAATATTTTTTGTGTTCGTGGATAGCTCACACGGTAGAGCCACGCTCTCACCTGCCAGGCGGAGTTGTCGTACCAATAAGGTCGCAGGTTCAAACCCCACCACCGCCGCGAAAAATTTTTATTCTCTATTGTCTTCTGGCACTTTTCTATTCACTTCATATCTTGTTGTTACCAACATAAGTGCCTGCTCCACTCACTTTTCTGAATTAAAAATTCACCCCATAAACCGGAGCATACTCAATGTCTCAATCGTTTCTATGTTATATGTTTGTGTTGAGAATATTGGCTATTAAGCTTAACTGCTGGTCAAAATTATTCGCGATGGTGGTGTACGAACGAATCGGCGGTCTCAAGAAGTGGGTGAGAGAGGGATCTAGTAATGACTTTGGGTTTGAAACGAATATTTTTTGTGTTCGTGGATAGCTCACACGGTAGAGCCACGCTCTCACCTGCCAGGCGGAGTTGTCGTACCAATAAGGTCGCAGGTTCAAACCCCACCACCGCCGCGAAAAATTTTTATTCTCTATTGTCTTCTGGCACTTTTCTATTCACTTCATATCTTGTTGTTACCAACATAAGTGCCTGCTCCACTCACTTTTCATGGTACACATAGTTTTGTGTGTTGGTCCGTTATACTTCCGGATGGCAATGTTGTGAGCTTCTTAGTCAAGCGCATACTATCTAATTTATATCACGATTTAAATCATTACAACTCATTTTCACTCAAACCTGGACATCGTGTTGAGTTTGCGATGACTAATAGCCCCCTTTTAAACAACTTCCGTTTAAAACGCAAAGTCAGGAAATGCATTAGCATCCTTCGCCCGTGTTTTTCACAGCCCGTTTCTTGTTTCTGCATCCGAGATGAAGTATCTATTCGTGCGTCAAGCATTCTAATTGTTGGTGCGCAGAAGTTTTTATTGTGTTGTGCGTCATGAAATTCTGGTTGGAGCCAGATAGAAACAGGAAGCCCGGGCGGGCCGGGATGCGATAAATAAATTGTAATTATCACAATTCAGGGAACTGATTTAAGATGGACAGTCCATGATATTGTGCAAGTCGAAAACATTTTAATGAAATGTACTGTGTGGCTATGTAGTCTAGTGGCATGATACTCGATTTTGGATCGGAAGGCCCTGGGTTCGAGCCTCTCTCAGCGCATAGTTGAGTCCTTGGAGGAGGCTCTTTACTCACATATTCTCTCACCGTACTCAGGTGTAAAATGAGTACCTGGCCGTTAACAGCGTTGTCTCAGTCCGAAAAATATATTGTAATATCGTCTAACAGGCGTCTTGTCCCGTCCTACATGTTAAATGTTGCTGTTAGCCAGGGACCACTTGTAAAGCGCTTTGAGCATGCTTAGTGGATGCTGCGTTACATGAAAGCTCAAGTTTAAGAGTCTTCTGAGTGGTATAACACTCGCCTTCGGGACGGAATGTCCAGGGTTGAGTCCCGCTTTGAGCGGCTCGTAGTTGAGTCCCTGAAAAATAATTTCTTTACTCACTTCCTCTCACTGTACTCAGGTGCAAAATGTGTATCTGTCTGTTAACAGCGTTTTCCTTGTCCTAAAAAAATTGTAATATCGCCTAACAAGCGTTATGCCGACGATTTGTTAAGTGTTGTTGTTGGCTAAAGACCTCTTGCAAAGCGCTTTGAGCACGTTTCGAATAGTGGATGGATGACGTCGATTGCAAAGCGTCCCTCTCAAGACCAGACAGAGTTGTCGTATCTGTAAAGTCGTGGGTTCGAGCCCCCATCGCCGAGAAATTTTTATTCTCTATTGTCGTCTGGCGCTTTTTTACTCACTTTATTTTGTGAGCACGTTTAGTAGATATTGTATTATATTAAATGCTTTAGTTTTGTGTGTGTGTGTGTGTGTGTGTGTGTGTGTGTGTGTGTGTGACCAAGCGTCTAATAGCGGTATCAAATCGAAGTGACTCTGAAATATACATTATTTTAATGCTTCACTAATACAAATTGAGAGAAATTGCGACGCTGCACTGGAATAGCCCCTGAGGATGAATAAAGGGAATTACATTTTATATAAATTGTGACGCATCGTCTCAAAACGGTATTATTTCGGTACGAACCATATTCTTAAAAGCGGAATTAATTGTTAAACTGATCAAAGTTATACATTGTTGGCATAAGCACCTTACAATATGGTATCCACTCTCCTCAATAAAACATACAAACTCAACACAAGTCTGATATTTCTTGCTATAAATTCAATTTTCAACATCATAACCATTCCGACTTAATACCGTTTTGAGGCGAAGGGTCGCAATTTAACGTTATTAAGGAAACTAAGTTTTGCTCTTGAAGCGTAAAATAGGTATAGACTACATGATTTCTCTTTTTTTTTTTTTTAAAAAAAATTCCGGACGTGTTACCAAACGCTATACGAGCAAGCGATTGTGCATTGGGAATAAAGTTCGAATACTCTTCAACAGTCGTAACGTCACTTCCTTCCTAATGACGCATGGTAACTTAGTAACACTGGCTCTAAACTATCGGAACAATGGCGGACGTTCGTATGAAATATTTCCCCGGCGAGCATAAAAGTGTATCCAGAGGGGAAAAAAAAACATAAATTTGATCATGTTTTGACTTTTACACATTCTGATCACAAGCCATATGAAAAGTTCTAGCCAGCATGAAGAATAAAAAGAAATGATTTTCTTTGTTTAGAATCAAGATGGCCGCCGTTGCCGGGCGGTGTGACATCAGACTACTGAATCCAATTCCAAAACGTAAGAGTGTAAGAAATCATTTAATTCTACTCCTTTATTCTATTCCAATTTCGTGGTCTTTGAAGACAAGACGTGTTCAAAAACGTTAAAATGATAGCTATTTCTTTTTTGAAGAATCTGATTTTAATGTGAAATTCTCGCTTGATAATCTGACGTCACAATTTATGATTGCAAACTTGATATCATTACGCGTTATTATAATTTATGGGGAGGGACTACGTGTACATATATGCAGGTCTGATATCCGAATCCGATTACGGGCCTAAATTAACATTGTTGTAATGGACAATATTGTGCCGCGTCATATTTTTTTTATTAATTTCCATTACAACAATAAGCAGGCCCACGATGATTTTAGGTTATCAGGCCTGCAAATAAATACACGACGGTCACATTCCAGACTTTTTTAAAACTTGAAATAGTAAATTAATTGAGGATTTTTTTTTTTAAGTGGTCCTAAAATTTGGCCAGAAAAGCTGTCCTTCAAACGTCCATCGATTTTAATGACTCTCATCTTGGCAAAAGCTCCCAAAGCTAAGACTTTGAAAGAAAAAATCGTGAAATACCAGGTTTGAGCGTTTTTGCCAAGATTATGAGGGTCATTTAAATCGAGTGATATTTGAAGGAAGAGTTTTCTGGCCAATTTTTTTTTCCGAATACGTGTCT
>NC_088369.1:11811762-11814262 GCF_034508935.2 Berghia stephanieae
TGGTGAATGTGTCTCTGAAAATTTGAGTAGTGTCGTTTTTAGGTATTTTGTCAAAAATAATGTCAACAATTCTATTGTGTCGTTTTTGATATATTAATTTGAATTTTGTACATCCGTTTACAACGTGAGATACCGTATCTGACGGATGATTACAGATCTTGCAGCCTTTGGAGTACGACAATGGGTAATATGTATGAAGTAGACTGTCGCACTCCAGAAGCTGCAAGCGGCATTTTATAGCAAACGTTCTAATTTCGTCAGGGAATTTATGATTGAATATGAAACTGGAGGAGAGAGCGTGGTTTACCCCAGTGGCTTCTCTAACAATTCTTCCTTGGGACGCCAGTTCATGGAAATGGGTAGCTATCTCATTCAGTCTCACACTTTTAAGGAAGTTTTGAAAACATTTTGGGGACTTAAAAGAACAACTGACGTCACTATCAGCCTGTACAGACATCACATAATCTTCATCTTTTATTAAGGAAACATTTTGGCGGATACACTTTTCAAAAAGATCCACCCAAAATTACTTTGGCCAATTAACTTTTGTATTATTTTGAAGGCGTTTGCCGTTGTGACAAAAACCGGCAAAAGTGTTTTCTTCGTTTTCGTCTAATGAGGCGCGTAGAATTTTTCTTTTCGTTAGATGAAGGTTCAGGCTGTTTGTGGCTGTTATCTTCACACTGTCATCGTCACAACTGAGGATGGACAGGGCAAAGGATAGGTGTTTTGCATAATAAATTATTTTAGGGTTTGGTAACCCGAGACCACCTTTTGATCTTGGACAAAACATGAATGACCTTGTACTCGAATTATTTAAATGTAACCAATTTCTAACTTTGTTCACAATTATATTTTCAATTTCATTAAGGTCCTTTTCGGTAAACATGAGATTACAAAAATAAAACATTAGAATTGAAAAGCACATTGAACTCAAAAGACACAGTTTGGCTGAAGACGGCAGAGGGGAAACATCTAAAAGGTTCATATTGTTTCTAAATTTTTCGATTATCGTTTTTCGTTGATGTCCATCACTTTTGTTTGTTAGGTTGATGTTGTGTCCTAAATACGTGTAAAATTCTTCTTTTTCTAATGTTGGTATTTCATGTTGTTGTATTGTTACTGTTGGTAATTTGAATTTTTTGTTCCAGTTGTTACCTGAACGTTGGCCAGATGTTATGGCGCATTTTGGGGGTTTTATATTCATTCCCGTTGCATTCATAAATTGAGTTGTTTTATTGCACAATTGATTCATTACTTCTTCACTTTTTGCTAGTAACGTGACGTCGTCAACGTAACTTTGGATGGGTAGTGGCATCTGCGGAGAGGTATGGTTTTGTTCGATCCATCTTAGCCATTTATCTATTCCTTGTTCAAAGACAATTACAGACCATGGACATCCTTGGATTATACCTTTGTCTCTGTAGATTGTATTTGTGAGGTGATTTCGGACTTTTACTTGAAATGATGCTTTGTTATAAATATCCTTAGTAATGTTGATGAATACTGAAGGATATGAATATTCATTAAGTTGACGTAGCATAAATTCGTGATCTATACTTCCAAATGCATCTTTTATGTCTACAAAGCATAAATATAATTTTCCCGATGAGTGTAAAAAATCTGATACTGCACATTTTAACGAAAACACATGTTCTTGTAGCCCGTTTCTAGGTAATGAACCTTTCTGTGAAACTGACAGTCTCTCCGTGTCGACAATCCATTGCATGTGTCGATTTTGTATGAGTTTCATGAATATTTTATAGGACGTTAGTAATAAGGCGATAGGTCGCCAGTCGTCGACGTTGTCCTTGTTTCCATTCTTTTTTGGTACCAGTGTTATGATACTGTGTTTCCAGTCTGGGGGGACTTTTTGATATTTTAAACAGGTGTTAAAGATGGCCGTAAAAATTGGTGCCAGTTTGTTTATATTTTGTTTTATATATTTATAGGTGACACCGTCTGCCCCGGGTGACTTTTCATATGGTAATTTTTTAACACAGCTTGTGAGTTCGTCGATTGTAAACTCACTTGTTGATGGTGTCCATGCGGGAGGGGGATAGTGGCATCATCGGACCAGGGTGTGTCACTAATGTTTATATTGTTTCGTTGACATTTTTCTTTATAGGCAGTCTCTACTGTGTTGATATCTATCTCACAACTTGAGTGTGTTTGTTTACATCCGTTTCTAATAATATCAATAGCTTTTCGTTGGTGGTTTACGAATATTGCTGTGAGTTCTTGTCTTGTCACCTCTTTTTCCTCCTGTGCTCTTGGTGTGTTGTTTTGAATAAGGGAGGGCATAATGGAGGACTTTATATCTATTATTTTTATTTCGATGTATTTTAATAGAGCTTCATAATTGTTGATCGGGTCTTTTATAATTTTTTTAATCGGTCCATCTGGGAATTTTGTTAAGATTCGTTTGCAGTAGCGGAGAAATTCAATGCTAAACGGCTGTCCATTATCGGGTCTTTGGATTTGGAATGTGTTGTTTTTG
>NC_088369.1:11819262-11836762 GCF_034508935.2 Berghia stephanieae
CTCGTTCTTCAAATATTGATTGATTTAAATAACTCTCATTCATCTTGGCAAAAACTCTCAAACTTGGGACAATAAATAAGACCCCCCGCGAAGTCCCAGGTTTGGGGGCGTTTTTTTTTTCCAAGAGGAGGGTCATTTAAATCGATCGATATTTGAAAGATGAGTTTTCGGGCCAAAATTTAAAATACGTGTCTCTCCAGAGTTATAAAGCTGGTTAAAAGCCCCCCCCCCCCACCCCCTCCTTCTTCCCCCTTTCAGACAATACCCTTTTTCCTCATTCATTCTCTTAATCTCCTTGAATAATTTTATTGAGATAATTTGCCGTCTTATCTTTTCTGTTCTACTTGGAAGGTAAAGATAGAAAAGAAATTCCGCTCTTTGTGTTATTGATGGAATGAAGGATGATTGAAGATGACGTCACACAACATATTGTTATTGCTTTTAGACCCCCAATTGCGTTATTAGTTCTCAATACAATAATATAACAATCAAATTATAGATAAAACGAAGTTGACGTCACCTGGGTCTAGTTATTGTTTTGTTTTTTTTTGTTTGTTTGTTTTTGTTGCCATCCACGTTCATGAGTAATTATCACTAAACTGTAAACATAATTATAAACGTTCAAGGTTACACATAGTTTTGTGTGTTGGTCCGTTATACTTCCGGACGGCAATGTTGTGAGTTTCTTAGCCAAACGCACACCACCTGTAATTCTTTTTGAAGTTGTAGAAAGAACGAGGTTGACGGCACCCATCTGCTTGTCACTATTTATTATACAGCCTGACAGTGATTATTTCTCATATAAATGTTATCAAATTAACGATAAAGGTTAAACATAATGTTGTGTGTTGGTGTGGATAATCTGGCTGGCGGATGCTGTGAGAATTTCAGCTGAACGTATAACATCATTATTGGATTATTGGAAGAGAAAAGCATTATTTTCATTTGATCCTTAAATCCTTCAAATAAGCATTTGAACCTTAAACAGTTGAATTTGAAAAAAAATAATTATTCATTCGTCTCAACAAACCAAAATACTTATCCAAAGTTTGATTATGTTAAACAATAACTGTATTTGTCAATTTTCATCATCACAGCGACATAACACCGTTAGGATACTGCAAGCCACAATACACTCCCATTAGGCATAGGTTATTTACCTTTTCCATAACCTAAAAAAAACCGGAAGCTCATCGCCCTTTAGTTCCGGAAAGCCCGCATGATGTTGTTGCCATCTAGCAAGGTCAGGGGAAAATCACCCCAGTTTGGTTGTCACTGAGTGATAACAACATTGAAGCGTTACTTTAAACGCTGATTTTTTTAAAAAAGGGTTTAAATAGCGCAATATCCACTAAATGTGCTCAAAGCGCTTTACAAGGGGTCTCTGGTCAACAGCAACATTTAACATGTAGGACAGGACATGACGCCTGTTTGGCGATATTACAATTTTTCGGACAAAGACAACGCTGTTAACGGCCAGGTACTCATTTTACACCTAAGTACGGTGAGAGAATGTGAGTAAACAGCCTTTTCCAAGGACTCAACTATGCGCCGAGCGCGAGGCTCGAACCCAGGACCTTCCGATCCGAAAGCTAGTGTCATACCACTAGACCACATAGCCCCACATTTACTTGAAATGAAGCTCGAAGAGAAAAAAATCGATAACAATAAGTATTGAAATATACGTTTACTTTATTGTACGATGACAGATAATGTGATCGTTTCGCGTTTACCCGCTATCAACAAAACACGGTAACTGAAACGCCAATGACGAATGAGAGATGAGTGCACACATTCCTCATTCGTCTTGAGTGTTTCATGTGTCGTGTTTTGTTGATAAAGGGGAAAGCCGAAACGTCGATAGTATGTCTTTGTTTATCAAATTAAAGCTTAAATTTCATTATTTATTGTTATTTATTTACACTGTTGACTTGAAGCATAAAATCTAACAGCCTTGAAGTCAGTGACCTGGCCACTTTCAATTTTCTGAACATGGCAATAATAGATACATAAATTTTTAAATTGTGCATAGATATGAACATTAATATAGAGAATTTCAAAGGATTTATCATTACCTTTGCGCTTCAAAATTATTTTTTTAAACTTGAGTATTGTCTTTCTATGTATTTTGTCCAAACAAAATGTCAACAATTCGATTGTGTCGTTTTTGATATATTAATTTGAATTTTGTACATCCATTTACAATGTGAGATACCGTATCTGACAGTGACACCTGCCAGAAATGTCAGGCTGCCCCAGAGACCAGCGATCACATCGTCCTCCACTGTCCTGTCACTAAACTTGAAGGTGGCTACGAAACCGTCCTTAGGGCGGAGGAAGACTTTAGAAGCTGGATTGACGAAATAAATTTGGAGGTGTAGCCTCCTACGCTACTACTACAACCGTATCTGACGGATGGTTACAGATCTTGCAGCTTTTGAAGTATGACAATGAAGTCGGCAGTAGAACTCGAGAAGCTGCAAGCGGAATTAGACTTCAAACGTTCTAATTTCATCAGGAAACTTGTACTTGAATGTGAAACTGGAGGAGAGTACGTGGTTTACCCCGATGGTTTCTCTATCAAGTCTTCCTTGAGACGCCAGTTCATGAAAATGGGTTCTAAATCTCATCCAGTCTCTCACTCTTTAGGAAGTTTTGAAAACGATTTGGGGCCTTAAAAGTTAAAAGAACAACTGACGTTACTATCAGCCTCTTTACAGACATCACAAAATCGTCATCTTTTATCAAGGAAACTTTTTGGCGGATACACTTTTTTTAATCCACCCGAAATGACTTTCGCCAATTAACTTTAGTATTATTTTGGAGGCGTTTGTAGTTGTGACAAAAAACAGGCAAAAGTACACATACATACATACCATGTAATAGGGTTCAACAGTCGTGAAGTCACTTCACATAATAACTGGCTCAAAACTATTGGATACGTGGCGGACAACATCACCGCCCTTATGAAATACTTCTCCGACGAGCATAAAAGTGAATCCATAGGAGAACATCATTATAAATCTAATCATGTTTTGACTTTTATACATTCTGATCACATGACATAATGTGAACAAGTTCTGGTCAGCATGAAGAATAAAAAGTACCGATTTGCTTTGTTTAGAACCAAGCTGCAGGTTGCTGGGCGGAAGTGACATCAAACTATTGAATCCTATCGTCGTGAAGCTGTAAGACAGTTCGGATTATGATGATGACCTATTGGCATATCAACGGCCATGACCAGGTAACATACGCAATCTGGAAATACATGGATTTAAAACTTTGGCCAGAAAACTCGCCCTTCAAATATCGGTCGATTTAAATGACTCTCATCTTGGTAAAAACTATCAAACCTGGAACTTTAAAGAAGACTTCGCGAGGTCGCAGATTTGAGAGTTTTTGTCAAGATGAGGATCATTTAAATTAATCGATATTCGAAGGTCGAGTTTTCTGGCCATATTTTTACATTCGTGTTTTCCAGAGTGTGGCAGTATACAGATTAATGGACAAAGTCATCGTCATGACTTACGGATTATGCCCAGGGCGGGTACATGCACAGGCTTTGTAAACTCATGGCCTGATACCGTAGCCATCTTTAACTTATAGCCCGACACCATGGCCTGACACTGGCCAAAAAATGACGTCAAAATGCCAGTCTTTTGCCACAAAAGAAAACAAATCGTGAGTTGTAATCAATAGTTCAACCAATCAAATAACTTGTTTCCTTGAGGTCTACTGACGACAACTCACTAGGCGGTGCGAAAACCAAAAAATGACGTCAAACTGCCAGTCCTTTTGGATTTCAGTGCCAGGCTATAACATAACCATGGCTAGGCTGACACTGACCAAAAATGACGTCAAAATGCCAGTCTTTAGCCACAAAAGAAAACAAATCGTGACTTGTATTCAATAGTTGTTTCCATGAGCACTTCTAAGACAACTCACTAGGCGGTGCAAAAAAACAACAACAAATAATGACGTCAAAATGCCAGTATTTTTTTGGGTTTCAATGCCAAGCTATAACTTAACGATGGCTACGCTGACACTGACCAAATAAATGACGTCAAAAGACAAGTCTTTGGCCACGACAGAATTAAAATCGTGAGTTGTATTCGACAGTCCAACCAATGGGATCACTTATTGTATCTTTGACCACACTAAAGACAACTCACTAGGTGGTCCACAAACTTAAAATGAAGTCAAAATATGGTTCTTTGTGGGTTTTCGTGTCAGACTATAAGTTGATGATGGCAAGAGTAATCGTCTGTGGAGACATGTCTTTTCCTTTCCCATAGGTCAGTGGTTGGGATGAAATTCGACACGAACGTGGCGTTTTTATTACTGATGGCACGAACCTGACGTCACTCAGCTCTTTCGTTTTGTTTTGTCTTTATTTAGACAGCCATCTTAATGATTAGTTTTCACAAAATTCTATAGATAGAACTAAGTTGACGTCACTCAGGTCTTTGATATCTTTTTTTTTTTTTTTTTTTTTGTTTTTTTTTTTTGCCATCCGCGTTTATGAGTAGTTCTCACTACTGTATTAACCAGACTGTAAACGTTCAAGGTTACACATAGTTTCGTGTGTTGGTGGCCCGTTATACATCTGGATGGCAATGTTGTGTGCTTCTTAGCCAGGCCCATACTATCTATTAATCAGGCTGTAGAAGTAAAGAAATGGCGTCACTCAGCTCATTGTAATTGGAATTAAGTAGCCATTTTAATGATTAGTGATCACAATATTATATCAATCAGACTGTAAATGTTTACGGTTACATATAGTTTACTTGTGTGTTGGTACGTAACTTCTGGCTGGAGCATGTTGTGAGTAATTAACCTTAATACGTAGCATCAATAAACCTTAATAACCATCAATAAAGGTTAAACTTAGTTTTGTGTCTGGGTGGGGATCCTGACCTCCCACTGTGGGCAGGGAGGTACATACTGTGTCTTCTATCGCCTTTCTTTCTGTCTTTGTCTTGGAATGAGATTACTTGGTTTTGTCCTGGCCCTGTCCGGAGTCCTAGCTGGGAGGGAAACAGTCAAATGCATAGTTATTGTTTTGGGAGATGATAAATGTGTCCTTGTAAATCATCTCTCTGTTATGTATTACTATTTGTTATTTTTAATGTATAATGTAAGCATTTGAGTGTATTCCTCTTTGTTGGATTTTGTGCTTGTGTCCGGATGAGACTTATAGGTGATCTCAAACTAAGTACATTGGCGGTGTGCTCTTGGAACTACATCTGATCCCTATGTGTTCCCAGTTCCCCTTTGTCTTACTTTCTCTTAGCTGCTTTACTTGTAATTCTGGAACTTTCTACTATAAAATTTTCTTCCTTTTTACTGGCGCTGATATAATCTAAATGTGTTGCAAGCGCCGTAAAACCCTTAAAAACAAAAACAACAATTAGTTTTGTGTGCTGTTCTTTATATCTGCCTGGCCGATGTATTTTATCTAAACGCATAGCATCACCAAATAATAATGGATGGCAAAAAAAAAAAACACATTAACAAAGACCGGGGTGAAGTCAAATTCGTTCTATCTATAGATAGCACAAAACTGACGTCACTCAGCTCTTTGTTATTGTTTTTAGCCAGCCATTTTTTGTTATAAGCACTAACTAAATTGTATCAATCAGACGATAAACCTTCAATCTTACACATAGTTTTGTGTTGGCACCTTATATCCGCCTGGCTGATGTTGTGAGTTTTTAAATATAAATGCATAGCATCAGTAAATACCTCTCACTAAAGGAAGATTAAAAAAAAAAAATAAAAAAAATAAAATAAAAAAAACTAGCAGGTTTCAATATAGAAACTCATGAAAAATAACCCGTAATACAAGACACTCTATGATTCTCTGCTGTTTATCTGACCCGTGTTTGTTTGGAAACAAAGAAGAAAATAGATGTTTATAGAATGCATTCACGCAAGCTGTCTCCCACCCCAGTAAAAAAGGACACCCATTGATTTTCTCTTATTTATCTGACCCGTATTTATTCTTATAAGAACAAAGAAGAAAAGAGATATTACAATACATTCCAACAAACAGATTCTCAAAATCCCCCAAGATGCGACCAGAGTCAGGGGAAAAAAAAATAATATACGGACTCCGATCTTGATTCGGGGCAAAATACCCGATATTGAATCCTAACGAAAGAGTGAAAACACTGGAGAGGCTTCGTATGGGGACGATATTGAATCCCGTATGGCTCGGCTATATTCCTAATCCTTCTCCCCGTTATGCGTTTAGCTGAGAGGAAGAAAAAAAAACTGTGTGCTAATTTGGCAAAACCCGTCGGAGGTCCCACGAGCCAGTCTTGAGATAAATATCAGCGAATAAATGTGAAAAATCGTTTTCTGCATGATTCTTTTTTCACTTCATCTCTTCTATTATCCATCTAACTACATTCTCACGAAATGATTTTACAATGTAAAGATTATAAATAATTTAATTAAATTTTTTTCTTAAGGTCTATCGAAGCGTGATAAATATGTATGTCTCCTCTATAAAAGCGATTTATTTTTTACGTTTTTAAAAAATCTTTTTGACCCCCTCCCTTCAAATATAAATAACTTCAGCCCTAATTGAGATAATTACAAAATTCAAACTACATTTTGTCTAGAAATAGTGCGTCTATTAAGATATATTATGGTATTCGATTTTTTCCGACATCCGACGGGTTTTGCCAGATCACCACACAAAAAAATTATAATAACGATTATATTTTTTTCTCCTTTTGATCACGTTATATTCTATTTCAATCAATAATTCGGCATATTTTCTTTGAAAGCCCAACACCGTCATTTGGTTAAGGGACGATTTGGGTCTTTTATAAAAAGAAAAATTATTACTTATATTGGGCGATTTTAATCATTCTGTATCGTCATTATACGTTTAAAAAAAAAAAACATTTTTGGTGAAAATAAACACATTATCTGAATTGATACCCGTTTTGCGACATGATTCGGGGGTCTGGCATAAAAAAATCTAAAAATTTTTGTGGCAGATTTTACCCTTAAAAAACGAATGAAGGAATGAACTCCAAATTCTTCCCTCTGATCAACATTATTGCATGCTGTGTCACCATAAAGAGATTTTAAAGCTTTAGCTTATGGGATTTTTATTAGAACATTACAAAGATGCAAATCAAAATGTTTTAACAAAATTGATGTTAAAAATGTATAATTTATATTATAATTCAAAATACACATACATTATCAAAAGCAAATCAGCCTATGGTGATAGACTACATTATCTCTGCGATAACTGTGGAAATTTTCGGACAATTTCATTGAATAGATTCTGAGAAACGTTTGGCTAAGAAGCTCACAACATTGCCATCCGAAGTATAACGGACCAACACACAAAACTGTGTGTAACCAGTTAACGTTTATAGTCAGGTTAATACAGTTTATTGAGAATTACTCACAAACACGGATGTCAAAAAGCAAGAACAAAAGACCTGAGTGACGTCAACTTCATACTGTATATAAAGTGGAACTACAACTTTGAGGTATCTACGAAAACCATAATGTGGGGCTATGTGGCCTAGCTGAGTGGTATGGCACTCGCTTTCGGATCAGAACATCCAAGGTTTGAGTTTCTTTTTGGGCGGTTACATTGTCTCACCGTACTCAGATGTAAAATGAGTACCAGCCTGTTAACAGCGTTGTATCTATCCAAAAAAAATGTATTATTGCTTAACAAGCGTCATGTGTCGTCCATTGTGAGTGTTGCTTTTGGATAATGACTCATTGTAAAGCACTTTCAGAACATATATTGGATATTGCGCTATGTAAAGCTCGAAGTTTTTGTTTCAAATTCCCTCCCTCTCATTTTTTGTCGATTTATTATAAAAATCTACTCAAAACAAAATCCAAGCTGTGGAATCAAGACAGACCCAAACAGTCATGTTACTGACAAACTGTATAACAATCTTGCTTTACTTTCATTAACCAGTAGGTTTTTGACCAATCAAAACATGGAATTTGTACCACACCTTCACACGTGGTCGGATATACATGGTCGGTAATTTAAAAACAACAGCGTGAATGGAATCGACCTCTCTCTGATCATTGTTATTGTTTTTATACGGTCAAATGGTTGACTAGTTATCAAACGATTTTCGTGATCATATTATAAACGTTTAAGTTTACACATAGTTTTCTGTGTTGGTTCTATTGATCAGGCGATGGACCAGTGGGTATTTTACTTACGACATGCCACCGATAGTAAAAATTGTTTTGGTTGCTGTGTTTACCAATCACTGTCATTGTTTAACTTTTGACGATTGACCGAGGGGCGTGGTTATCTATGTGTCTATTGTCTTCTCAGATAAAAAATATAAACATCTTAAAATTTTTCAACATTTTAATTATCCCAGAAACAATGTATAGATAGTATGCAGATGACGTCACTCAGGCCTTTGTTATTGTTTTTGCCATCTGCGTTTGTGAGTTGTTCTCACTAAACTGTATTAACCAGACTATAAAAGTTCATGGTTACACAGAGTTTGTGTGTTGGTCCGTTATACTTCCGGATGGCAATGTTGTAATCTCCTTGGCCAAGCGCATTCTATCTATAGATAGTTCGAAGATGACGTCACTCGGGTCTTTGTTATTGTTTTTTTTTTTTGCCATCCGCGTTTATGAGTAAAGTTGTAAATACATCCATGTGTCAAGCTTAACAAAATGACCAATCGTGATGTTAAAAAAATTCAAAAGATGTGAACACTTTTCACTATGTGGGTCATTTTGAGCACAAATTCCAATGTGACCAATGACCTCGAGCATAGGGAAATGTAATATAAACCATGCCCATTGGTTTAATGAACTTGTACTTTTACCGGAAAGCACTTATCACTAGTGCGGCTATGTGGTCTCGTGGTATGACACTTGCTTTCGGATCGGAAGGTCCTGGGTTCGAGCCTCGCTCGACGCATAGTTGAGTCCTTGGAAAAGACTCTTAACTCACATTCTCTCACCGTACTCAGGTGTAAAATGAGTACCTGGGCGTTAACAGCGTTGTCTTTGTCCGAAAAATTGTAATATCGCCTAACAGGCGTCATGTCTCGTCCTACATGTTAAATGTTGCTGTTGACCAGGGACCCCTTGTAAAGGGCTTTGAGCACGTTAAGTGGATATTGCGCTATATAAAAGCTCAATTATTTTTTTTAATGTTATCCCTTCATTGTATCCAAAGCAGTGAACACTTTTAAAAAGCCACTTTTAGACAAGAACACTATTTCTCAGGGTTGGACTGTTTTATAGAAGGAACGAAACTGACGTCACTCAGCTCTTTGTTATCGTTTTTAGCCAGCCATTTTTGTGAGTAGTACTCATTAAATTGTATCAATCAGACTATAAACGTTTCAGGTTAGGCAAAGTTTTGCGCGTTGGTACGTTATATCCGGCTGACAAATTGTTTTGGGTGTTCTGGTCAAGAGCAATGCATGAAAACAATGTTTCTTAGGGTTTGATTGTTTCATATAGGAGTGAGCAAAACTGTAGCCATTGTTATCTTACAGCCTGACACTTAAACTGTAGCCATCGTCAACGTATAGCCTGACCGTAGCCATCGTAAAGTCATAGCCTGACACTGACCAAAAAATGACGTCAAAATGCCAGTCTTTTGCCACAAAAGAAAACAAATCTTGAGTTGTATTCAATAGTTCAACCAATGGGATCACTTGTTTCCTTGAGCTCTACTAACGACAACTCAATAGATGCTACACAAAACTAAAAAATGACGTCAAACTGCTAGTCCTAGAGGGCTCTAGTGTAAGGCTATACAAGTTAATGATGGCTACGTCCTGACACTTACCAAAAAATGACCCCAAAAGACAAGTCTTTGACTGCAAAAGAAAACAAATGGTGAGTTGTATTCAATAGTTAAACCAATGGGATCACTTGTTTCCTTGAGCAATACTAACGACAACTCACAAGGCACTGCACAAAACTAAAAAATGACGTCAAACTATAAGTTCTAGAGGGTTCTAGTGTTAGGCTATATGTTAACGATGGCTATGACACTAAAACCCACTAAGACCCATATGTTGACTTCATTTTTAAGTTTGTGGACCTCCTAGTGAGTTGTCGTTAGTAGTGGTCAAGGCAACAATTGGTCCCATTGGTTGAACTGTTGAATACAACTCACGATTCATTTTCTTTTGTTGCCAAAGACTTGTCTTTTGACGTCATTTGTTGGTCGGTGTCATGACGAAGGCCACGGCAAGATTTACAATCACAGAACTCATAAGGACAACAACCTACAACGCTAAGATGACAGTCACTTGTGTTTAGACCCATGTAATTGGCGTCAACAGTCATGACGTCACTTCCTTCGTAATGACACATAGTAACTTAGTAACTGGCTCTAAACTATCGGAACAATGGCGGACGTCCTTAATATGAAATACATCTCCGACGGGCATAAATGTGTATCCAGAGGAGAAAAGCATTACAAATCTGATCATGTTTTGTAAAAGTTCTAGCCAGCAAGAAGAATAAAAAGTAACAATTTTCTTTGTTTAGAACCACGATGGCAGCCGTTGCTGGGCGACGTGACATCAGACTATTGAATCCAATTGGCTTCAAGAGTCATGACGTCACTTCCCTCGTAATGACGCATTGTAACTTAGTAACTGGCTCTAAACTATCGGAACAATGGCGGACGTCCTTATGAAATACTTCTCCGACGAGCATAAAAGTTTATCCGGAGGAGAAGAGCATTATAAATCTGATCATGTTTTGACTTTTATACATTGTGATCACATGATATGTGAAAAAGTTCTAACCTGCAAGAAGAATAAAAAATACCGATTTTCTGTGTTTAGAACCAAGCTGCTTGTTGGTGGGCGGACGTGACATCAAACTATTGAATCCAATTAGGGAAACAAATGCATTCACTCAACACCATTTTTATTTTTGAAATATTATTTGAAAGTGAGTACTAGCAACTTAAAACATCAGGACTGCGAAGAGTAAAGTACAAAAAGGAACATAATAAATAGCTTTAAGAGAAGAAAAAAAAAACAACACAATATGATAGCCAACACGGAATGTTTTGGGCTCAAACCCCATCTTCAGCCAATAACAATAAAAGTTAGCAGATATATACCGTCTATCTGGTTTTTAAGTAATGCATTAAGGTATTTATTGTTTGTTTGTTTGTTTTGTTGTGTTTTTTTGTTGTTGTTGTTTGGCTGGAGAAGGGTTTTGATCCTG
The DNA here is from genome assembly GCF_034508935.2 of Berghia stephanieae. Taxonomy (NCBI): domain Eukaryota; kingdom Metazoa; phylum Mollusca; class Gastropoda; order Nudibranchia; family Aeolidiidae; genus Berghia; species Berghia stephanieae. The sequence goes on from NC_088369.1 coordinate 11,830,495, forward strand.
AAACGCTCCGTATTTGGTAGTTTGTTGTTTTTTAAAAGGTTTTATGTTCATTTTTGTTTACTATTTTTTACTATTTAAATATATCCCTTCAATTGATTCCACACGGAACCAGCAGATATTGACGTTTTAACACGTTTACTATCTGAAAATTTTGGCCAGAAAATTCGTCCTTGAAATACCTCAGCCTGGCAAAAATCTCAAACCTGGGACCTCGCAAAGTCTTCTTAAACGTCCCAGGTTTGAGAAGTTGTCGCCAAGATGTGGGTCATTAAAATCGATCGATATTTGAAGGACGAGTTTTCTGGCCAAATTTTATTTTTAAATACGAGTTGTTGTCTTTTTTTCCAAAGCACAGCAGTTAAAACTGGTTAAAGGGTGAGTTTATCAATCGGATGACTTGGTCTATTTGATCAGTTTGTCTTTGAGTTTTTCCCCGTTAACCCTTTCCTTACCAGCCATTTTCAGAATTTTCCCCAAAACTGCACACCCACCCAACACAAAAACAGACATTTCTTACTCAAACAGAAAAGCAACAAGCACATTCTATACATAATATAGTTCGACAATATGGGCTCTATTACAAAATATCAAGTTTTTTAAGCTATAGCAAAAAGAAAAGAAATCTTAATGAGAAAAGTGACGGTTGAATCGTAACAAATATGAAGATTTTCCAATAGGTGGTAAGGAGAGGGTTAAGTAAAAGTGATGATTGATTTAAAATTCGCTTAGTGAATACCGCGCGTCGGCGCTTTATTGAATTTCCTTCCTAATTCCGTTACTTTGGTGGAGAAGTGGATATAAATCTGTTCGGACGCTTGCTGGAGATGTTTACATAATAGAAATGTTTTAAAGTGATTTCTCGCCCCTTTGGTGTCAATCTTCCTCATAATGTAAAAACATTATCTGAGAAATCGTCAAATTCGAGTCTTATCCTATCAAATCGGTATATAGACGTTGTGCGCTTGGGTAAGAAACTACCAACATTTCCCTTCCGAAAATATATAATGGACCAACACATAAAACTATGTATAACCTTGAACGTTCATAGTCTGGTTAATACAGTTTAGTAAGAATTACTTATAAACGCGGAAGGAAAAAAAACAAAAAACAAAAAAAAAAAAAAAAAAAAAAACAAGAAACCTGATTGACGTCAACTTCGTTCTATCTATAGATAGTTTCATCACTTCAAGTATTATATTCTTTTGGGAGAGTGGGGGTCGGGGGTGGGGGGGGGGGGGTCTGATAGCACAGTTGATAGAGCACTCTATTCACACGCAAAGTGATTCAGATGGACCCCGTGCGTGGTGGATAAAGTAGTAATAAAAAGCAAATGTTTTGTTTTTTCTATTCTTTTAAATGAGCTTTTACATAGCGTAATATCCACTAAATGTGCTCAAAACGCTTTACAGGGGTTCCCTGGCCAACAGCAACAATTAACTTTTAGGACGGGACATGACGCCTGTTAGGCGATGTTACAATTTTTTCGGACAGAGACAACGCTGTTAACGGCCAGGTACTCATTTAACACATTTACGGTGAGAGAATGTGAGTGAAGAGCCTTCTACAAGGACTCAACTATGCGCCGAGCGAGGCTCGAACCCAGGACTTTCCGATCCGAAAGCGAGTGTCATACCACAAGACCACATAGCTGGGCATATTCAAATGAAGTATTATTTTCAATCAACTATTTTTTGGAAATTATTTGTTCTCTCCAAAGACAGTGCATTATCAGCCTCCCTACAAGACCACATAACCATTTTGTGGAGGTGCCGCACATTGAACTAGAGCGAGGTGACTTGCTCAAGGCCACACAGCGCAGTGCCTGGTGATCGAACTCGGTACCTTTCGGGTACGAACCAACGACTGTACCCGCTGAGCCACGCTGCCCCCCTTAACCCTCTCCTTACCACCTACAGCTAAATCGTCACATTTGTTACGACACAATATAGATATTATATAGATAGTATGCGCTTGGCTAAGAAGCTCATAACATTGCCATCCGGAAGTATAACGGACCAACACACAAAACTGTGTGTATCCATGAACAGTTATAGTCGGGTTAATACAGTTCAGTGAGCATTAATCATAAACGCGGATGGCAAAAAACAATAACAAAGACCTGAGTGACGTCATCTTTTGAACTATCTATACAGTTGTTCTTCTTTATATTTTTTTGTAGCTCACTATGATCTTTGTTTAATTAATAAGAACATAAAGTTGTTTTCTAGACCGATTGTTTGAGTTTTAACAAATCCATTTTTCTGCTGGGTAAGACTGCCATTCTAGGGGAAAATACTGAAAATGATGGGAAAGGAGAGATTTAATCAACAAAACATGATAGTGATGTAGAAACATTTGTTTAAAAAAGAATTAACTCACCTGCCAGGCGGAGTTGTCGTACCAATAAGGTCGCAGGTTCAAACCCCACCACCGCCGCGAAAAAAATTTTTATTCTCTATTGTCTTCTGGCACTTTTCTCTCACTTCATATCTTGTTGTTACCAACATAAGTGCCTGCTCCACTCACTTTTCTGAATTAAAAATTCACCCCATACACCGGAGCATACTCAATGTCTCAATCGTTTCTATGTTATATGTTTGTGATGAGAATATTGGCTATTAAGCTTAACTGCTGTCAAAATTACTTCGCGATGGTGGCGAACGAATCGGCGATCTCAAGAAGTGGGTGAGAGAGGGATCTAGAAATGACTTTGGGTTTGAAACGAATATTTTTATTGTGTTCGTGGATAGCTCACACGGTAGAGCCACGCTCTCACCTGCCAGGCGGAGTTGTCGTACCAATAAGGTCGCAGGTTCAAACCCCACCACCGCCGCGAAAAAAATTTTTATTCTCTATTGTCTTCTGGCACTCTTCTACTCACTTCATATCTTGTTGTTACCAACATAAGTGCCTGCTCCACTCACTTTTCTGAATTAAAAATTCACCCCATACACCGGAGCATACTCAATGTCTCAATCGTTTCTATGTTATATGTTTGTGATGAGAATATTGGCTATTAAGCTTAACTGCTGGTCAAAATTACTTCGCGATGGTGGCGAACGAATCGGCGATCTCAAGAAGTGGGTGAGAGAGGGATCTAGAAATGACTTTGGGTTTGAAACGAATATTTTTATTGTGTTCGTGGATAGCTCACACGGTAGAGCCACGCTCTCACCTGCCAGGCGGAGTTGTCGTACCAATAAGGTCGCAGGTTCAAACCCCACCACCGCCGCGAAAAAAAATTTTATTCTCTATTGTCTTCTGGCACTTTTCTACTCACTTCATATCTTGTTGTTACCAACATAAGTGCCTGCTCCACTCACTTTTCTGAATTAAAAATTCACCCCATACACCGGAGCATACTCAATGTCTCAATCGTTTCTATGTTATATGTTTGTGATGAGAATATTGGCTATTAAGCTTAACTGCTGGTCAAAATTACTTCGCGATGGTGGCGAACGAATCGGCGATCTCAAGAAGTGGGTGAGAGAGGGATCTAGAAATGACTTTGGGTTTGAAACGAATATTTTTATTGTGTTCGTGGATAGCTCACACGGTAGAGCCACGCTCTCACCTGCCATGCGGAGTTGTCGTACCAATAAGGTCGCAGGTTCAAACCCCACCACCGCCGCGAAAAAAAATTTTATTCTCTATTGTCTTCTGGCACTTTTCTACTCACTTCATATCTTGTTGTTACCAACATAAGTGCCTGCTCCACTCACTTTTCTGAATTAAAAATTCACCCCATCACCGGAGCATACTCAATGTCTCAATCGTTTCTATGTTATATGTTTGTGATGAGAATATTGGCTATTAAGCTTAACTGCTGGTCAAAATTACTTCGCGATGGTGGCGAACGAATCGGCGATCTCAAGAAGTGGGTGAGAGAGGGATCTAGAAATGACTTTGGGTTTGAAACGAATATTTTTATTGTGTTCGTGGATAGCTCACACGGTAGAGCCACGCTCTTACCTGCCAGGCGGAGTTGTCGTACCAATAAGGTCGCAGGTTCAAACCCCACCACCGCCGCGAAAAAAAAAATTTTATTCTCTATTGTCTTCTGGCACTTTTCTACTCACTTCATATCTTGTTGTTACCAACATAAGTGCCTGCTCCACTCACTTTTCTGAATTAAAAATTCACCCCATACACCGGAGCATACTCAATGTCTCAATCGTTTCTATGTTATATGTTTGTGATGAGAATATTGGCTATTAAGCTTAACTGCTGGTCAAAATTACTTCGCGATGGTGGCGAACGAATCGGCGATCCAAGAAGTGGTGTGAGAGAGGGATCTAGAAATGACTTTGGGTTTGAAACGAATATTTTTATTGTGTTCGTGGATAGCTCACACGGTAGAGCCACGCTCTCACCTGCCAGGCGGAGTTGTCGTACCAATAAGGTCGCAGGTTCAAACCCCACCACCGCCGCGAAAAATTTTTTATTCTCTATTGTCTTCTGGCACTTTTCTACTCACTTCATATCTTGTTGTTACCAACATAAGTGCCTGCTCCACTCACTTTTCTGAATTAAAAATTCACCCCATACACCGGAGCATACTCAATGTCTCAATCGTTTCTATGTTATATGTTTGTGATGAGAATATTGGCTATTAAGCTTAACTGCTGGTCAAAATTACTTCGCGATGGTGGCGAACGAATCGGCGATCTCAAGAAGTGGGTGAGAGAGGGATCTAGAAATGACTTTGGGTTTGAAACGAATATTTTTATTGTGTTCGTGGATAGCTCACACGGTAGAGCCACGCTCTCACCTGCCAGGCGGAGTTGTCGTACCAATAAGGTCGCAGGTTCAAACCCCACCACCGCCGCGAAAAAAAATTTTATTCTCTATTGTCTTCTGGCACTTTTCTACTCACTTCATATCTTGTTGGATCTATTAAAGAAAGCTGACTGCACTAGCATTGATAGCCAAATAAAAAGAAGAAGATGGCGTTGGCTGGGTCATGTGGCCAGAATGGAAAAAGGGTCACTTCCCAAGACAGCCTTGTACTGGACAGCAGATGGGAAGAGAAAGCGGGGAAGACCCAAAGAAACCTGGCGAAGGACCATGGAGAAAGAATTAAAGGAAGCAGGCCTGTCCTGGAATACAGCCACCGCAAAAGCAGCCGATCGCAAAAAATGGAGATGTCTGGTGGATGCCCTATGTGCCTCAAGGCCCGAAGAGGATTAAGTAAGTAAGTAAGTTAACATTAAATTCGGCTTCTAAGCATATGGCTCGTACCGACATTTGAGGCCTGGGTCACAAATAGGTTCGCTTCACCGGCCATATGGGTAGGCGGTGACGCAAATTTACCCTCCTCCCTAAACTGGAAAACTGACACCATACATGGAAACCAGTATAAGGGGTAACCCACACCGGAGACTTGACTCCGACGGACGACCCGGCGCAGTCGTTCTCTGTCGTCTTCCAGGATAAACACGTCGGGCAGGGACAAAACACTAAAAAATAAAGAGAAGAGCCGCTAGGCCTACCTACTCAAGATGCCGAGCTTTCTTCTGTAAAAACTGCAAAATACCTTGGTCTAAACATCAACACTAACCTATCTTGGAATGACCTCACTCACTCACTCTATCCTATGACCGGTTGGTCGTCTGGGGGACTCTCGGGATGCAGACTTCATGATTCGACGCCACTTATCACGGTCTTGGGCCTTCCTCGTTAGATTGTTCCACGTCAATCCTGTGCACTCTTTAGTCTTATCCTGCCACACTTTCCTCTGTCTTCCTCTTCTTCGGCAGCCTTCTACTGTGCCCTGCAATATTGGAATGACCAGAAAGACACAATCACGAAGAAAGCAAATTCCATAACTGCTCTTCTGAACAGAGCCATAAGCAGCTGCTCCAGTTACATCAAGGTCAAATGTTATACAACGCCAATAAGACCAGTCGTTGAATACGCAAACCCTGTCTGGGACCCTATTTATCACGAAAAGAAATAAAGATAAACTTGAAATGGTACAAAGGAGAGCAGCACGTTTTGCATTAACTCACTTAACCCTAACACCGGCTATATCTGTAGTTTACCCATGTTACTTTTACCCCATGCCTATTTTATTACATTTTTCTGAAACTTACTTACTTACTTACTTATCCGAACCAGCGACCACCTGAGCTTCGGTCTTGTGCCATGACGTAGAAGTTAGACGTCTTTTGTAGTTGCTCCAGGTGACTATAAAGTGTGTTAATGATGCTTGGATTTGGTGGGAGGAATGTGCATCTCAGGTCTTCAATTTTTTCTGAAACAACTT
>NC_088369.1:11846762-11859262 GCF_034508935.2 Berghia stephanieae
CGCCGCAAAGAGAGCTAGGGCGAGGTGACTTGCTCAAGGCCACACAACGAGGCGGGTAGTCGAACCCGGTACCTTGTGGGTACAAAGCAAAGACCCTACCGCTGAGCCATTCTGCTTGAAGTTGAATCTATACACAAAAACGTATTTGGATTTCTTACTACTGACGTCGTCGTGGTGAACGAAATCATAATAGGATTCAATAATCCTATGTCACGTCCGCCCACAAGGAACGAGCAGCTTGGTTCTAAACAAAGATAATCGGTACTTTTTATTCTTCATGCATGCTAGAACATTTTTCACATGTCATTATGTGATCATAATGTATAAATGTCAAAAAAATTTCAGATTTATAATGTTTCTTCTAATCTGGATACACCTTTCTTCTCGTCGGAGAAGTATTTCATAAGGGCGTCCGCCATTGTTCCGATAGTTTAGAACAAGTCACTAAGTTAGTATGCGTCATTACGAGGGAAGTGACGTCACGACTATTGAACCCTATTGAAGTAAGACATCGAGGACGTAGATCTATAATCCTGTGGAGAGGGATGATTGGTGGTAAGCTAAGCTTAACGTGTCAATCAAAGGCTTTCATTTAGACTATATATATATATATATATATATATATATTTTATGTTTGTGTGTGTGTGTGTGTGTAGGATATTGTGAATGTGTGTTTGTATCACGATAACTATTAAAAATCTTAGATTATTAATATAACTAAATATAATGAATAAAATAATAATAATAATAATAATAATAATAATATAATATAATAATATAATAATAAATAATAATAATAATAATAATAATATAATAATAATAATAATTAATAATAATAATAAATAATAATAATAATAAAATAATAATAATAATAATAATAATAATAATATAATAATAATAATAATAAAATAATAATAAATAAAATAATAATAATAATAATAATAATATATAATAATATAATAAATAATAATAATAAATAATAATAAAATAATAATAATAAAATAATAATAAATAATAATAATAATAATAATAATAATAATAATAATAATAATAATATAATAATAATAATAATAATAATAATAATAATAATAATAATATATAATAATAAAATAATATTAATAATAATAATATAATAATAATAATATAATAATAATAATATATAATATGATAATAATAAAATAATAAATAATAATAATAATAATAATAATAATAATAATAATAATAATAGTAATAATAATGATAATAAATAAGAAGAAGAAGAAGAAGAAGAAGAAGAAGAAGAAGAAGAAGAAGAAGAAGAAGAATGGTAATGTTAGTAATAATGGTAATAATAATAAAATAATAATAATAATAATAATAATAATAATAATAATAATAATAATAATGATAATAATGATAGTAATAATCATCACCATCATAATAATGATATTAATAATAATAACAACAATAATAGTAATAATAACAACAACAACAATAATAACAATGATAATAATAATAATAATGATAATAATAATAATAATAATAATAATAATAATAATAATAACAATAATGATAACCCTATCGTAGTAAATCTCCCCCTGTGTTTATGATATCATCAATGACTCCATAAAGGTTAAATGATAATAATAATGTCAGTTATAATAAATATGAAACGATAGCAATCCAAGCATAAAAGGATGTACTCGTATATTGTTTATCGATCCAATGTAATAAAACTGATGAAATAATAATTAGTCATCGAGACCGGGAAAATGGCCAGCGTCCACTTATCCACTATTCACAACGAGAGAAGATTCTCGGTCATTGTCGTATTTTGTTTGTTTTTGGGGGTTTTTTTTTTCTTTGGATGGGGGGGTTATCATTTCCATTGATAGACCTACTAAACAATGATGGCGTGACCTATCTCATCTCTTCCCCCATCCCCTCCCTTTTCTTTTAAACCAGACCCCCCCCCCCACCCTTTTTTATTTTTCACTCACTCTCACACACGCACACACAATCACGCAAGCCAAAGAGGACACTCCAAAAAAAGAATGCAATTTTTATGAGAGCATACAGAATCGCCTAAGCTGATCTGTAGATCTTGGCATTATTTAAAATGATTAATTCTATCTATCTATCTATCTATCTATCTATCTATCTATCTATCTATCTATCTATCTATATATATATATATATATATATATATATATATACTGTATTATCTATCTATCTATCTATCTATCTATCTATCTATCTATCTATCTATCTATCTATCTATCTATCTATCTATCTATCTATTTATCTATTTTTCTATCTTCCTATCTATTTATCTAACTATTCATATATGTATCTATCTTTCTATGAATCTATCTATGTATCCTTTTATCTACCTATCTATCTACCTATCTATATATCTATCTATCTATTTATCTGTCTACCTACCTATCTATCTATCTATCTATCTATCTATCCATCTATAAGGTATAAAATAAAAACCACGAAATAAAATTACTCGTCTTTAGGATTCAAGGAGCGATAAATATATATAAATAAATACAAAGTTATAGAGATATAACATGGTTCAACCCTCCCTACAGTAAAGATGTGACAACCTCTATCGGCAAAAAAATATTCAACCTTCTACAAAAATACTTTCGACAAGACGATGTTTTGTACCCTATAATGTACAAAAATACCATCAATATAGGATACTCCTGCATGCCAAACATTCAAAATATCGTATCATTTGCTGAAAACAAACGAAAACTATCCCAGCCAGAACAACCTTATATCAATCTTCAGAAAAAATGAAATGGCTGAACAGAAAAAAGTGCCCATTAAACGGCAATACTTTCTTGACACAAAACGTTGTTTGTCAAGCCATAGTTACAAGCTCAGATAGACAAAAGCAAGTGACATAGGTACATCCGTCTCACAGAATGCTCATTTAAAACCAGATATTATTATAATCTACACAAACGATCATTCAAAAACGTTCAGAAACGACACTCTACCACTCTGAGTGAATATACCTGGAAGCTAAAAGAAAGCAATATACAACACAATAATATTACTTGGAAAACTATCTCAAGAGCACAGCCATACTCAACATTTACTAAATTATGCAATCTGTGAGTAGAAGAGAAATTTTACATCATCACTCAACCAAACGTGGCTACTCTGAACAAAAGAAATGAACTCCCTTCCACATGCAGACATAATATAAATAAACACCTTCTTTGCAATACTCTTCAACAGCCATAACGTCACTTCCCTTGTAATGACGCATGGTAACTTAGTAACTGGCTCTAAACTATCAGAACAATGGCGGACGCCCTGATGAAATATTTCTCCAACGAGCATAAAAGCGTATCCTGAGGGAAAAAACATTATAAATCTGATCATTTTTTGACTTTTACACATTCTGATCACAAGACATATGAAAAGTTCTAGCCAGCATGAAGAATAAAAAGTACAGTTTTTCTTTGTTTAGAACGAATAAGGCCGCCGTTGCTGGGCGATATGACATCAGACTATTGAATCTAATTACAAACCACCATGAAACTCTCAATACTAAAACATCACAGGAAGTACGAAACAACACACAATTATAAATAATAGTAACAACAATTACGATTTCACTCCCCGTGGATTGCCCAAAGTAAAAGGTATGAAACAGATCTGTAGGGGTCAATAGCAATTCAAATGTTTTCTATCGGGTATCTATCCATCTGTCTTTAATTCTTTCTATCTATCTATCTATCTATCTATCTATCTATCTATCTATCTATCTATCTATCCATCTATCTGTATATCCATCTATCTATCTATCTATATATCCGTCTATCGATGTCTATCTCTCTCTCTATCGATCTCTCTCTCTCTCTCTCTCTCTCTCTCTCTCTATATATATATATATATATATATATATATATATATATTATATCTCTCTTTCTGTCTATCTATCAAAAAAATTGTTATACCGCCTAATAAGCGTCATGTCTCGTCCTATATTGTTGCTGTTGGCGTGGAACTCCTTGCAAAGCGCCTTGAACACGTTTAGTGGACATTGCTCTATATAAATGCTCAATGTTGTTTTTAAATTAAATATAAGCGATTCATGGGAGTACAGCAGGGTTCTCAGATAGTCATAAAGAACTGAACAAGTGTGTATTAAATATGATAGATAAAGCAAGAAAGATAGAAAAATACAAGAAAAAAACACCCCGAATTTGGTCGACCTCTACTGATTTTTTTAGATGTGTTTTATCCCAGGTTTGGGTATTTTTTATCAAGATGAGGGCCATTTAAATCGATCGATATTTGCAGGAGGAGTTTCTGCTCCTCAATTTCTTTATCAGATGGCCATTGACACCAAATTTCAACCAAACAGGGTTTGTTTGTTTTTTGGGGTGTTTTTTTTTCTCGCCAATTCCAGAAATAGTCACAGCCCACCTCATTTGCATGATAATAAAACAAATCCACCCACCGATTTTGCTTCACTTTATGACATCCGGAACGTTAACCCTTTGAAGGCGAGAGTCATTTTTTTAGAAATTATCTTTTGAGGGAAGAGAATAGAAAGGAGGAAATTGACTTTACTCAGCTCTTTGTGATTGTTTTTAAACCGCAATTTTGGTGATCAGTTCTCATTAGATTATATCAATTATAAAAGTTCAACATAGTAAAGCTTTGTGTGTTAATAACCTATATACAATGGCAGATGTTGTGAGTATGCTATCTAATCGCATAGCGTAAAGATGTCCGTAGGAATGGTATTGAAGGAGGAGAGAGTGGACAGAGAGTAAGGTTTTTGGACATGGGCGCAATCAATCTTAATTTCAATGCATTATAAACATTATATTCCCTGTTCTGCCGTACTCTGGAAAAAATCAAATTTGAAAATTTGGTCAGAAAATTCGTCCTTCAAATATCGATCAATTTAAATGACCCTCATCTTGGCAAAACCTCCCAAACCTGGGACTTCGCGAAGTCCCAAGTTTGAGAGTATTTGCCAAGATGAGGGTCCTTTAAATCGATCGATATTTGAAGGACGAGTTTTCTGGCCAAATTTTCAAATATGGGTTTCTACTGAGTACGGCTGTATTGTGTTAATCTGTAAAGATAGTCTGTGTGCATTGAGAGGTAAATATGTTGAGATCATTGTGTTATTATAAGATTTACATATCTACATATGCTTATTATATTTATTCAAACAAAGAAAACAATTGAAATTTCCGTTTTGCAGGATTAAAACAAAAAACAAAAAAAAAAAACAATAAAATGCAAAATAACTTGTATCGTCTGTACTCAATATTTTGCATTTTATTATATTTGTTTTCCACGTTAATCTGTGTATTGTTGTGCTGACGAAGGGTTTGTACCCGAAACGTCCATTGTCTGTTTTGTTCCCATACGAAGCCTCTCCATTTTCACTCTTTCGAGAGTTGCTATTATAACGCTAGCTTCATCACAATCGTAATTTTTCTTTTAATATTTTGTATTAACCGATTTACAGTGCTTTATTTACCGTCTCAAGAGCGACGCTCTATTCAAGGACGTCTAGCCAAATAATCATTATTCTAAATTAGGTGTTCTCCGGGACGAATAGACACTCCGAAAATCACAAACTATTCATTTTATAAACACCCGACGCCTTCGAGTTATGTTGTTCATTGGAGTCCTCAGACACATAGAAATTACTCTGTCACCTTCAATACACAAACTCATCTGGATCTCTTCATTATCCTACGCGTGGGATGTGGTTATCTCTTCCGTAATATCCTGGCGAGGAATGTGTGGTCAGCTCATTTCCATGATTACAATTCACCGAGTGCGCTGACCTCTCCTAACGAAGTCTACAGGAGGGACGAGAATGACGTCACTCAACTCTTTTTGTTATTGATTTTAGACAAAAATCTGTTTTTTTTTTAATGATTAGCTCTCAAATATATTCCATCAATCTGACTATAGACGTTAAATGTTACGCAATTTATTTATTTTTTTTTTTTTGTGTGTGTCTCGGGACGTTATATCCGGCTGATGGATGCTGTGATTATTTTAACTAGACGCATAGCATCAATTTTTTAACAATTGAAAGGGGGAAATGTGAACCACCGCCTTAAAGAGGTATTACGTGGTGTGACGAACTAGAAGCTGGACATTGGTTTCATCGGCATAAACGCCTACTTATTTACAGGTCTGATAACCCAAATTATAATGGCCTCATTATTGCAATGGAAGTACTCTAAAAACCAACTCAAAATATGTGCTCATCCTTAGTAACTGTTTTAGGCTTAACACTTATAAAAATCTTCCTATAGATAGTTCGAAGTTGACGTCACTCAGATCTTTGTTATTTTTATTTGTTATTTTTTTATTTTATTTTATTTTATTTTTTTTTTTTTTTTTGCCTTACGCGTTTATGAGTAATTATCACTCAACTGTATTAACCAGACTATAAAAGTGCATGGTTACACATAGTTTTATGTGTTGGTCCGTTATACTTCCGGTTGGCAATGTTGTGAGCTTCTTAGCCAAGCTCATACTATCTATACATCCTGCAACAAACTAATATACGATTCTTACACTTTTGGTTTTTTTGGAATTCCGGACGTGTTCACAGCGGCTGCACGAGCTTGCGAGAAAAAAAGTTCGAATTCCAAAACGCAAGAGTGTAAGAAATAATTTATTATACCCCTCGATTGATTCTTATTTCGTCATCTTTAAATGAAAGACATCTTTAAAAACATTTAAATGATACTTCTTTTTAAAGAATCTGATTTTTTTTGGTGAAATTGAACGATTAATAATCTAACGTCATAGATTATTATTGTAAACATGATATTATTACGCGTTACTATTTAGGATAACAGATGTGGGGAAAAAAACATAGTTATGTCATCTTATGTTATGTCACATGATTCAGTATGTAACCTAGTCATCGATTTTTCATTGTCCGGAGGACTGGTTAAACACTTCTAAAGAGTTTTTGGACCGGAAAAGAGGTAGGTGTGATGTCACAATTTCTGCTTCACATTTGTGTCCAACCGAAGCCTTCGTAAACTCACTGACAATGGCCTGACACTGATCAAATAAGGCGCGACCACAAAAATAATATTTAAAAAAAAAAAATTGTGTGTTGTTACAATTATTTAACCAATGAAATCAGTTGATTCCTTGAGTGCTGCTAACAACAACTGACTCGTTGCGTGCCATCGTAAACTCATGGCCTGACACTGACCGTAGACATCGTTACGTTATGGCCTGACACTGACCGTAGACATCGTTACGTTATGGCCTGACACTGACCGTAGCCATCGTTACGTTATGGCCTGACACTGAAACCCAAAAAGACTGGCATTTTGACGTCATTATTTGGTTTTTGCACTGACCAACAAATGGCGTCAAAATACAAATCAAAATATGTCTCATAGTGGGTTTTCGCATAGACAAGTCTTTGGCCGCAAAAGAAATTAAATCGTAAGTTGTATTCAATAGTCCAACAAATGGAAGCACTTGTTTCCTTGATTTCTACTAACGACAACTCACAAGACGCTGCACAAACCTAAGAAATGACGTCAAACTATAAGTCCTAGAGGGTTCTGGTGTCAGGCTATAAGTTAACGATGGCTACGCTTAGTGCTGCATTCACATAAAATGACGTCAAAATACAAGTTCTAATTTGAGTGATAGGTTTTCAATGTTTTTTCCAACATATTAAACACTATAGGGGCCTAATTATAATCTTATTATCATTATCGTTATTTTTTTATCATCATCATCATTATCATTAAGCTCGAAGTACAAAAAAAAACCCGATAAATATTGAATTGTGATACTTCAATTTATTTTGACGAAGACGAATACTGTGGACGATTCGGGTTTCCCCTTTATCAACAAAACATGATGAATGATAAAGGGGAAACCCGAAACGTCCACAGTATGTCTTTGTCTAATAAATTGAAGCTTACAATTCAATATCATCGTTATTTTTTATGATTATTTAGGAAACCTGCTAGGACATAATGATCGGACAACAATGGGAGCGATATATATTCATGTTTTCGTCGAACCGAGTCATCAATCACATGATTTGTTGCTGTCCAACGATTGGACATTTCTGAACAAATGTAAACACGCTGCTATGTTTATGAAATTTGTAAACATACCCATGTGTCAAGCTGAACACAATGACCAATCGTAATGTTAGACAGTTCAAAATCTGTGAACAGTTTTCACTATGAAGGTCACTTAGGCACATTTTGCAATGTGACCAATGACCTCGGGCACATGGAAAGTTAATATAGATCATGCCCATTGGAATCAATAGTCTGATGTCTCGTCGCCCATCAACGAGCAGCTTGGTTCAAAACCAAAAACATCGGTACTTTATATTCTTCATGCTGTCCAGAACTTGTTCACATGTCATGTGATCAGAGTGTATAAAAGTCAAAACTTGATCAGATTTATAATGGTTTTCTCCTCTGGATACTTCTTCGTCAGAGAAGTATTTCATAAGGACGTCCGCCAGTGTTCCGATAATTTTGAACCAGTACCAAGTGACTATGCGTCATTACGAGGGAAGTGACGTCACGACTGTTGAATCCTATTGGCGCCGGAATCGTCATCTGGCAGACCTTTTTGCCAGATTCATTTCCGCGCATCTACAGACTTTATTATTGTAATGTATAATTTATGCTTTTATCGTTTGTTGGAGTTTTTGTTGTTGATGATGATGATGGTGCCTGATGAAGAGATTTGAACCCGAAACGTTCCGGTTTTTGGTCATGTGCTCTTTCTTTTGAAGCTGTTAAATTTATTTTCATTATTACTTTTCACATTCCGCAGATTCCAGCAGCTTTGTATCACTTTGACTGAAGTTGTTTTCTTTTTGTTTTTTTGTTTTTCAAAGTCTTGCGTAACCATTACTCATGTTAAACCTCTCCTTACCAACTTTTGGAAAATCGTCACATTCGTAACGATACAACCAACATTTTTCTTATTCAACTTTCTCTTGTACATCACAACATTTAAAGAAAATGAACAATGTGTTGAAGAGCATTTTTTGCTATAGAAAATATTTATTGCAAGAACTTACTGCTATTGTGTTTTAGTGATAAAAAATATATTGTTGGTGTTAGTTGGGTGTGAAGTTTTGGGGAAAATCCTTTAAATAGCTGGTAAGGAGAGAGTTAAGCTTGTGTGTTTCTTTCATAAAGTGCCTTGATGTAGAAAAGACCGTTTTCAAATATGATCTATGTGGATTCGTCAATTTGTCCATCCAATTCCGAGCCCTTTCACAACAATATTACATCCATTTCTATCAGCCACACGTCGGCATTTGTCATCTGACCCTACCATTTGCCAGATTCATTTCCTCGTATCTACAGACTTTATTGTAATGTATTTACGCTTTTACTATTTTTTTTTTGTTTGTTTTGATTTGTTTTGGGTTTTTTTTTTGTTTTTTTTTTTGTTTTTTTTCTTGTATTTGTTGTTGTTGTTGTTGTTGTTGATGATGATGCCTGAATTAGGGGTTTGAGCCCGAAACGTTCGTTTTTGGTCATGTGCTCTTTCTTTTTGAAGCTGTTATACTTATTTTTATTCATTACTTTTCACATTCCGAAGATTCTTACATCTTTGTATCACTTTGACTGAAGGTGTTTTTTTTTTTCAAAGTCTTGCGTAAGCATTATTCATGTTAAGCTTGTCTGTTTCTTTCATAAAGTGCCTTGATATAAGAAAAGACCGATTTGAAATATTATCGATGTGGATTCGTCAATTTGTCCATCCAATTCCTAGCCCTTTCGTGTTCACAATAACACATCCATTTCTAGATTCTATGGGCCACACATAAACATTTCACAGTCCGATAGATATATAGGAGCAATACGTGAATTGAGTACTGTTGGTTATGGGATTCGAGGGATAGAATGAATGAGAATGATTTGAATGAGATGTACATTCTCTGTAGACCATTAAACAAATTATTATATTATTATTATTATTATTATTATTATTATTATTATTATTATTATATATTATTATTATTTATTATTATATTATTATTATTATTATTATTATTTTTATCATTATTATGATTATTATTATTATGATTATTATTATTATTATTATTATTATTATTATTATTATTATTATTATTATTATTATATTATTATTATATCACCATCATTATTATTATGATCACCATGCTTATTATTATTATCACCATCATCATTATTACTATTATTATCATAATTATAATTATCATTATCATCATCATAATAATCATCGTGTTTGGTTCTCTTTTAATTATCCTCTCTTCTTACGCTCGTTTTATTTTGTCATGCTGTTTTCTTTTGTTTTGCTTTTCTTTTATTGCATATGTTATGTTTGTGGGGTTTTTTAAAAAATCTTTATCCCCCTGTTTCTTTTGGTCTATGACCGCCTCCTCCCCCCCCCTCCCCCTCCCTCCCACCCCCCTAGCCCTCAAACCCCTTTCATGTCTTTTCCAAAAAGCTATCAATTTGTTTTGTTTTTTTTTTCCTTTATCTAATCGTCATCTATTATTATTTCCACTCACCCGCCAACCTCATCTCCGGTCAACTCTTCATAATAGCTCGGTATAAATGATTAAAAGCTATATATCCAATCATTTCCCGTAATGATGAGGGAGTTTGTTTGTATGGGGTCCCGATAGCTCAGTTGATAGAGCACTCGCCTCACACACAAAGTTACCAAGATCGATTCCGGGGGCAGTCGAGATTTTATCATTTTCTGACCCCTCTTTTCACCCAGGAGTGAATGGGTAGCTGAGTCTGACAGATTTGGTGGAAGTACTTTGCGATAGACTAGTGCTAGACAATCAAAAGGATAGCAAGCAATTGCTATTGTTCTTTTCACGCTATCGAAACCGGGATAAACTCCGGCTCCTGGGTGGGGTTCCCGACCTCCCATAGTGGGCAGGGAGGTACTCGCCGTGTCTTCTATCCCCCTCTATCTGTTTTCCAATTGCTTTCTGTCTTTGCTTGGTATGAGATTACTTGGTTTTGTCTTGACCCCTCTTGACTGAGAGGGAAACAGTCAAATGTATAGTTATAGTTTTGGGAGATGATATTATTTTCCCCTTGTAAATCATCTATTTGTTATGTATTGTCATTTATCATTATTTATTAAACATATTATTTGATCACATTTGAGTGTCTTCCTCTCAGAAGGATCTTGTGCTAATGTCTTTTGAGACTTTTAGGTGATCTCAAACTAAGTAGGTACACGGGTAGCGTGCTCTTGGAATCTGTTCCCTATTTGAACCATTCCCCTTTGTCTTACTTTTTCCTCAAGTCCTTTTAACTTAAACAACCCTAACACCGACTATATCCGTAGTATACCCGGGGTTACTTTTACCTCATGCCTATTTATTACATTTTTCTGAGACAAATTTTAGGCGTGGCATCAAAGCTAATGTTCTTAATTTTTACATGTTAATGGTAGTTGAATATAACTATCGATGTACAGCTCATTTTTAATACATGTATTTCCAATTTTGAAAAGTAGCAAAAATCCCTAGGATTGAGTGAGTTAATCGTACCTCTAGAATGTTTTTAATATGGAATTTTATTCCTCTTTACTGGCTCTGACATGACCTAAACTTGTTGCAAGCGCCGTAAACCCCTTAAAAACAAACAAAGAAACTCTGGCTCCATGAGCCCAATGGCTCTGAAGAACTATTTTGTTTAAATATTATTTTCCGAACACCCTTTGCCTGTCTCATCATTATTTACTCTTCATAATAGCTCGATATATATTATTTAAACCGATATCCAATCATTTCTCGTAATGAGGGAGTTTGTTCAGTTCGTTGAATACATCAAAGAGATTCTATTCAAAACGCAATCTCCATGCATCGTATTAATAAATAATAATAATAATAATAATAATAATATAATAATAATAATAATAATAATAATAATAATAATAATAATAATAATAATCAATAATATAATAATAATAATAATAATATATTAATAATAATATAAAAATAATAATAATAATAAAAAAAAAAAATAATAATAATAATAATAATAATAATAATAATAATAATAATAATAATAATAATAATAATAATAATAATAATAATAATAATAATAATAATAATAATAATAATAATATATAATAATAATAATAATAAAAATATAATAATAATAATAATAATAATAATAATAATAATAATAATAATAATAATAATAATAATAATAATAATAATAATAATAATAATAAAATAATAATAATAATAATAATAATAATAATAATAATAATAATAATAATAATAATAATATTATAATAATAATAAAATATATAATAATAATATAATAATAATAATAATAATAATAATAATAATAATAATAATAATGATAATTAGAGTCACATCGATCTCATCATTAACTCTTTAGAGTCAAATCGATTGTCACGTTACTGTAGAGCGAGCTTAAGTCTCGATGGGAAATTATCTTAAGGCG
>NC_088369.1:11864262-11877655 GCF_034508935.2 Berghia stephanieae
GAGCGCGAGGCTCGAACCCAGGACGTTCCGATCCGAAAGCGAGTGTCATACCACATTTTTTTTAATGATCTATCCAGGCTGCAATTTCCTCGCCGTACTCGTGTACGGTCGCGAACCCGCCCGGAAGCGTCGCCAAAACGCAACAGTCGACTAGATGCCCCTTGCGGTTTCGGGCACTTGTTGTACACAGATGGCAAGTCCCACACTAATGAAGTGACGATGCCGTAAGGCAGGTTCTCGACCGAACTCGATTCGCCGCCACCGAATGCCTCCTCTTACTGGTACAGAAGCCTGACAACTTTTCTCCCAGTTTCGAGGAGTCTATGTCTCCACCCCCTCGAGGCATTGAATTCTCAAAACCGACTTCCATCTCGTATGCGCAGCCCTGTCCAAATTTAGGAAAATTAAAACTAAGTATTATTATTATTGGATTCAATAGTCTGATGTCACCTCCGCCCAGCAACGAGCAACTTGGTTCTAAACTAAGATAATCGGTACTTTTTATTCTTCATACTAGAACATGTTTCACATGTCATGTAATTGGATAGAATGTATAAAAGTCAAAACATGATCAGTTTTATAATGTTTTTCTCCTGTGGTTACACTGTTATGCTCGTCAGAGAAGTGTTTCATAGGGTCGTCCGATTGCAATGTTCCGATAGTTTAGAACCAGTTACTAAGTTACTATGCGTCATAGCGAGGGAATTGACGTCACGACTATTAAAGCCTATTTCGGCTTGAAACAGGGGCACCGTCCATTATGCCCTTAAGAGGGGGTTTCTCCATTCCCCCTCTTGATAATGGATCAAGGCCACGACTTTTGGTCGTGGTGAGGGGGGGGGGCGGAGCTTGAGGCATATTATCATGGGCCAAAGGTGTAATCTCGATTGACCGTCATTAGACCATCCTGGATGTCAGGTCGATACGTGGGTGCCCATAAATACCCATACAAATGAAGGCTGGTTTTCCAAAACTCGTTAAGTCGATTTTTTCTACTTATTGAGGGATATTTTTTTCCATCCATGATATAAATGGAAATGAAAACTGTATATTATTAAGCATCAATTGAAACAGAAATTTCCATAGATTTGTGTGAATTTGAAGTTTATACACGATAAATAATAGATAGATCGAGTGAGAAATTTTAGCGGAAATAATCATCAATATCAGCTCAAAATGGGGAAAATGGAGCGAGGGAGTTTTGAAAAACTACTCTATATATGTGACTGAATGGCAATCAAACCCGGTGCCCGAATGGTTTCGGCAATCTCAGGCCCCAAACTGCTCAAATTATTATGATTGAGCTTTAAAATTGAGCTTTTATTAAGTACAGTATTCACTAAACGTGCTCAAAGCGCTTTACAAGGGGTCCCTGGTAGTGCCGCGCTGAAGATCGGTCTGGACCGCGGTCCGACGGTCTTTTAGCTGTGAACCGAAGACCGGTCCCAGAGGGGAAGACCGGCGACAGTCCTCACTTCTTATCACCTTTCAACTAGTGCGGGGCGGTCCTTGCAAGGACCACGGTCCTACGGTCTCGCGCCATAGCCTACTACTTCCCCAGCGATTCGTTGCTTCGGTTGCCTATCTTCCACCAATCACCACCCATCCCACTTAATTAATCGCACCCACCCCCCTTTGCCATACACTAAACGACACAGACGACCATACAGGCAGACGACCACCAACCTCCACTCCGCAAACCGCCCTTTCGTGTGTGAGATGGGGGGAACAGGAGGCGCACGCCTTGGACGATTCCATTATACGGGGTAAATTTCAAAATTTACTACACCATAATGATCGCAATGACAATGATCTATGGTGAAGGCATGACCCCTCTTCTCTAATGGGTTATTGTTTGAAATGTATGTGACTACAAAAGATGTGTGTGTTTGTGTGTGTGTGTGTGTGTGTGTGTGTGTGTCGAACCTAGCAAGTAGCAAATCCGATTTTTTGTTTTCTTTTGTCCATCTCTTGTCACCACTCCTTTCTATCGCAGTGTTGTCATTTAAAATAATACAATAATATTAAAATTTCGTTTGGTGTTTTTACTAATCAAATAATATGAGTTTCATTAGTTCCTTCCTTCCAAAAAACCCAGTTATAACGTCTGAATTTTAAAAAAGTCCAATAGAATATTTGGGGACCCCGATAGCTCAGTTGATAGAGCACTCTCTTTATACGCAAAGGGCCAGAGATCGATCCCGGGTGCAGTCGATTTTTTTCTGAATCCCTGTCTACTCAGCAATGAATGGGTAGCTGAGTTTGTTAGATCTGGCGAAAAGTCACCATCGACCCCTCTTATCACCTCATCCACCCCCTCTTATTATAACTTCACGTCTCTCTCTTACTCTTAAATGCTCGCTGCCCTCTAATGTGTGTGGGGGGGGGGGAGGGGGGAGGGGGGGGGTAGGAGTTGCGTGTGTGTATCAACGCCACGAACAACTCGATCAACGCCTTGGGCGATGCCATTATCTCCGTTAATGGGATAAATTTCAAATTTTATTAAATTATCGAAGTAACAATGAAGTACGGTGAGCAAATAAAGAAGGCATCACCCCTCTTCTCTAATTAGGTTACAATTTGAAATGAGTGTGACTACTCCGTGTGTTTTACTCCTGTAGGCCACGGTTTTCATCGTGTAGCGGTCTTTAACGGTTCAAGAATGAACGATCCCACGCTCTCAAAGGTCAAACCGGTTCGAATTTCCAACAGTCTCTCAGGAATGTTCAATGTCGAAAAGGACCGGTCCTACTAGGACCGGTCCTTGCGGTCTTCATTTCCCAAGGACCGTAGGACCGTGGTCCTTAAGCTTGCCAAGGACCGCCCCGCACTAGTCCCTGGGTAACAGCAGCATTTAACATTTAGGACAAGACATGACTGACGCCTGGAAGGCGATATTACAATTATTTTCGGACAGAGACAACGCTGTTAACGGCCAGGTACTCTTTTTACACCTGAGTACGGTGAGAAATTGTGAGTAAAGAGCTTTTTTTCCAAGGACTCAACTATGCGCCGAGCGAGCGAGCGAGGCTCGAACCCAGGACCTTCCGATCGGAAAGCGAGTGTCATACCACAAGACCACATAGCCGCATATGATGATGAGTACGAGGCGAGAACATTGAGCAGCACTGCACATGTTGGTATAAAACCAAACTGGTTGGTTGTTCGTGAAAAGTAATGAAATAAAAAATAATCGAAAAAAACTTCAACAGCAAAAAAAAAAAAAAAAAAAAAAAGAACAAAATAATAAACACGGAACGTTTCGATACCAAAACGCTTCTTAAGTCAATTACAAAACCAGTAAAGCATTAATGTATATTACTCCTTAACTGTTTGTATTATAGATAGTTCGAAGATGACGTCACTCAGGTCTATGTTATTGTTTTTTGTCATCCGCGTTTATGAGTGATGCTCTCTGAACTGTATTAACCCGACTATAAACGTTCATGGATACTCACAGTTTTGTGTGTTGGTCCGTTATACTTCCGGATGGCAATGTTATGAGCTTCTTAGCCAAGCGCATACTATCTATTGGCTGGCGAAGGGTTTGAGGCCGAAGCTCATGTTGCTGGCTGAAATAGTGTTTAGATCCTGAATGTTTCCATTTTAAGTTACTTTGTTCTTTTCCGAAGCTCAAAAACGTTTGTCCAATATTTTTTTAAGTAGACTGTTTCTTTCTAGTTGCTTAGAATTCACTGGATATTCCTGAATGACGGTTCGATCAATAAAAAAGATTAATTTAAAGATGAATAAATTTTTGTTTGTTGAATGTGCTAATAAAACTTTATGTAACCGTCTCTCTCTCTCTCTCTCTCTCTCTCTCTCTCTCTCTCTCTCTCTCTCTCTCTCTCTCTCTCTCTCTCTCTCTCAGTCTCAGGAATAAGAGATTTCTCCGTGTTGAAGTTGGTTTACTAATACATTATATTTATACCTATATCACATACCATGTATTTTTTATCATTTATGTATTTATAATTACACGCTCCTTATTTCATGCGTATGGGCTCAATTTCTATCTATTTTGATACCAATCCATCGGCCTTGGGATTATATTATAGTCTGAGGTTTTAATGGAGGAAAATATTCAAAATAGAACTCATGATTAAAATTAACCCTCTCCTTACTAGCTACAGCAAAATCGTAACATAAATAGAACTCATGATTAGAATTAACCCTCTCCTTACCAGCTACAGCAAAATCGTAACATTTGTTACGACACAATATACATTTTTGTCTTATTCAAATTTATTTTGTACATCACAAATACTTTGAAGAATGATCTTTGTTTAATAAATAAGAACATAAAGTTGTTTTGTAGAGAGCTTGTTTGAGTTTTTTTTTTTAATTTTGCTGGGTAAGCCTGACGTTTTAGGAAAATACTGAAAATGATCGGTAAGGAGAGAGTTAAATTATGAATAAAATAATAAATTGAATGAATGAATGAATAAATGAAAAATAGATAAATAGGTAAAAGAATAAATAGATAAATAAATGAATATATATTTAAATATAGAGAAATAAATACACGATTTTTAGTTCAAAATATTACATAATCTGACGCAGACAATGGCTGGGAATAACTGTTCGTGTTTGTATTTTTTTTTTAGAGGGTTTGTCTTTTTGAGGTGCGGTGCATATTTATATTCAAATTATATTCAGAAATTTCGCAATGTTACGTGTGACCAGAAATCGAAAATTCTCGTATTGACGTTATGTCTTTGGCAAGGGCACTTTACACACTTTATCCTACTCTACTTAGGAGTAAATGAGTATCTAGGGTACAAAGTGATGGACATTGTGTTATGAGTGACATTGACTGGTATTGTATGAAATAGAAAAAATTGTTCCATATGGCCTGCTGGCGGAACAATTTTTTTTTTGTAATTTTGATGCGCGTTGAACATGGTTAATCCATGGAAAATGGCCTATATATATGAATATATTCGTATTACAGACACAAGATGGACAGTAGGTGAAATATATAATGTTAGTAACATTCTAAATCATAATACAAGCCAATAATATCATTCTACCATGTAATAAAAAAAAATAATTTATATATGAATATTCCCTTGTTAAAGTGAGTCACGGCGTGGCCTTCGTAAAGTTATGGCCTGATACTGACCAAAAAATGACGTCAAAATGCCAGTCTTTTGCCACAAAAGAAAACAAATCGTGAGTTGTATTCAATAGATCAACCAATGAAATAACTTGTTTCCCTGAGCTCTACTAACGACAACACACTAGACGTTGTAAAATCCTAAAACATGACGTCAAACTATAAATCTTGGTGGGTTTATAGATAGTATACGCTTTGCTAAGAAGCTCCCAACATTGCCATCCGGAAGTATAACGTACCAACACACAAAACTATGTGTAGCATTGAACGTTTATAGTCTGGTTAATACAGTTTAGTGAGAATTACTCATAAATGCGGATGGTAAAAAGCAATGACAAAGACCTGAGGGACGTCAACTTCATACTATCTATAGAATATATCATTGCCATTTAAAAGGGAAATTAAAATAAAGGGAGTAAAAATGATGTTTGATTCCTAAGTCGAATTTTTCACGACGTGCTTTCTCACATGCTGCTCCCTCTGTGTGGAATGCCCTTTCAGCAGACACCAGAAACCGTACTTCACTGTCCTCGTTGAAAGCCTCTTTGAAGACAAGAATACCTCCTTTCAGTTTTCTGTGAATGATATTATTGATTTTATTGAATGATATATATGGTTGGATTTGCATAATATCATATATACATATTACAATGGATTACGCCGACTGAAGAAGTGTAAAAAACACAGAAACGAGTCGTCTCGGCCACAAAAATGTGAGTGAAAATTTGCATTATATATATATATATATATATATATATATATATATATATTGTGTGTGTGTGTGTGTGTTTGTGTGTGTGTGTGTGTGTCTTTGTATAGGCGCTTCCGAGCACTTTTGGTGGAAAGGTGCTCTGTAGAAATTACGCATTATTATTATTACTTTATTATGAATCACAAACAAAACATAATAAAGGCACCTCAAGATTTTGGCATTGCCATTAGCCCTTTTCGTCCCCTTATTTCCAATCGACGAACAGACTGGGAATCGTTTTTAAAAATTCCATAGCTACCTTTATCACATGCCAAACAGACAAATAGGCCAGTCCCACAAACTAGGCCACATATTGATAATTCTTGTTTGTTTTTAAAAGGTTGACGGAGCTTGTGAGACTGTTTAGATCGTTTCAAAGTCAGTAGAATGTGAGAAGAAAATTTTTTTAAATCATATATTTACAGTTAAAAGTAAGATAAAAAGGGACCGTTTTAAATAGAATAAAGAAGTTGATACCAAATTGTCAATGTGCTTAGTTTGCTATCTCCTTAAAGTCCCATTTAGACACGAGCACAGAATCCAAAAAAAGATAAATAGACTCAAATGTTTACAAAACATATCAAAACAAAAATAAGCAACAGCAACAACAACAACAACAGCAACAACAACAACACACACACATACATACATACATACATACATACATGCATACATACACACACATACATACATACATACATACATACAACATACATACATACATACATACATACATACATACATACATACATACATACATACATACATACATACATACATACATACATACATACATACTACATACATACATACATACATACATACATACATACATACATACATACATACATACATACATACATACATACATACATACATACATACATACATACATACATACATACATACATACATACATACATACATACATACATACATACATACATACATACATACATACATACATACATACATACATACATACATACATACATACATACATACATACATACATTGCTTGGGTGCTCGAATTTCTTACGGAGAGAGCACAATATGTTCAATTAGGGCAAAACAAATCTTCCTGTATAACTACAAATACTGGCGCTCCTCAAGGTTGTGTATTGTCCCCTGTATTATTCACAATATACACGAATGACTGTAGAAGTCAAAACCTGAGTGTACCTTTAATAAAGTTTGCAGATGACACCGCTCTTCAAGGCCTCATAACAAATGGCAACGAAGTGGCTTATAGGCAAGAAATTGATAGATTTGTGTCTTGGTGTGATGCCCACCACCTAGAGCTTAACATAAGCAAGACAAAGGAGCTAGTGATTGACTTTAGGAGAGTGAAGGAACCGATAGAACCGTTAAAATTAAAGGACCAATTCGTCCAGCGAGTTCCTCACTACAAATACCTTGGTGTAACGATTGATGACAGGCTCAAGTGGGATGAACACTTGAAAATAATTAGGCATAAGATGTGCAGACGTACATATTTTTTATCGAAACTCTCTCAGTTTAGAATAGATAAAACCCTCTGCACATTATTTTATAGAGCAGTAATCGAAAGTGTTTTGTCATTTTGTATAACAGCTTGGGGAGGCAATTGCTTAGCAGTGGAAAGGAACAAAATAAATTCAAATATTAAAAAATCCATTAAACGCTATATAAATGATGTTGACGATGTAGATCTTTTATACGAGAAATTTTGTATAAATAAAATAACTAAAATATTAAATGACCAGTATCATCCACTAAGACCATCAATTATTATGTCAGAAAGAAGTGGTCGCCCTTTCTCTATTTCAACGAAAACAGAGAGACACCGAAAATCTTTTCTGCCGTCCAGTATTAGGCTTTATAACAACAAGCAATAATCATTTTATATAATTATTTCTCATTTTTACTTTTTAAAAATATAAATATTAATTTATTAATTTATTTGTTTTGCAATCTTTTCAATTTTCAATTTATAGTGACAGTTTTAACTATTTTACAGTGTTGAAATTATTCATATTATAAAGCGCAGCTCTGGTTATAGAGCTGCTCCTTTTTTATATATATACATCCTATTTCCATTGTATTTTTATCTTATGTGTAAATTATAACACGTCTGTACAAAAAATTTCCTTTTTGGGATGCAATAAAGTATTATTATTATTATTATTTATTATTATTACATACATACATACATACATACATACATACATACAGTACGTACGTAGTACTATACATACATTTATATACATAAACATACATAAACTTTACTTACATATCATACATCATATCATACATACTACAACATACATACATAATACTTTACAAATACATCATTCATGCATATCATACTAATACATTACATAACAACATACATACATACATAACATACATACATACATACAATACATTACATACATACATACATATACATATACATACATACAACATACATACCATACATACATACATACATACATACATACATAATCATACATAAATACATACATACTAATATTACATCTACATACATACATACATACATACATACATACTACTACATACATACATACATACATTACATACATACATACATACATACTACATAATCATACATACTACATACATCATACATACATATCATACATACATACATACATCATACATACTACATACTACATACATACATACATACATACTCATACATACATACATACATACATACATACATACATACATACATACATACATACATACATACATACATACATACATACATACATACATACATACATACATACATACATAATTACATACATACATACATACATACATACATACATACATACATACATACATACATACATACATACATACATACATACATACATACATACATACATACATACATACATACATAACATACATACATACATACAATACATACATACATACATTACATACATACATACATACATACATACATACATACATACATACATACATACATACATACATACATACATACATACATACATACATACATACATACATACATACATACATACATACATACATACATACATACAATACATACATACATACATACATACATACATACATACATACATACATACATACATACATACATACATACATACATACATACATACATACATACATACATACATACATACATACATACATACATACATACATACATACATACATACATACATACATACATACATACATACATACATACATACATACATACATACATACATACATACATACATACATACATACATACATACATACATACATACATACATACACATACATACATACATACATACATACATAATACATATATACATACTTACAAACATACATACATACATATACATACATACATACATACATACATACATACATACATACATACATACATACATACATACATACATACATACATACATACATACATACATACATACATACATACATACATACATACATACATACATACATACATACATACATACATACATACATACATACATACATACATATACATACATACATACATACATACATACATACATACATACATACATACATACATACATACATACATACATACATACATACATACATACATACATACATACATACATACATACATACATACATACATACATACATACATACATACATACATACATACATACATACATACATACATACATACATACATACATACATACATACATACATACATACATACATACATACATACATACTACATACATACATACATACATACATACATACATACATACATACATACATACATACATACATACATACATACATACATACATACATACATACATACACATACATACATACATACATACATACATCATACATACATACATACATACATATACATACATACATACATACATACATACATACATACATACATACATACATACATACATACATACATACATGTTGTTACCAACATAAGTGCCTGCTCCACTCACTTTTCTGAATTAAAAATTCACCCCATACACCGGAGCATACTCAATGTCTCAATCGTTTCTATTTATATGTTTGTGATGAGAATATTGCTATTAAGCTTAACTGCTGGTCAAAATTACTCGCGATGGCGGTGAACGAATCGGCGATCTCAAAAGTGGGTGAAGAGGATCTAGAAATGACTTTGGGTTTAAACGAATATTTTAGTGTTCGTGATAGCTCACACGGTAAGCCACGCTCTCACCTGCCAGCGGAGTTGTCGTACCAATAAGGTCGCAGGTTCAAACCCACCACCGCCGCGAAAAAAATTTTTATTCTCTATGTCTTCTGGCATCTTCTACTCACTTCATATCTTGTTGTTACCAACATAAGTGCCTGCTCCACTCATTTTTCTGAATTAAAAATTCACCCCATACACCGGAGCATACTCAATGTCTCAATCGTTTCTATGTTATATGTTTGTGATGAGAATATTGGTTATTAAGCTTAACTGCTGGTCAAAATTACTTCGCGATGGCGGTGAACGAATCGGCGATCTCAAGAAGTGGGTGAGAGAGGGATCTAGAAATGACTTTGGGTTTGAAACGAATATTTTAGTGTTCGTGGATAGCTCACACGGTAGAGCCACGCTCTCACCTGCCAGGCGGAGTTGTCGTACCAATAAGGTCGCAGGTTCAAACCCCACCACCGCCGCGAAAAAAATTTTTATTCTCTATTGTCTTCTGGCACTTTTCTACTCACTTCATATCTTGTTGTTCCCAACATAAGTGCCTGCTCACTCATTTTTCTGAATAAAAATTCACACCCATACACCCGAAGCATACTCAATATCTCAATCTACTAATTAATTTTGTGATGAGAATATTGGCTATAAGCTTAACATGCTGTCAAAATTACTCGCGATGGCGGTGAACGAATCGGACATCTCAAGAAGTGGGTGAGAGATGATCTAGAAATACTTTGGTTGAAACGAATATATTAGTGTTCTGGATAGCTCACACGGTAGAGCACGCTCTCACCTGCACAGCGGATTGTCGTACCAATAAGGTCGCAGTTCAAAACCCCACCACCGCCGCGAAAAAAAATTTTTAATTCTCTATTGTCTTCTGGCACTTTTCATACTCACTTCATATCTTTGTTACACAACATAAAGTAGCCTGCTCACACTAAATTTTTTCATGAATTAAAAAATAATCACCCACATACAACCGAGTCATACATCAATGTCTCAATCGTTACTAATTTATACTTTGATAGTAATAATAGCTATTACATCTAACTGCTGGTCAATACATATACTCTCGAATGGCGATGAAAATCGCGATCTACAACAATGTGAAGAAGATACTAGAACATACAATACTTAGTTTGAAAACCCACAATAATATTAGTGTCGTAGATAGCTCATCACGTAAGCCACGCTCTCACTCTCCAGCGAGTTGTCGATACACATAAGTCGCAGTTCAAACCAACCACTACACGCAACAACAAAAAAACATACATACTACATTAATTACATACATACTTATACTACATACAACTCACACTTTATCATACATACACTTCATACATTGTACATACATACATACATACATACATACATACATATACATACATACATACATACCATACATACATACATACATACATACATACATACAACAACATACATACATACATACATTACATACATACATACATACATACATACATACATACATACATACATACATACATACTCATACATACATACATAAACAATACATACATACATACATACATACATACAAACATACATACATACATACATACATACATACATACATACATACATACATACATACTCATACATACATACATACATCATACATACATACATACATACATACATACATACATACATACATCACATACATATACATACAATACATACATACATACATACATACATACATACAATACATACATACATAACATACATACATACATACATACATACATACATACATACATACATACATACATAACATACATACATACATCATACATACCTACATACATACATACATAAACATACATACATACATACATACATACATACATACATACATACATACATACATACATACATACATACATACATACATACATACATACATACATACATACATACATACATACATACATACATACATACATACATACATACATACATACATACATACATACATACATACATACATACATACATACACATACATACTCTACATACATACAATACATACATACACATACATACATACATACATAACATCAACATACATACAATTACATACATACATACATACATACATACATACATACATACATACATACATACATACATACATACATACATACATACATACATACATACATACTACATACATACATACATACATACATACATACTCATACATACATACATACAAATACATACATACATACATACAACATACATACATACAAACATACAACATACATACATACATACATACATACATACATACTACATACATACAATACATACAACATAATACATACATACATACATACATACAACAATACCTACAACATACATACAATACATACATACAACATACATACATACATACATCTACATACAAAACATACATACATCATACAACAACATAACATACATACATAAACATACATACATACAACATACTACATACATACATACATACATACATACTACATACATACATACATACATACATACATACATACAACATACATAATACATACATACATACATAATACAACATACATACATTACATACATACATACATACATACTCATACATACATACATACATAAACATACATACATACATACTACATACATACATACATACAACATACATACTACATACATACAAAATACCATACATCATACATACATACATACATACATACATACATACATACATACATACATACTACATACATACACATACATACATACATACATACTAAACATACATACATACAACATACATACATACATACAAACATACATACATACATACATACATACATACATAATACACATACATACATACATACAACATACTACAACATACTACATTACATACATACATACATACAAACATATACATACATACAACATACATACATACTACATACATACTACAACATACATACAACATACATACATACATACAATAAACATAACAACATACTACATACATACATACATACATAACATACATACCTACATACATACATACATAAAACATACATACAACATACATACATACATACATACAACATACATACATACATACATACATACATACATACATACATACATAACAACTACAAATACATACATACATACATACATACATACATACATACATACATACATACATACATACATACATCATACA
>NC_088369.1:11885255-11897755 GCF_034508935.2 Berghia stephanieae
ATTTTACTGGCTCATTTAGGCACCTCTAGCTTTGGTTTTACCAATGACTAAAGAGTACACATCCTAAATTAGAAGAAAGGGAAATACCCGCTATGTAAAATATAGATAAACACGTGACCTTTTGTCTCATATTGTCATTAAGTAGCCTATATCCCAATGAGAGGCATGTGTCAAAAATTGATTTCAACGTGAAAAGATTTAATGGAAATTTTTAGCTTTTGTCATTTTCATAAACTATATCTGTGTGACTATAGATAGTATGGGCTTGCTTAGGAGCTCACAACATTGCCATCCGGAAGTATAACAGACTAACACACAAAACTTTGTGTAACCGTGATCGTTTATAGTCAGGTTAATACAGTTTAGTGAGAATTACTCATAAATGCGGATGGCAAAAAACAATAACAAAGACCTGAGTGACGTCAGCTTCGAACTATCTATATGGTCTGATGGTATGAAACTATACTTCGAATCGGAAGGTTCTAGGTTTGAGTCCCTATCTGAGAGGTGCATAGTTTAGCCATTGGTAAAGGCTCTTTAATCATATTCTCTAACCAAACTCAGGTGTAAAATCAGTAGGACTTGACAGTTCACAGCAATGTTTCTGTCTAAAGAAAAATGATTCTGATATCGCTTAACAGGCCTCGTGTTTTGTCCTACATGTTACGTGTTTCTATTCCCTGTTGTTGACCCCTTGTAAAGCGCTTTGAGCACATTTAGTGGATATTACTTTATATAAAAGCTCAAGGTTATAAACGTTGTTTATATCTATTGTCCTGAATACAACCTAATTTAATAAATAATTCATAATTGCCATCGTATTTCAAATGCTTGACGTCTAACTCAACCCTTGTTGACACCTTTTCGATACAATGCGCCAAATAAACCAAATAAAGAATTTATATATGTGCCATCTATCCATCTGAACATTTCCCAAGCAACGTGGGGGCTGATCAAATATCCAATTAAATATTGAAAGAATGCCAGCCCCCGTATCTAAATAGCATCCCATACCAGCAGTAATAGATCAACACAGGGCTAATACAAATATCACTGGTAGCCAGCTAGTGTCCATACAAATAAAAGAGAAAAACAGATAAGTTTTCTGATTATTGTCCTTGTTTCCATAATAAATAAACAATTATAAAAATTAAATGAGCTTTTTTATAGCGCAATATCCACTAAATGTGCTCAAAGCGTTTTACAAGGGGTCCCTGGCCAACAGCAACATTTAACATGTAGGACGGGACATCACTCCTGTAAGGCGATGTTTCAATTTCTTTTCGGACAGAGACAGCGCTGTTAACGGCTAGATACTCATTTTACACCTGAGTACGGCGAGAGAATGTGAGTAAAGAGCCTTCTCCAAGGACTCTACTATGCGCCGAACGAGGCTCGAACCCAGGACCTTCCGATCCGAAAGCGAGTGTCATACCACTAGACCACATAGCCGCACTGCATATTTGACCAATAATAGACACTAAGATAACCATGCCTCTCGGACAGTCGTTATAATGTAAACAATGGCAGTGATTGGTAAACATAGAAAACTTCAAAGGATTTACTACAGATGGTATTTGGCTAAGTACAATACCCACTGTTCTACTGCTTGATGAATAAAATCAACACAGACATCTATGTGTAAACTTAAACGTTTATAATATGATGGAGAAAATCGTATGATAACTAGAGCTAGTCACCCATTTGGCGGTATGAAAACAATATCAATGATCAGAGGAAGGTCGAATTCATTCACTTTGTTGTTTATTAGATAACAAACTGTGTTTGTCCGAGCACGTGTTAAGGTGTGTCACAAATTCCATGTTTTGATTGGTCAGAAATTTACTGGTTAATACGCCTCAACAGTCGTAACGTCACTTCCCTCGTAATGATCCATTCTAACTTAGTAACTGGCTCTAAACTATCGGAACAATGGTTGACGCCCTTTTGAAATATTTCTCCGACGAGCATAAAAGCGTATCCAAAAAAACAAAAAAAAAATATAAATCTGATCATGTATTGACTTTTACACATTCTGATCACAAGACATATGAAAAGTTCTAGCCAGAATGAAGAATAAAAAGTACCGATTTTCTTTGTTTAAAACTACGATGGCCGCCGTTGCTGGGCGACGTGACATCAGACTATTGAATCCAATTGGAGTCATCAAGTAGGACATCTCCAGACATTTTGTGCTTACTAACTAATGGGATCAATCCATATTTAGGTGTTTATCCGACCGAGTCATCAATCACATGATTGTTGGGCTGTCAGACGATTGGATATTTCTTGATAAATATAAACACGCTGCTTTGTTTATAAAATGTGTATTAACTCTATGCGCTTGGCTCAGAAAATCACAACATTGCCATCTGGAAGTATAACGGACCAACACACAAAACTGTGTGTATCCATGAACGTTTATTGTCTGGTTAATACCGTTGAGTGAGAATTACTCATAAACGCGGATGGCAAAAAAAAACAACAACAAAAAACAAAGACCTGAGTGACGTCAGCTTCATTCTATCTATAGAATGTGCGATTGGCTAAGAAAATCACAACATTGCCATCCGGAAATATAACATACCAACATAGAAAACTGTATAACATAAAACGTTTTAGTCTGGCTATTGCGGTTTGGTGAGAATTACTCATAAACATGGATGGCAAAAAAACGACAAAATGACAAAGACCTGAGTGATGTCAACTGACGACAAGATTGAAAAAATACTAAGAGCAGCTGCTGCAAGATTTGCAACCGAATGCAAATCCAGAAACTCAGGTAGTGTCACGTCCTCCCTCCAGGCAATAGGATTCAATAGTCGTAACGTCACTTCCTTCCTAATGACGCATGGTAACTTAGTAACACTGGCTCTAAACTATCGGAACAATCTCGCACGCCCGTATGAAATATTTCTCCGGCTAGCATAAATACGCTTCCAGAGGAAAAAAACAAATAAATATGATCATGTATTGACTTTTACACATTCTGATCACAAGGCATATGAAAAGGGAATGAAAAGTTCTAGCCAGCATGAAGAACAAAAAGTAATGATTTTCTTTGTTTAGAACCAAGATGGCCGCCGTTGCCTGGCGGCGTGACATCAGATTACTGAATCCAATTGAATCAAAACCATTGAAAACCCAGCGCAAGGTATCCCGTATTGTTTGTTACCTAACACAAAACCATCAACGACCCGCCACACCGTAGGCCACGGTCAGGTCGTAGCCATCGTAATGTTATAGCCTGACACTGAAATCCAAAAGGACTGGCAGTTTGACGTCATTATCTGGTTTTTGAACCGCCTAGTTAATTGTCGTTAGTAGAGCTCATTGAAACAAGTTATTTCATTGGTTGAACTATTGAATTCAACTCACCATTTGTTTTCTTTTGTGGCCAAAGACTGGCATTTTGACGTCATTTTTTGGTCAGTGTCGGCCTGACAATGACCAAAAAATGACGTCAAAATGCCAGTCTTTTTGGGTTTCAGTGTCAGGCTATAACTTAACGATGGCCACATTCACACAACACCATCACCCCAAACTACATTAAAAGCAAATCAGAGAGATACGCTACACAATGCATCACAATACCTACAACCATTTACAAGAACAGACACATAAAAACACAGCTTTTTCACAGCTATTCGGTTGTGTGGTATGACACTGGCTTTCGGATCAGAAGGTCCTGGGTTCGAGCCTCGCTAGGCGCATAGTTGAGTCCTTGGAAAAGGCTCTTTACGCATATTCTCTCACCGTACTCAGCTGTAAAATGAATACCTGGCCTTTAACAGCGTTGTCTTTGTCTGAAATAAAAAATTGATCGCCTAACAGTCGTCATGTCTCGTTCTTACATGTTACATGTTTCTGTTGGACAGGGAACATTTGTAAAGCGCTATGAGCAAGTTTAGTGGATATTGCGCTATATAAATGCTCTATTCTTTTCCTCCATAAACAATATTATGACTGGAGTGTCCTGCCATCGGACACAACGAGCGTTGAAGGCTTGGAAAAGTTCAAAACAGCGTTGAATGTTGAATGCACTCGCTCGTCAAAGTAATGTATGACCTGTTCTCTGTTTTGATTGGACCGTACTGTAACTGAATATTTGCAGTGATGGCCCGTGGGGCCTTTTCCAAATACAAGCCGTTGAAGAATTAAGTTGATTAAAATATTTCCTTTAAGTTTTGTATTCAAAAGAAATCAAAGGGGAAAAAATGCTGTTGGCTGTATTGAAAGGAATGGGACGGTTTTCCCGTGGTTGGTAAACACTTTAAATAAATATGGGTTTTATTATTATATTGAGTGAATTCAACCAAAGTCAGTCCTTTAGTTTGTGGATAAAAAAAATTTTCAATGACCTCTCCACACGTCACTTATCTCGGTGTTAAGGCTTGTTTTTAATATGATTTGTGTTATTTTGTGAGCTTTGTTCACTCGTAGAATTTATCGAGCCCTAAAAAAGGTGTTTAGACGTGTGTTATCCTCTTAAAAGTATCCACTGTGTTGGTTAGAACTAAGGGACAGAATCTGTGATAACCGCATTCACCTAATAGATTTGTATGGGTTTATCATGCTCACATAACCACGCCTCTCGGACAGTCGTCATGACGTAAACAAGGACAGTGGTTGGTAAACAAAGCAAACTACACAGGTTTAACTATTGATGGCATGTGTCTAAGGAAAATACCCACTGTTCTACCGCTTGATCAATAGAATCAACACGGAAAACTATGTATTAACTTGAACATTTATAATAGGAATGATCGAGAAAATGGTGTGATAACTAGTCTATAGATAGATTCTATAGAAAGAATGCGCTTGGCCAAGGAGTTCACAACATTGCCATCCGGAAGTATAATGGACCAACACACAAACTCTGTGTAACCATGAACTTTTATAGTCTGGTTAATACAGTTTAGTGAGAACAACTCACAAACGCGGATGGCAAAAACAATAACAAAGGCCTGAGTGACGTCATCTGCATACTATCTATACAACTCACGATTTGTTTTCTTTTGTGGCAAAAGACTGGCCTTTTGACGTCATGTTTTGGTCAGTATCAGGCCATAACTTTACGAAGGCCATGGTGTGAGACGTCATTTAGTTATTCAATATTACATTTCCACGTGCTCGAGGTCATTGGTCACATGACAATAATATGTGCTCAGTTTGTTCATCGAAATATCTAACATCACGACTGATCATTTTGTTCAGCCTTATTCGTGAGTATGTTTACAACATTTATAGACAGTATGCGCTTGGTTCAGAAGCTCACAACATTGCCATCCTGAAGTATAACGGACCAACACACAAAGCTATGTGTAACCTTAAGCGTTTATAGTCTTGTTAATACAGTTAAGTGAGAAAAAACAATAAGAAAGACCCAAGTGACGTCAACTTCATTCTATCTATAGATAGTTCGAAGATGACGTCACTCAGGTCTTTGTTATTGTTTTTTGCCATCCGCGTTTATGAGTAATTCTCACTAAGCTGTAATAACCCGACTATAGACGTTCATGGTTACACAGAGTTTGTGTGTTGGTCCGTTATACTTCCGGATGGCAATGTTGTGAACTCCTTGGCCAAGCGCATTCTATCTATAGATAGAAAGAAGATGACGTCACTCATGTCTTTGTTATTGTTTTTTTTTTTTTTTTGTCATCCGCGTCTATGAGTAATTCTCACTAAACTATATTAACCTGACTATAAAAGATCATGGCTACACAAAATTTTATGTGTTGGTCCGTTATACTTCCGGATGGCAATGTTGTGAACTCCTTAGCCAAGTGCATACTGTCTTTTAACAAAGCAGCGTGTTTACATTCATTAAGAACTATCCAATCGTTGGACAGGAACTATCCAGTGGTGTGATATTTTGTATTCTCGAACACTTTTCTTCACTTCCTTGTTCTTCTGTTTGTACTTTTCTTTAAGCACATATCATTTCTCGTCTGTTATGACTTCGTACGTTCAATCTTGGCTTACACCATGATTGTCAAATCAAGGGCCATGCTTGCATTATTTTCTATAGATAGAACGAAGATGACGTCACTCAGACCTTTGTTATTGTTTTTGCCATCCGCGTTTGTGAGTTGTTCTCACTAAACTGTATTAACCAGACTATAAAAGTTCATGGTTACACAGAGTTTGTGTGTTGGTCCGCTATACTTCCGGATGGCAATGTTGTGAACTCCTTAGCCAAGCGCATTCTATCTATATATAGTTCAAAGATGACGTCACTCAGGTCTTTGTTATTGTTTTTTGCCATCCACGTTTATGAGTAATTCTCACTAAACTGTATTAACCAGACTATAAAAGTTCACGGTTACACAGAGTTTTGTGTATTGGTCCGTTTTACTTCCGGATGGCAATGTTGTGAGCTTCTTAGCCAAGTGCATACTATCTAGTATATCCAAGCACCTGTCCAGTTGTCTCCAAGTATGATTTTTTTATTATTAGAGTCGTATTTATTCCATAGAAGACCGAGTGGACGCTTCAAATGATATCATATCGATATCATTTGAATATCAAATCGATTTGATTTGAATATCATATCGATTCCATTTGAATATCATTTGAAGGGTTCACTCAGTCTTCTGACCTTTAAATAAAGCTTTTATATAGCGCAATATCCACTAAATGTGTTCAAAGCGCTTTACAAAGGATCCCTGCCCAATAACAACACGTAACATGTAGAACGAGACATGACGCTTGTTAGGCGATATTACAATATTTCAGACAGAGACAACGCTGTTGACGGCCAGTACTCATTTTACACCTGAGTACGGTGAGAGAATGTGATTAAAGAGTCTTTTCCAAGGACTCAACTATGCGCCGAGCAAGCTAGGCTCGAACCCCAGGACATTCCGATCCGAAAGCAAGTGTCATACCACTTGACCACATAGCCGCTTCTTACCTTTAATCACCCTGTTATACCAACGGATGAAAACAATGAGGATGGTATTCAATGTGATATTACGTTATAAATAAATTTAAAAATTAAAAAAAAATTCCCTTTACTCATCCCATAGGGCAAATTGGTCTCTAGGGTCTATTCTGAGGGAAGACTGGAATAAACCCAGGCGTCAGCCACAGTGCAGCGCCGCAAATTGAGCTAGGGCGAGGTGACTTGCTCAAAGCCACACAGCGCATCGGCGGGTGATCGAACTCGGAACGTTTCGGGTACGAAGCAAAGACCGTACCGCTGAGCTACGCTGACCCCTTTTTTTCTTTTTTCTTTTTTTAAAAATAAAATGATGTTGCCATGATATTATGTAGCCATGAAACCTAAAACGAAATTGACTCACTCGGCTCTTTGTTATTGATTTTAGCCAGCCGTTTTAATGATCAGATCTCACTAAATTATATCAATCAGACTAAAAACGTTTAGGGTTACACATATTTTTTTGTTGTTGGTACGTTATAGATAGAATGCGCTTGGCCAAAGAGTTCACAACATTGCCATCCGGAAGTATAACGGACCAACACACAAACTCTGTGTAACCATGAACTTTTATAGTCTGGTTAATACAGTTTAGTGAGAACAACTCACAAACGCGGATGGCAAAAACAATAACAAAGGCCTGAGTGACGTCATCTTCGAACTATCTATATATGGCTGGAGGATGTTGTATTTTATCTAAACGCATAGCATCAATAACCAAACTGATATCGCATTTAAATAATATTCCAAAACAACAAAATAATGGGAATACTTTATTGTTAAAGTTTATAATGAGTTGAGTACGAAGCTAAAGTTGTGCTAATTGATGCTATCCGTTTAGGTAAAATGCTCACAACATCCGCAAGCCGGAAATGACGTACCAAAAACACAACAACAATATGTGCAATATTAAACGGTTATAGATAGACTGATTGACAGAATTTAGTGAGAATTAATCATAAAAATGGTTGGCTAATAACAATAACAAAGTCTTCAAACGTCATTTAAAAACCAATCTTTTTCATTCGGTTTTCTGTGATTCTGTGTGAACTTCGAACAAGATATATGTGTGTGACTGTTGCAGTGATTTTGTAGTCGAATGAATGAACATGTGTGATACTAAAAATAAAACTATTGTAAAGCACATCTGCTGAGCACTATTTGTGGAGACTGGCGCTATATCAAATAATAATTATAACAACAAAGATCTGAGTGATGTCAATTTCGTTTCTTCTATAAATTATAGTAACGTAATATTTACAATACCAGAGAAAAAGGAGAGAGGGAGAGAGAGAGAGAGAGAGAGAGAGAGAGAGAGAGAGAGAGAGAGAGAGAGAGGAGGAGGACCATCGGCTTTCCTTCTCATAGCTTGTTACAGGAAATAATATAATATGGAGTATGATGAAGATGGTGATGGATTTATAGATAGTTCGAAGATGACGTCACTCTGGTCTTTGTTATTGTTTGTTTGTTGTTTTTTTTTTTTTTTTTTTTGCCATCCGCGTGCATGAGTAATGCTCACTGAACTGTATTATCCCGACTATAAACGTTCATGGTTACACATAGTTTTGTGTGTTGGTCTGTTATACTTCCGGATGGCAATGTTATGAACTTCTTAGCCAAGCGCATACTATCTATAGGGGAATGGTGAAAGTGAAGATTTGTAACGTCCGGAATGCGCTTGGCCAAGGAGTTCACAACATTGCCATCCGGAAGTATAACGGACCAACACACAAACTCTGTGTAACCATGAACTTTTATAGTCTTGTTAATACAGTTTAGTGAGAACAACTCACAAACGTGGATGGCAAAAACAATAACAAAGGCCTGAGTGACGTCATCTGCATACTATCTATAGTATGCGCTTGGCTCAGAAGCTCATAACATTGCCATCAGGATGGAAAACGGACCAACACACAAAACTGTGTGTATCCATGAACGTTTATAGACAGGTTAATGCAGTTCAATGAGCATTACTCATAAACGCGGATGGCAAAAAACAATAACAAAGACCTGAGTGACGTCATCTTCGAACTATCTATAGATAAAATGCGCTCACAACATTGCTGTCTCGACGTATAACGGACCAATACACACAGCTGTGTAACCTTGAACGTTTATAGTCTGGTGAATACAGTTTAGTGAGAATTACTCATAAACGCGGAGGGCAAAATAC
This sequence comes from Berghia stephanieae, assembly GCF_034508935.2. Taxonomy (NCBI): domain Eukaryota; kingdom Metazoa; phylum Mollusca; class Gastropoda; order Nudibranchia; family Aeolidiidae; genus Berghia; species Berghia stephanieae. The sequence continues at coordinate 11,894,378 of NC_088369.1, forward strand.
AATAACAAAGACTTGAGTGACGTCATCTTCGAACTAGATAGAATGCGCTTGGCTAAGAAGCTCACAACATTGCCATCCGTAAGTATAATGGACTAACATACGAAACTGTGTGTAACCATACTCGTTTTATAGTCTGATTTATTCATTTTAGTGAGAACTACTCATAAACGCGGATGGCAACGAAACAATAACAAAATCCTGAGTGACGTCAACTTCGAGCTATCTATAGATAGAACGAAGATGATGTCACTCAGGCCTTTGATACGACGTGGCAATATCTACGTCATACTGTGTTAAATATACAGCAGACTTTGTATAGATAGTATGCGCTTGGCTAAGAAGCTCATAACATTGCCATCAGGATGTATAAGAGGACCAACTAACAAAACTATGTGTAACATTGAACGCTTATAGTCTGGTTGATATAGTTTACTGAGAACTACTCATAAACGCGGATGGCAAAAAACAATAAAAGAGACCGGAGTGACGTCAACTTCATTCTATCAATACAAGACGGTGTGACAACAGTTACTCTAACGTCATAGTTGAAGAAACACGATGGTCTAACTTCTTTGAAGTCGGATATTGGCTAAATTAATGTGGGATTTGATATAGCGCAATATTCACCTCATGGCATGTCGATATCTAGGAGACTTTGAATACAAGATGGGGACAACAGTATTTAAATTTCGTATAGCAGACAAAGCGATAAGTCCACTGTTTAACAGTCGGAAATATGCTTCAATCGTCGTAACGTCACTTCCCTCGTAATGACGCTTGGTAACTTAGTAACTGGCTGTAAACTATAGGAACAATGAAGGACGCCCTTATGAAATATTTCTCTGACGAGCATAAAAGTGAGAATATCCTTATAAATCTGATCATGTTTTGACTTTTATACATTCTGATCACATGACATATGAAAAGTTCTAGCCAGCAGGAAGAATAAAAAGTACCGATTTTCTTTGCTTAGAACCACGCTGCTCGCCGTTGCTGGGCGACGTGACATCAGACTATTGAATCCAATTGGATAAAGGTTATCCTTGATATGCCGCGTGGTCTCCACTTAAGATAAAGAACTGAACAAGTCAGTGTGTATGAAAGGCGTGAGACAAAGCAAGAAAGAAACATACAAGAAAAAAGAAAAAACATCCGAAAAAATTAGTCGACCTGGTCGTTAGGCGTTATTATAACCACACGTGACCCTTCACCTCAAAACGGTATTAAGTCGGGTTGATTAAGATGTTGAAAAATTGAATTTATAGCTAGAAATATCAGACTTGTGTTGAGTTTATACGATTTATTGAGGAGAATGGACACCATATTTTAGGGTGCGAATGCCAACAATTTATATTTTTGACCAGTTTAACATTAAATTCGGCCTTAAAGCATATGGGTCGTCCCGACATAATACCGTTTTGAGATGATGGGTCACATATATGCGCCCAGAGCCTCCAACCAGGGGGATAGGTTGTGCAATATAAATGTGCATTATTATTATTATTATTATTATTATTATTATTATTATTATTATTATTATTATTATTATTATTATTATTATTATTATTATTATTATCATTATTATTATCATTATTATATTTTCGACAGAAACATTCTCTTACTGGCCATGCATCCATGTAACACCTGAATATGGTTAGGAAATACGAGTAAAGAGCCCTTTTTGCGCTGTTCAGAACTGAACTCGAAAACCGGACCTATCAGTCCGAAGCCGAGCGTGATACAACTAGACCACGGATCTGCACGTAAATATAAAATCGATTTGATATGCTACTACAACTGATTTATGAACTCTGTCTCTCATAATATCTTGGAATCCAGACGTGTTCAAGAGAATTCCATTTGAGGCGACACCCATAGTTCAAGGTTATTTTTCAAAAATGGACACTTTTCCGTTACTATCTTTCTAGCACGTCAATCTATGGAGAGAAAAAACACGTAATAAAACATTTTGGCCAGAGAAATTACCCGCATTTGGCGATTATGAGGACGAAGATATTTGGGTGTCTGCACCCTCTCACTTTTGCCAGCATTAACTTGTAGCCTGACACTATGAGCGTGGCCTTCGTAAAGTTATGGCCCAATACTGACCAAAAAATGACGTCAAAGTGCCAGTTTTTGGCCACAAAAGAAAACAAATCGTGAGTTGTATTCAATAGTTCAACCAATGAAATAACTTGTTTCCATGAGCTCAACTAACAACAACTCACTAAGCGGTGCAAAAACCTAAAAATTACGTCAAACTGCCAGTCCTTTTGGATTTCAGTATCAGGCTATAACATAACGATGGCTACGCCATAACCCTCGAGAACTGGCAGTTTGACGTCATTTTTTAAGTTTTTTTTGCAGCGTCTATGGGGTTGTCGTTTGTATTGCTCAAGAAAACAAGTGATCCTATTGGTTGAAGTATTGAATACAACTCATGATTAGTTCTCCTTTGTGGCCAAAAGACCTTTGATGTCATTTTTTAGGAGAGTGTCAGGCTTTTGATAGTTTGCGCTTGGCTAAGAAGCTCATAACATTGCCATCCGGAAGTATAACGGACCAACACACAAAACTGTGTATCCATGAATGTTTATAGTCGGGTTAATACAGTTCAGTGAGCTTTACTCATAAACGCGGATGGCAAAAAACAATAACAAAGACCTGAGTGACGTCATCTTCGAACTATCTATAACGATGGCTGCGCTCTCACCCGTGAGAAAACGTAAAAAACCGTGTTCAAGTTCGCTGGGCTATTAGGAATAGTCATGTGACTTTGGGAATCGCTATTTGACTAATGAAGAATAGCGGTTTTAAAATTGTCGCAACTATACGATTCAGTAGTCTGATGTCACGCGCCCGGCAACGGCGGCCATCTTGGTTCTAAACAAAGAAAATCATTACTTTTTATTCTTCATGCGCTAGCTAGAACTTTTCGTTCCCTTTTCGTATGCCTTGTGATCAGAATGTGTAAAAGTCAAAACATGATCAAATTTATGTTTTTTCCCCCTCTGGATACGCTTTTATGCTCGCCGGAGAAATATTTCATACGGGCGTCTGCCATTGTTCCGATAGTTTAGAGCCAGTGTTACTTAGTTACCATGCGTCATTAGGAAGGAAGTGACGTTACGACTACTGAATCCTATTACAAGCCACTGTGTTGCAATGGTAGCACATCTGACCTGTAATCAGAAGCTCTGAGGTTCGATCCCCGGTCGAGGTAGACTGATTTTTTGGGATGTTTTTTTTTTTTTTTCTTTGCATTTTTTCTTGCTTTGTCTGGCATCTTTCATACACCCTTGTTCAGGTCTTTGTCTTACACCGGTACCTGTTCCCTAGTTTCTTAATTCTATAATTTTGTACTGTTGGCGACAATAC
>NC_088369.1:11902755-11917755 GCF_034508935.2 Berghia stephanieae
GCTTTGATATAATTTGTCCCCTCCTCCATAATTTGTCTCAGAAAAATGTAATAAATCGGCATGGGGTAAAAAGTAACCTGGTTAAACTACAGATATAGTCGTTGTTAGGGCTGAGTGAGTAAATCAAAATGTATTGTTTTAAATGTGTTTAATTATGTCCTAAGTGATTTATTTTAGAGTATTTCTGCTTTAACAATGGAGTTAATTACTTCTCTTGAAACTGATCTTTCCATATGAAACGTGCCACTCCTTCCACCTCATCATCCATCGTGGCTTGTACTCTTGAGCACGTTGCCGGTCAGCTGTCTCCACGAATCACGATTTTTTGCGGTGTGCATGAAATCTGCGTTGCTTTTTAACTCTCTCCTTACTAGCTATTTTTAGAATTGCCCCCGAAAATTCACACCCACCCGACACAAAAATAGACTTTTCCTAATCAAACAAAAAAGTAACAAGTGCATTCTATGCAGAATGTTGTTCAGCAAAATGATGTCTACAACATAGTGTTTAGTATTTATGGCTGTAATCAAAGCATTTCTTTACATTTTGCGATGTACAAGAGAAATCAGAATGAGATAATTGTAGGTTGCATCGTAACGAATGTGACGATTTTCCTATGGGTGGTAAGGAGAGGGTTAAATCACATTTCGCCATTCTTAGGTAATTTAGATATGTCATTCTTTGTCTTCCTCTAGCTCTCTTTCCTTCGATCATCTCAGATGTTACCAACTTTTCTATTCTTTCTCTTCTCCACAAGTGTCCTAGAAACCGTAACTGCCTCATTCTGATTTTATCGATAAACATTCTTCCCTTTCTCACATTTGTCAACCCTTCCTCGTTCGTACACTTGTCTGTCCATGATAGCCTCAACATTCTTCTATACATCCATATCTCAAATGCCTCTAACCTTCGCGTACATTCTTTGTCAAGCGTCCACGTTTCACAACCGTATAAAAGAGTACTTATAACATATGTTTCCACTACTTTCATTCTGGACTTCAACTTTAGGTTGTTTGTTCTACTACCTTCCTTCTATAAACAAAGACTTTATTACTATCTGCCGGGTAGCTTGAATCTTAACCCTAATCTTTAATTGGCTGAAAGAGGCACCAGGCAACCTTTACTTTTGTGGCAACTTGCTTTTATATTTACTTGGCTTCCTGTGGAAAAAGAGTTCCCTATAAGATGTGTACTGTTGTCTACAAATCCTTGAAGACCAACAGTCCCTCCTATATTAAAGAACGTCTAAACATATGTGTCCCCAATAGAAACTTGAGGTCAAGCAATGACCAATCAATCCTTGTTAAACCTAAGCCATTGCGTAAAATAGGTGAACAATCTTTTAAATTTTCGGTCCCCCATTTTTGGAACTAACTCCCATCACACGTGAGATGCTCGGATTCGTTGACAACGTTCAAATCTCTCTTAAAGTTTTATCTTTTTACGTCATAATGTTGCAATACGATTATCATATTATGTTGTTGTTAAATTGAATTCGTATCACGTTTCCATCAGACTTGTCTTACTGTAATATGTTTTGTTTTATATCACCGTAAAGCGCCAAGAGCCTGTGACAAAGGGTTAAAGCACTATATAAATGTCATTTATTATTATTATTAATTATCTTATCTTTACTCGCCATACTCCTAAAGATCGCGACAGTCAGATTATTTATATTCTTACATAGTAAATTAAGTTTTTAGTCTGAAATGTTTTGTGTTAGATATATAATATTGTCCTATTTCAAAGGTGTTTCATCCTATCTTTTTTTTTTTTTTTTTTTTTTTTTTGTTAAATACATTTGGGAGAGGGAGGGGGCACGGTGACCGCCCCCCACCCCCCCCCCCCCCCTCCTACCCCAGATCATATTATGGCTAGACAACATTGTAATAGTTGGAGTGGGATGATAAGTGAAAAATGCAATAATCTGGTATACTGTAGTACTCCGGAAAAACGCATATTTAAACATTTGGCCAGAAAACTCGTCCTTCAAATATCGATTGATTTAAATAACTCACATCTTGCCAACAATTCTCAAACCCCAGACTTCGCCGAAGTCACAGGTTTAAGATTGTTTGCCAAGATGAGGGTCATTTAAATCGATCGATATTTGAATGACGAGTTTTCTGGCAAAATTATTAAATATTTGTTGTTGTTTTTTTCCAGAATACGGCAGTATAAAAGCCGGAAGAATGGCGAGCCATTTCCGGTCCAACTCTGGTGAGATGACACTGGAGTAAGTTAGTAGGTTCCAATATGATTGTCAACAAATGATCGCATAGATAAGAGATTAACCCTCTCATTACCACCTATTGGAAAATCGTCACATTTGTTACGATGCAACCGTCACTTTTCTTATCCAGATTTAATTTCTTTTTGCTATAGCTATAAAAACTTGACATTCTGTAACAGAGCCCATATTTGCGAACAATATTATGTATAGAATGTGCTTGTTGCTTTTCTGTTTGAGTAAGAAATGTCTGTTTTTGTGTTGAGTGGGTGTGAAGTTTTGGGGAAAATTCTGAAAATGGCTGGTAAGGAAAGTGTTAAGTAGCAGGCACCGATGCAAGATAAAGATCTGAACAAGAGTGTATGTAAGGTGCCAGACAAAGCAAGAAAGAAAAAATACAAGAAATAAAACAGTCGACCTCGACTGAGAATCGAACCTCAGACCTTCTGATTACCCGTCAGTCATGCTACCATTACACCACAGAGTTTCGCGATATATACTTATATTATTTTTCACAAGGGTACGCGTTTTACGCTGTGAACCGTCGCTTGCATCAAACAACACATTGACCGAACACAATAGGACGTGGACAAAACATTTGAGTTTCTCCTTTCTATTTTTTAGAAATTATCAAATTAAGAAATTAAGGAGCAGGCACCGGTGCATGATAAAGTAGCAATGACTATCCCGCACAAATCTTTGGGCCTCTTTTTCGCTTACGAAGTGCCCGAATTCGCGTCAAAATATGGGACGAAGCCGTTTCGTATATGCTATTTTTAAAAATTAATTACGACGCTGTTTATTGATGAATATGACTGAAAGTTGGCACACAGTTAGAAAAAAGGTCATTTTAGATTATGTCAAGCGACAAAACTCGTGCGATTACCAGAAGACCGTTAAAAATAGATTTTTACTCTTTGGAGTAAAATATGTCTAAAACTACCGGGCGTGGAGGTTTTGTCGCTGACAAGGTAATACATGAACATTTCTTCTTTTTGGTTGTAAAATTTCATATGAATATGACGAGTACTTTTCCCGTATTTTACAAAACACCATCCTAATTTGCTCTTCAAGTTTCAATCTTTTAATCCACTTATTACGCAAGATACAACCAAAGGTCGAAAAAAAAATGCCGAAAAAGCGTCCCATATTTTCGCATTTTTTTCCTCTTTGCGGGTCATCCAAATAAATGACACATTTGAAACTGCATAACTTGTTTATTTATGAATGGATTTTCAAAATTCAAAAACATTTTTACTCAGTGGAGATAGGGCTTTGATTTTAGAAAAAAAAATTCCTCAAAAAGAGAAAAAAACATTTTTCATAGTCATTGCTAGATAAAGATCTGAACAAGTGTGTATGAAAGGTGGCAGACAAAGCAAGAAAGAAAAACACGTTAGATAAAAGAGCCGTGTGTGATCGTAACTTGACGCCATGCAATTTGTTTTTCCATGTCTTCCTACACAAATCGTGTCCAAGTTTTCTCAACGTTCATCGTTATATAAAAACAAGTTGTCGTGACGGTAGATACTGAATATAGGGAATGAAATTAGCGGAAGAGTAGCGTCCCTTGATTGGACGTCACCCATAGTCTGTGACGTCACCGGCGGAAAAGCTATTAGAGAGAGAGAACGTCATGTTGGTTGTGCGCATGCGTCTCTCATTCCCTATAGATATAATGAAACTGATGCCCCTCAATGGTGTCACTGACAAACAACTCTATATTGCGTATCGATTTTACTTCATCTTGGTAACCATTTGACGTTAAATGATATTAAAAACTTGAAAATTTACATTGGGCAATATCCATTGAACATGCTCAGAGCGCTTTATAATGGGTCCCTAGCCAACAGCAACACTTAGCTTATAGATAGTATGCGCTGGGCTTAGAAGCTCACAACACTGCCATCCGGAAGTACAAAGGACCAACACACAAAACGGTCTGTAATCTTGAACATTTGTAGTCTGGTTAATACAGTTTAGTGATAAGTACTCATAAACGCGGATGTCAAAAAAACAATAACAAAGACCCGAGTGACGTCAACTTCATTCTATCTATAAGGAGATACGATACTATTTCTTTTGTTTTGTTTTTTTTTTTTTATTTTGTTTATTGTTTTTGTTTTGTTTTTGTTTTTGTATTTGTTTTTTGGTTTTGGTTTTGGTTTTTGGTTTTTTGGGACCAAAATAAAATGCTGTTAACAGCCGGGTACTCTCTTTGAACCACAGAACGCTGAGAATGAAAGTAAAAAGGCTTTTCCAAGGACTCGACTATTCGAAGCTCAAAACAGGACTCGAGCACTGAACCCTCCGATCTGAAGGCGAGTGTCATACTACTAGTCCCACATAGCAGCTCATATAAGATTCTCGAAATCCTGCGTAGTAGTTTCGAATAATTTCCCAAAGCCGCTGTGCAATCTTTGGGAGCACGCATTGGGAACGAGTGACCGGTCCTTTCCCCCATGGAGATGACATCGGTAGAAGAAGAGCACAAGAAAACGATCGCCAAACGGAAGTGAAAATTGAGTTGTTGTTGTTGTTGTTACTGCTAGCCGTGTTCAAAGAAGGAAATGATTTCATTGGTTGAGCTATGAATACAAATCACTCTTTACTTTCTTTTGGTAATTCATTGTTGCCTTGTGTTATGACGTAATTATTTGGGGCAGAGTCAGGATATTTGAGGTCACGAAGGAGAGAAAAAGAATCTTATTATTATTTGTCGTGCTTAGAAAAAAATCACACTTTAAAAAAAAAATTAATTAAATGGGCCAGTAAAGTCATCCTACGAAAATCGATCAATTAAAATGGCCACAAATCCTCTCACGGAAAATCCCAGGTTTGAGAGCTTTTTCCAAGATGAGGATTATTTTAATCGATCGCTAATAGACACCTAGATTACCACACCTCTCGGACAGTCATTATAATGTAAATAATGGCAGTGATTCGTAATCATAGCGAATTATTCTCGATAGCATGCGTCTAAATAAAATAACCGCTGCTCTACTGGTCGATCAAATATTTGGGACAGAGTCAGGATTTTTGAGGTCACGAAGGGAACGAGAAGAATCCTCTTTATATTTGTCCTGCTAAGAAAAATCACACTTTAAAAAAAATAAAAGAAACAAGAAAAATGTCCATAAAACTCGTCCAAAAAGCGATCAATTAAAAGGACCCCCTTATTCTCACAGAAAATCCCAGGTTTGAGAGCTTTATAATGTAAATAACCACTGTTCTACTGCTTAATCAATAAAACCAACACAGAAAAATATGTGCAGATTTAAACGTCTATAATTATGATCGAGAAAATTGCACGATGACTAATCACCAATTTGGCAGTATATAAACAATACCAATGATCAGAGAGAGGTCAATATCCTTCAAGTTATTGGTTAAAAAAACACCAACTATGTTTGTCCGAGCGCGTTTGAAGGTGTGTCACAAATTCCATATTTTGATTGGTCAATAATCAACTGGATAATTGAAATACGAGTCTTCATCCAAAATGTAAATAAAACGTGTAGCTTTTTTTTTCAGTGTAATGAAATTTGTGACTCATCGTCTCAAAACGGTATTATGTCGAGATGAACCGGATGCTACAAAGCAAAAATTGATGCTGAACTGTTCAAAAATCTGAATTATTGGTATTGGTAGCCTGAAATATCATATCCATTCTCCTCAATAAAACATAGAAACACAGCCCAAGTCTGATAGTTCTGGTTATAAACTCTATTTTCAACATAATACCGTTTTGAGGCGTAGGGTCACAGTAATTCAATGAGATTTAACTCACGTTTTTACTTACGCGATATATTGTAAAAGTTGTCCTTGTGTATTCTTTGATCGTTCTAAATGAGATGACAAAGGAAATGTTGTTGTAAAATTATGTTTTGAATCAGAAATAAATGTCTGTTCTGTGAAGTCTAAATTGGAATACTGACTCTCTCTCTCTCTCTCTCTCTCTCTCTCTCTCTCTCTCTCTCTCTCTCTCTCTCTCTCTTCTCTCTCTCTCTCTCTCTCTCTCCCTTTCTCTCTCTCTCTCTCTCTCTCTCTATCTATCTATCTATCTATCTATCTATCTATCGAAGGATCTGTGTGTGTGTGTGTGTGTGTGTGTGTGTGATGTGTGGGTCTCTGTCTCTCTGTCTCTTTGTCTCTCACCCTGTCTCTCTCTCTCTCACTCTCTATCTCTCTTTCTATTTCCTTCTCTCTTCAACTCTCTTTTCTTTTCCTTTCTCTCTCTCCCTCCCTCTCCCTCTCGTTTTTTTTCTCTGTCTCCTTATCTCTCTCATTATATTCTTTTCTCTCTCCCCAACTCTCTCTTTGTTCCTCTTCCCCCCCCCCTCTCTCTCTCTCTCTCTCTCTCTCTCTCTCTCTCTCTTTCTTTCTCTCTTCAAGTACCAAGTCAGTGATCATGGTACGCCATTCATCTCTCTGGTCAGATAACCTCAAAAAAACTAATATTATTACTCTTCTACTTCTTTGTCACCCAGCTGTTCAAACTATTCAGATATGTTTTTCTTGGTCTACCTTTACTCTTTTTACCTTATATCTTTCCTGTAAGAGAAAGATGTTCAATCCATTTATGTCGAGTTAGGAGCCCTAAAAATTGCATTTGTCTTTTTCTTATTGTATGAATCAGTAACCTTTTAGTTTCAGCTTGCTCAAATACTTCTTCATTAGTTTTCTTCTTTGTCCATGAGATTCTTAACATCCTTCTAAGAAGCCACATTTCTGCTGCCTCCAGGTCAGAATAAAGTCGAGTGTCATACAAGCAGACCACTTTGCGTCGCAAATGTCACGTATATTGTTATGCAACGACGCCGATATCTTCCAATATTTGAAACGAGTATTAATAAATAGGCTAGAAAAACGAATGATGATCGACTATTGGGATTTTATGTGGTGATAGCCCACGGTATATTTGACTGATGGGCATGTAATCGTCTAGACGGTAATGGTATAAAAACACCGAAATAGACGTATCCAAAGCTGTGCTATAAGTCCATTCGTGACCCAGGGTCTCAAAACGGAATTCTGCCGTGGTGATTGAGATTTTGATAATCAATTCTATAGACAAAAATATGAATCTTGAGTAAAGTCTAACTGAGACCTAGCGTCTCAAAACGGCATTATATCGGGATGACCTGGTTACTGAAAATTGAATTTACAGACAAAAATTGTAAGAATTTATTTTGCGTTAATTTCTTTTCCTTATAGTGAGTGGGGGGGGGGAGGGGGGGGGAGAGGGAGGGGTGTGTCATAAAATAGTCTCGACTTCACTCGGGATCGATCTCAGTCCCTTTGCGTGTGACGCGGGGCTATCGGGACCCCGTTAGATAATTTCAGATTATAATGGATGCTTAGGTCAAAAGTCTTTGAATTTGTTTCTCTATCGTTTTCTTGTTTTGTTTAGTATTGTTTGGGTCTCTTGTTATCATTTTTGTTTATGTGTTTGTTTTGTTTGTTTTTTGTTGTTTTTTTTGTGTTTTTGTGGAGGGGTATTGGTTTGTTTTGTTTGAACGACGGGCGTGTGTTTTTGGGGTTATTGTGGGGTTATTTGGTGGGGGGGGGGGGGTTGGCGGAGGTGAGGGAGGGGCCGGTGTTTGTTTTTTGTGGGAGGGAGGAGGAAAAGAGGGGTGGGAGGGAATGCTGAAATTATTATTTTTATGATTACGTTTTTGTATATATCTCGTCTCGACAACGAATACATTTTGCTATGGGTTTTGTTATAATAGAATATTATTTTTTTAAAGGTAAAATCACTAACACATTTCCCCGTTTCCACCATCAATATTTGGATATGGATGTTGTCTCTAAGTCTAAATATGTTGACAGAAGGGGTACCAAAGGGTTTAATCAGAATGTCTGGTATTGATAGGACCAAGATTGTTAGAATACAAAAAAATGTAATCCCGTCTTCAGGGGAAGACACTGGTCTGCCTCTGTCTGGAAATAAACAACACGTTTTTAAAAAAATTTGGCCACAAAACTCGTCCTTCAAATATTGATTGGTTTACATGACCGTTTTCTTGGCAAAAAATAGATTTCAAACCTGGGACACTACGAGGTCGTCTTTTGTCCTGTGTTTTTGAGTTTTGCCAGGATCGGGGTCATTTTAATCGATCGATATTTGAAGGATGAGATTTTTGGCCAAAAATTTTAAATACGGGTTATATTTTTTCATATTACAGCAGCCAGTGATGTAGTGTATGGTTAGCAAGAACGTGGGTGAAAAGTCCGGGGGGGGGGGGGGGGGGGGAGGGGATAGTTTCCTTTTTTGGTAATATACTCCTGACATAATACTTGTATTTTGTTTTGTTTTGTTTTTGCTTTTTTTTAAACCAGTTAGCTGTTGTATTCTGGGAAGACACGACTTTAATCATTTGTCCAGAAAACTCGTCCTTCAAATATCGATCGATTTAAATGACCCTCATATTGGCTAAAAAAAAAGCAACTCTCAAACCTGAGACTTTAGGGAACACTTCGCGAAGTCCCAGGTTTGAGAGTTTTGTTCCAAGATGAGGGTCATTTAAATTGATTGGATTGGATTTGACGGGGGAGTTTTCTGGTCAAATTCATAAATACAAGTCTTTCCATAGTACGGCATTTAACTGATAAAAATAATATTTTGAATAAATAATCTTTTTGATCTGCATATGAACTCAATATGTGACCCTACGCCTCAAAACGGTATTAAGTCGGGATGATTAAGATGCTGAAAATTGAATTTATAACCAGAACTATCAGACTTGGGTTGTGTTTATATGTTTTATAAAGGAGAATGGATATGACATTTCTGGGTACCAATACTAATAATTCAAATTTTTGACCAGTTTAGCATAAATTTTGGCTTTGTAGCATTCGGTTCATTCCGACATAAAACCGTTTTGAGACGATGGGTCACATATTGGCAACGTTCTTTCAAGATATAGAAAAAAATATTTAAAATAACCATACCACTTGTAACCACACAAAAAAAAGAAAATAAATAGAATAAATAAAATTCTCTTTATTCATCCCATTGGGGCAATTTGTCTCTATGGTCTATACCAAGAGAATACTGGAAGAACCCAGGCGTCAGCCGCAGTGCAGCGCTACAAATTGAGCTAGAGCTCAAGGTCACACAATGCAGCAGCTGGTGATAGAACTCGGTACCTTTCGGGTACGAAGGCAAAGACCGTACCACTGTGCCACGCTACCCCCGAGAAAGAAAGGGATTTCTGCAGTAGGTGGTACTCTGAACAATGTTTGAGGTCTCGTGTTTCAGAGGTTTTGACAAGAAGAGGGCTATTTTAATCGATTCATTTATTTAGTTAGTTATTTTTTGAGGTTTAAAAAGATTGAGCTTTATATAGCGTAATATCCACTAAATGTGCTCAAAGTGCTTTACAAGGGTCCCTGGTCAACAGCAACATTTAACATGTAGGACGGAACATGCCGCCTGTTAGGCGATATTACAATTTTTCGGACAAAGACAACGCCAGGTGCGGTGAGAGAATGTGAGTAAAGAGCCTTTTCCAAGGACTCAACTATGCGCCGAGCGCGAGGCTCGAACCTAGGACCTTCCGATCCGAAAGCGAGTGTCATACCACAAGACCACACCGCCGCACTATTTGATTAGTCTATCGCAAAGTACTTCCCATGGGATCTGATGAGATCCCATCTATCATAACTCTACTGATCGGCGGGAAGGACGTTCAGATAAAGAAAACAAAACCTAGAATGTCCTTGGGCGGACTTTCAAGATTGGACATTCCAGGTTGGACTTTTCCCTTTGTTGGTTGGTTGAAGTGACCGTCGCCTTCGTAAACTTTAGGTCTGATACTGATCAATAAAATTACGTCACAATAAAAAAAATTGAGCTTTTATATAGCGCTATAAATAAATAAATAAATAAATAAATAGAATAAATAAAAATATCTTTATTCATCCCATTGGGGCAATTTGTCTCTATGGTCTATATCAAGGGAATACTGGAATAACCCAGGCGTCAGCCGCAGTGCAGCGCCACAACTTGAGCTAGAGATCAAGGCCACACAATGCAGCAGCAGCTGGTGATAGAACTTGGTACATTTCGGGTACGATGCAAAGACCGTACCGCTGTGCCACGCTACCCCCGAGAAAGAAAGGGATTTCTGCAGTGGGTGGTACTCTGAACAATGTTTGAGGTCTCATGTTTCAGAGGTTTTGACAAGAAGAGGGCTATTTTAATCGATTCATTTATTTAGTTAGTTATTTTTTGAGGTTTAAAAAGATTGAGCTTTATATAGCGTAATATCCACTAAATGTGCTCAAAGTGCTTTACAAGGGGTCCCTGGTCAACAGCAACATTTAACATGTAGGACGGAACATGCCGCCTGTTAGGCGATATTACAATTTTTCGGACAAAGACAACGCCAGGTGCGGTGAGAGAATGTGAGTAAAGAGCCTTTTCCAAGGACTCAACTATGCGCCGAGCGCGAGGCTCGAACCCAGGACCTTCCGATCCGAAAGCGAGTGTCATACCACAAGACCACACCGCCGCACTATTTGATTAGTCTATCGCAAAGTACTTCCCATGGGATCTGATCAGATCCCATCTATCATAACTCTACTGAGTGGCGGGAAGGACGTTCAGATAAAGAAAACAAAACCTAGAATGTCCTTGGGCGGACTTTCAAGATTGGACATTCCAGGTTGGACTTGTCCCTTTGTTGGTTGGTTGGATTGTAGCCATCGTTAACATATAGATAGTATGCGCTTGGCTAAGAAGCTCATAACATTGCCATCAGGATGTATAACGGACCAACACACAAAACTCTGTGTGTATCCATGAACGTTTATAGTCGGGTTAATACAGTTCAGTGAGCAGTACTCATAAACGTCGATGGCAAAATACAATAACAAAGACCTGAGTGACGTCATCTCCGAACTATCTATAGATAATTCGAAGTTGACGTCACTCTAGTCTTTATTATTGTTTTTTGCCATCCACGTTTATGAGTAATAATCACTAAACGGTATTAACCAGACTGTAACAGTTCATGATTACACATAGTTTTGTGTGTTGGCTCGTTGTACTTCCGGATGGAAATGTTATGAACTTCTGAGCCAAGCGCATACCATCTATAGATAGTTCGAAGATGACGTCACTCAGGGCTTTGTTATTGTTTTTTGCCATCCGCGTTTATGAGTAATGCTCACTGAACTGTATTAACCTGACTATAAACGTTCATGGATACACACAGTTTTGTGTGTTGGTCCGTTATACTTCCGGATGGCAATGTTACGAGCTCTTAGCCAAGCGCATACTATCTATAGCCTGACACAAGAACCCTCTAGGACAGGCAGTTTGACGTCATTTTTTAGGTTTGTGTAGCGTCTAGTGACTTGTCGTTAATAGAGCTCAAGGAAACAAGTTATTTCATTGGTTGAACTGTTGAATACAACTCAAGATTTGTTTTCTTTTGTGCCAAAAGACTGGCATTTTGATGTCATCTTTTGGTCAGTGTCAGGATTTACGATGGCTACGGTTGAAGAGACCGTCGCCTTCGTAAACTTTAGGCCTGACAGCGATTAAAAAACAATTACGTCACAATAGAAGAGAACGATCACCAAATGAAAGTGAAAGGCCAGTAATTGTTGATAGAAGTGTTCAAGGAAACATAAACGATTTCACATATGCTGTGCTCTTGGCTAAGAAACGCACAACATTGCTATCCGGAAATACAACGGCACAGAACTATTGTGTTTAACAATGAACGTTTATAGTCTGGTTAATGCAGTTCAGGGAGGATTACTCATAAACGCTGATGGCAAAAAAAAAATACAATAACAAAGACTCTAGTGACGTCATCTCCCATTCAAAAATGGTCTTTTCCATATCATTCATTATTCATTGAGACATTAATACACGGACGCTTTTTGTCGGATCGATCAATCATCAAACCATTTGTCACGTGGGTTGTAACACAATTGGTAATGCCAAGGTTGTCATTTCTATCAATGGAGTTCATTTATTTGTTGAATACGACATTTTATCTATTCGGATATTTGGCAGCTTTTTAGATATGTACAAGATTATGTAATGATTAATTACTTAATCCTCTTCGGGCCTTGAGGCACTAAGACAGCAGATGGGAAGAGAAAGCTGGGAAAATCCAAAGAAACCTGGCGAACTTAGGTCTTTGTTATTGTTTTCTTTTTTTTTCGCTCCTTGTTTATGAGTACTTCTCACTAAACTGTATGAACCAGACTATAAAAGTTCATGGTTACACATAGTTTTGTGTGTTGGTCGTTATACTTCAGGATGGCAATGTTGTGAACTTCTTAGCCAAACGCATACTATCTATACGAACGTACCATCACACAAAACGAATGTGTAACCTTGAACGCTTGTAGTCTGATTAATTGAAAAAGTAGTGAGAATTACTCATAAAAAGGCTGGCGAAAAACAACAACAAAGATGTGAGTGACGTCAATTTTGTTCTATGTCGCTGTTTGATATTTCGAAAACTGTGAACACTTTTCACTATGTCGGTCACTTTGAGCACATAAGGCAAAGTGACCAATGACCGCGAGCACAAGGATATCTCATATAGATTATACCGTATATATATATATATATTTATATATATATATATATATATGTATATATATATATATATATATATATATATATATATATATATTGCAAATTTACAAACATGTAAAAATATACAAACAAGAACCAATAGCAACACCTTATATATATATATATATATATATATATATATATATATATATATATATATATATATATTAATTTAATAAATTGAGTCCGAACTAAGGTGACGTGTTGTCTTTGTTTTTATAGATATAAGGCGACGGCTCCTCATGGAGAACTTAATATATTTGCGAAGGGGGTGATCGCCATCCTTCATAACTTTCTCCATTTTACTTAGACAAAATCTCTT
Organism: Berghia stephanieae; assembly: GCF_034508935.2. NCBI lineage: Eukaryota > Metazoa > Mollusca > Gastropoda > Nudibranchia > Aeolidiidae > Berghia > Berghia stephanieae. The sequence continues at coordinate 11,915,920 of NC_088369.1, forward strand.
GAACAGTTCTTCCACATTGGAAATTGTTGAGTATAACTCCTGACTTTATCAATTATCCGATCAATTTTCTTAATGTCGCAAATACTGGCATCTCCACACCATTCTGTAATACAAAAAAATAATAACGGTCTCCAAAACGGATCTATAAAAAAGGATGCATAACGTTTTGTCTATGTCAAATTCTGAAAGTTCCCGAATAAAATACATTCTTCTGTTCAATATAGAGATAACAGCATTGGTTTGCAAATGCCACTGCAATTTATTGTCAATTAAAATAAACAAATATTTGTAAACCGAAACTTGCTAAACAGCTTGATTTTTAATTTTGAGCGGAGTGATGGAATTTGTTTGTTGATCGGGTATACTTCCGGATGGCAATGTTGTGAGCTTCTTAGCCAAGTGGATATTATCCATATTACAATTTCATGTGCTCGAGGTCTTTGGTCACATTTTATAGTGCGTTCAAAGTGACCCACATAGTGAAAAGTGTTCACAGTTTGAGAAATATCCATCTTCAAAATTGGTCATTTTGCTCATAATGACTCATGGATATGTTTATAACATTCAAAAACAAAGCAGCATGCTTACATCTATCGAGAAATATCCAATCGTTGGACAGCAACAAACCATGTGATCGATGACTAGTTGGACAAAATCATGAATATAGATCGCTGCCATTGGGACCGCGCAAAGGGAACGATATCGAAAATTGGAGTTTACCAATCTTGTTACAGGGACATCGCCTCTACCAAAGATGTGGACTATAAAAAGTAATAAAGAAACATGAACATAACGGCTTCCAAAAATAACAAAATTCCATACACGGAACATTTCGGACTCAAACCCTTCTTCAGCAAACAACATCAAACAAAACAAAAAACGATAAAAACTAGAGCATTTATATAGCGCAATATCCATTAAAGATACTCATAGCGCTTTACAAAGGGTCCCTAACCAACAGTAATACGTAACATTTATAGAACGAGACATGACGCCAGTTAGGCGATATTACATTTTTTCCGACAGGGACACCACTGTTGGCGGCCAAGTACTCATTTTACACCTGAGTACGGTGAGAGAATATGAGTAAAGAGCCTTTCCCGAGGTCTCAACTATGCGCCGAGTGAGTCTTGAACCCAGGAACTTCCTATCCGAAAGCGAGGGCCATACCACAAGACCGCTCAGCTGCACATAAAAACAGGTAAATTGTATCTTACTCTCGGAACTTCATGGAGCATTCCATTGTTTCGATTTCCACCATTAAGACGTTGCAGTCTCCCTTGCTAACATAACATACCGATCTAGAATCACGTCAATTTGACCAGCCAGTAAAGGTCACCGTCAAGAATTTATCAAGCCTGAGCCTGTCGAAAGGACACATCAACGACTATCTACCAGATTGGAAATGGAACGCCACGAGTCTAAACTCACCATAAAGATACCGCATTGCCATCATCTCTTCACGATCCCACAAGTTACGTAAAATCATGATGATCTCAATCAAAATTTCATTGTAACTGTGATCATCATTCATTTATAGATAGAAAAAACCCATTTTATTAAAATTCATCTTTCTATTCATTTTATCTTTAAGATCTCGTATTTCGTTCCTTTTTTAGTATAGATAGAACGAAGCTGACGTCACTCATGTCTTTGTTATTGGTTTTTTTTGCCATCCACGTTTATGAGTAATTCTCACCAAACTGTATTAACCAGACTATAAACGTTCACGGTTACACATAGTTTTGTGTGTTGGTCCGTTATACTTCCGGATGGCAATGTTGTGAGCTTCTTAGCCAAGCGCATACTATCTGTATTGTATTGGCGGAAAGGTCA
>NC_088369.1:11922755-11955255 GCF_034508935.2 Berghia stephanieae
GTTTATCTAAAATCATAACCTGTTGCTTTCTGCCATCTAAATAAGATTCAAACCACTGCAAGACAGTCCCAGACAAACCAAAAGTTATATTAAGTCGTTTAATGAGAATACCGTGATCAATAGTATCAAACGCCGCCGAAAGGTCTAATAATGTCAGAAGAGAAACAGAACCTTTATCTAAAACATCACCAAACGTCGTATCCTAAGGCCAGAAGGAAATAGCATCGGAAACCGTGATAGAAAACACCTCTAGTTTTATGCGCCAGCAGTTGGATTAGAAGAAAACGATGTTGGATCTATTTGGGGGGGGGGGGGGGGTTGTTTTTGTTTTGTTTTTTTGTTGTTTTTTTTTTTGGGGGGGGGGTTATTGTTTTTTTACATAATTTGAATTATATTGATAGTCTATGTGTCTCTCATGTGCGGCTATGTGGTCTAGTGGTATGACACTCGCTTTCGGATCGGAAGGTCGAGCCTCACGTTCGGCGTATAGTTGAATCATTGGAAAAGGCTCTTTACTCACAGTCTCTCAACGTGCTCAGGTGTAAAATGAGTACCTGGCCGTTAACAGCGTTGTCTTTGTCCGAAAAATTGTAATATCGCCTAACAGGCGTCATGTCCCGTCCTACATGTTAACTGTTGCTGTTTACCAGGGACCCCCTGTAAAGCGCTTTGAGCACATTTAGTGGATATTGCGCTATATAAAGCTCAATTTTTTTAATTAATAAAAAACAAAGTTCATTGACTGTTTATAACATAGTAGTAAGTAATTTAACTCTCTTCATCTGGTTCCATTCGGTACCCGATAACCAGGATGGGTTACAAATGACGTGTACATATTTGCAGGTCTGACATCCGAACGCAATTATTATGAGCCTAGTTTAACATTGTTGTCATCATCATCATCATCAATGCCTTTTTCACCCTGGGTCAGGGTATAGGCCACAGACAAACAGTTTCCATCCTTCTCTATCCTGAGCCAACTTTTTTATCTCATTCCAGGTCTTACCACTTCTCCTTCATAAATTCTGTAATTCCAGAAACTCTTCGGTCGCCCAAGCTAAAAAAAGGATTTGGTTTGTCTGTCTGTGTTTCTGTAACGGTTTGAGTTTAACGGAAAGGGGTGTTAACCCTTTGCCAACCCCCAACCTGGAGGACCAGGTGACTCAAAGATGGGGGAATCACACACCATTAGTCGCCTTTTACGACACATTGTTGTAATGGACTTTTTTGCGTAAGTTTTTTTTTTTATTATCTAGATTTCCATTACAACAATGAGCCCATAATAAATTGGGTTATCAGACCTGCAAATAAGTATGTACACGAGGATTACAAATATCTGCACTTATTATTTTTCGATATGACGATTTTGACTCATCACTGACTGACAGACAGACAGACAGATAGACGGATTTCGCGAAGTCCCAGGTTTGAAAGTTTTTGGTAAGCCGAGGGTCATTTAAAAGGACGAGTTTTCTGGCCAAATGTCTAAATATGTGTTTTTCAAGAGTACGGTGGTATTATAAGTGTAATAATTTTCAGAGAACTCTGTCTTGGCTCTAGGCAGTGTCTGTGAATTTTTCTTGTTCTCCCTCTTTCTCTCTCTCTCTCTCTCTCTCTCTCTCTCTCTCTCTCTCTCTCTCTTTCTCTCTCTCTCTCTCTCTCGCTCTCTCATCTCTATCTCTCTCTCATCTTTATCTCTATCTCTCTTTATCTATCTATCTATCTATCTATCTATCTATCTATCTATCTATCTATCTATCTATCTATCTATCTATTTATCTATCTCTCTATCTATCTATCTATCTATCTATGTTTCTTTCTTTCATCATTACTCCCCCTCACCCCCGCCCCCCCCCCCCCCCACGCACAGACACACACACACACACACACATTTTTCTATTGCTTCCATGAATATATTTTGATTTATAGACAATAAAATAATATAATCTCACTGTGATATCATCTTCCACTCCCGAAGGAAAGAAGACGTCAGATAAAAGGAGTCCCCCCCCCCCCACCCCCCACAACATCTCAAACTCCTTCTCCACTACGGTGATTATAAATTTCAAGACCCGTGACACAAAATGGTATAGTATTGATTGCATGTGTTTACGTTAACTCTTAACCAGTTCTGCCCGCCAGTTGAATCGCATGTACACCAACAAAACAAAACAACGATTTTTTGTCGACCAAACCCTCAACGTCTTTACTTTTGTCTGATTTAAAAGAAATGAAATAAATGAATTTGGTGCGATCTTGTAACCAAAATGGCCGTCTATAAATAATCACAAAGAGCATAGTGCCGTAAACTTCATTCTATAACAACTCACGAGTAATTAGAAATAACCACCAAAAAAAAATGAATTCCTCTTAGTTCTGCTGTCATTCACAGATGGCAATTCAATAATATACTTATTCTGTTTCTATTTTCAAGCGTTCGCCAATGTGATGATCAAAGAGAGATAGTCTAAATTATCTCCCTTTATGTGTCTGAAATAGGATACAATAGTCTGATGTCAAGTTCGTCCAGCAACGAGCAGCTTGGTTCTAAACAAAAACAATAAGTACCTATTTTTATTTATATGCTGGCTTGAACTTTTTCACATGTCATGTGATCAGAATGGCTAAAAGTCAAAATATGATCAGATTTATATTGTTTTTCTCCTCTATATACACTTTCATGCTCGTCGGAGAAGAAGTATTTTATAAGGGCGTCCGCCATTTTTCCGATAGTTTAGAACCAGTTACTTGGTTACTATACGTCATTACGCGGGAAGTGACGTCACGGCTGTTGAACCAAATTGTCTTAAACGTATGGTCACATGGCAAACGCACAGACCTTGGTCTGAGTTGATTTTACATCCGTCGGTGTCCAGTGTCATGAGAATGTGGACGTCTCTAGCTATGTGTGTAGAGAAAGAGGTGACCAGGTGATGTCGTATTGAAATAATATAATCTTGTTTTGTTTAAAACTATTGTGTAAAAGTTCCTGCTCGAAGCACTTTACAAGCGCATTATCCTATTCGACTCAGGTGTGAAATAGTCCCTGGCTATAGGTACTGGCGGATATAGTAAGAATGTTGTGTCATTTCAAATCGATCTGTCACAAGAATGCTTAATATCAAAAGGATAATTGTATATTCGGCTATGTGGTCTAGTAGTTTGACACTCGCTTTCGGACCGGAAGATCCTGGGTTCGAGCCTCGCGCTCGGCGCATAGTTGAGTCCTTGAAGAAGGCTCTTTACTCACATTCTCTCACCGTACTCAGATGTAAAATGCGTACCTGGCCGTTAACAGCGTTGTCTCTGTCTCAAAAATTTGTAATATCGCCTGACAGGCGTCATGTCTCGTCCGACATGTTATGTGTTGCTGTTGGCCAGGGACCCCTTGTAAAGCGCTTTGAACACATTTAGTGGATATTGCCCTATATAAAAGCTCAAGCTTTTTTTTTTTTTTTTTTGTTTTGTTTTTTTTTTTTTTTTATATTCGTTAGTCCCTTACCTTGGGATATCGCTGAGTCATTTCATTAAAATTTGTCTGTCCAAATTTTCAAATACGTGTTTTGCCAGATTACGGCCGTAACGGGTTAACCTTTTCCTTACCAGACATATTCAGAATTTTCCCCAAAATTTCACACCCACCCAACACAAAAAAAAAAGATTTTTCTTACTCAAACAGAAAACCAACAAATACATTCTAAGCATAATATTGATCAGCAAAATGAACTCTACAACACATTGTAACGTTTTTATAGCTATAATCAAACATTTTTCTTTAAATTGTGTGATTTACAAAAGAAATCATAATGATAAAAGTGCTGGTTGGATCGTAACGAATGTGACGATTTTCCTATGGTTGGTCAGGAGAGGGGTAATGATATTCCAGTAATATGGATTCCCTACAATAAAGTGTCTTCCAAATATTAGGCAATGTCGGTGCCCACTAAGCATAACAAAATTACAGGATTTTATTATTGCCTTTAAAATATATCATATAGTTTGAGCTTGGCTAAGAAGTTCACAACACTGCCATCCGGAAGTTTGTATAACGGTCCAACACAAAACGCTATGTGTAACCTTGAACTTTTATAGTTTTGAAAATATAATTAAGTGAGAATTACTCAAAAAACGTGGATAGCAAAAAAAAAAAAAAAAAAAAAAGAACAAAGACCCGAGTACGTCAACTTCATTCTATCTATATAATTTCGAGCACCTCCCCCCCCCCCCCCCCCCCCCCCCCCGCCCCCACTTCTATCCACCATCCCGAAAGGTTACTGTAGACAAAACCTACATTGAAGGGATTTATTTGAACAAACTGTTTTGAATTTGATACCAGTATTTAAGTGTTTTTTTTAAACGTACAATGCACCCCCCCCCCCCCCCCCCCAACCACCCTCACCCCCTAAATATAAACTTAGACGATGTTCCATAATAATAATAGTATTTCACTCCCCGAATTTTTAACCGCATTATACCGTAGCCATCGTTAACTTATAGCCTGACACTGACCAAAACATGACGTCAAAATACCAGTCTTTGGCCACAAAAGAAAACAAATCATGAGTTGTATTCAATAGTTCAACCAATGGGGCCACTTGTTTCCATGAGCACTACTAACGACAACCCACTAGGCAGTGCAAAAAACAAATAATGACGTCAAGAGGTCAGTCTTTTTTGGGTTTTAGTGTCAGGCTATAACATAAAGATGCCTACGGTTATACCATACAGTCTGGCTGGCGTCTGACGTCAGCAGCAACCCAGATATAAATCTCCCAAATCATCTCGGGTTTACCGTATGGAGCTTGATTAACTCACTCAACCCTAACTCCGACGATATCCGTATTTTACCCGTGTTACTTTTACCTCTGTTATAGCTGTTCTTGTCCCATGCCTATTTATTACATTTTTTCTGAGACAAATTCTAGACGTAGTATCAAAGCTAATATTTTCAATTTTTGCATGTTAATTGTAGTTGAATAAAACTATCTATGCATATGCTCATTTCTAATACATTTTTCCCAATTTTGAAAAGAAGCAAATATCTCTAGGATTGAGTGAGTTAACTTTACTGTCGATTATAAATAAATTGTTTCTTTGTACATCTAGTCCAGTCTAGTTCCAGAATCGACGTCAATCAATCGATCCTTCATTATCACAAATTCCTTGTTTTGTTTTGCCTAAATAAACAGATTATCATTCATTAATTGACCAGGCAGTTCATAACTGTCGTACTATAGAAAAACAAGTATTTTTTTAAAATGGTCATAAACATAAAAACTCCCCCTTCAAATATCGATCGATTTAAATGACCATCATCTTGACAATAGCTCTGGATCATCGCGAGGTCCTCTATGACGTCCCATGTTTGAGAATTGTTTGCCACCAAGATGAGGGCCGTTTAAATCGGTCGATATAATTTGAAGGACGATTTTTCTGGGCAAATTTTTAAATATGTGTTGTTGATTTTTTTTCTTCTACAGAGTAAGACAGTTAATTGGTTGAGCTAAATAGAACATGGAAATTCGGTGATGTCAAGGGTAATGCGCTTATAGCTTCAGATGTCTGTCGGTCTGTCTGATGGAAATTTACCATGTCCATCGTTGTGTGAACTTGTAAATGGTGATGTTCGAAGCTCGAAGAAATAAATAAATAAATAACAATGTGAAATCTTCAATCTTCAATCTAATATACGAAAACAGATAAAATGGAAGTTTCGGGTTTACCCTTTATCAACAAAACAGGATGAATTTAAATAACAATGTGAAATTGAATGTAAGATTCAATTTAATATACGAAAACAGACAAAAATGGAAGTTTCGGGTTTACCCTTTATCAACAAAACAGGATGAATATAAATAACAATGTGAAATTGAATGTAAGCTTCAATTAATATACGAAAACAGATAAAAATGGAAGTTTCGGGTTTACCCTTTATCAACAAAACAGGATGAATATAAATAACAATGTGAAATTGAATGTAAGATTCAATTTAATATACGAAAACAGATAAAAATGGAAGTTTCGGTCTTCCCCTTTATCAAAAAAAAAAACAGGATGAATGAAACACTACGGACGAATTAACGACGCCACAACCACATTATCTCATTCGTCTGTAGTGTTTTCATTCATCTTGTTCTGTTGATAAAGGGGAAACCTGACTTTGTGTGAACTTTGTGAACTGATTATCGGTTTGGGGGAAAAGCCAAGAGAAAAATAATTTTTGATTTTATTTCTCAAAGCTGATTGGTGAGTTTTTACGGATTTCTTTTGGAAAATTCTCACCTTGGGAGATTTATCTATTTATAATTTTGTATAACTTTGTCACGTTTCAATAAAACTATTTTACCTATTCAGAGAGAAAGGTGGCCAAGTGGTGGAGGGGGGAAACATTGCAATGTAACTCTCGACGGTCCGGGTTCGAACCCAGCGTCCGGAAACTTGCGGGGTTCATTTGTTTTGTTTGTTTGTGTTTGTTTTGTTTTTTTGTTTTGTTTTTTTTTTTTTGGGGGGGGGGGTGGTTGTTGGTTTGTTTTGTTGGTGGTTTTCTGGGGGGGGGGGGTGTGTGTGTGTTGTTTTTTGGGGGGGTTTTTTTGTTTTTGTTTTTTTTTTTGTTTTTTGTTGGGTTTTTTTTTTGTTGGTTTTTTTTTTTTGGGGGGGGGGGCGGGGTTGGGTTGGGGGGAGGTTGGGATGGGGGGGGGAGGGGGTTGGAGTGGGGGGAGGGGGGTTTCACCTTGGGCAAGATTATTATGTCCCACTTTGCTCACTTGAACAACATGGATAGCAGGAAGCAGAAATCGATCTGTCAAACCTTCCTCTGATCCGGTTCAAAACTCATTTTAAGTGCGTATTCAGTCCTCCAGAGAATAGACAATGAATGGATTATATATAGAATCATAAGGCATCATTACTATTCTAGCTGTAGCAGGATGTATAGTCAGATTATTATGAATACAGGGGCATAAAAGAGCGAGGGTGGGTTATTTTTATCGATGACCAACATATTATATTTAGGCTAGAAAATAAAATTCCATCACTCCTAAATCAGAAGATCAATACGCTTCAACAGTCGTAACGTCACTTCCCCCTCGTAATGACGCATTGGTAACTTTTGTAACTGGCTCTAAACTATCGGAACAATGGCGGACGCACTTATGAAATATTTCTCCGATGAGCATAAAAGCGTATCCAGAGGGGAAAAAAAAACATTATAAATCTGATCATGTTTTGACTTTTACACATTCTGATCATAAGACATGAAAAGTTCTAGCCAGCATGAAGAATAAAATGTAGCGATTTTCTTTGTTTAGAACCACGATGGCCGCCGTTGCTGGGCGACGTGACATCAGACTATTGACTCCAATTCCACGAGGGATAAATTATCCAGTCTTCCGGAGGACTGTTTTCACACTTCCAAGGAGATCGGATCCAGAACTTTTTTTTAAATATTAAAATTGAGCTTTTATATAGCGCAATATCCACTAAACGTGCTCAAAGCTCTTTACAACAGCAACAGTAACATTAAACATGACGCCTGTTAAACGGTATTACAATTTTTTTCGAACAGAGACAACACTGTTGACGGCCAGGTTACTCATCTTACACCTGAGCACGGTGAGAAAATGTGAGTAAAGAGCCTTTTCAAATGACTCCTCTATGCGCCGAATGAGGCTCGAACCCAGGACCTTCAGAACACATACCCGCAGTATTTTGACATCCCTCTATTGTTCCGTATTAATTCCCTATTGTTAACATCAGTTTGGTAGATGATGTCTGTTTCCTTATGACATGCTGAAAAAATAACGATAAGTATTGAAATAATTGTAAGCTTTAATTTATTAGACGAAGACCGATACTGTGGACGTTTCGAGTTTCGCCTTTATCAACAAAACAGGATGGATGAACCACTACAGACGAAATGAGATATGTGATAATGGCGTTGTTAAGGTGAATAAACCATTATTTATTCACCTTAACAACGCCATTATCACATATAATCTCAATCGTCTGTAATGTTTCATTCATCCTGTTTTGTTGATAAAGGGGAAACCCGAAACGTCCACATTATCTGTTTCCGTTTATTAAATTGAAGATAACATTCAATATCACATTGTTATGTAGATAATTTAGGTTTTGGAGCTTCGAGCAGCAATATTTACATTACTAATAAATAAGTGTGAAAAAGTGCACACACAAACAGCAACAATTCTATTAAACGGAAGAACTGAAAACCACAACACCGTGAAGACAAAACAATGTTATTCTTATTGATCATCTAGCCACAAAGAAACATTGTTATGGTTCTAAGTAATGATAAAACTAGTATGCGGGAGTAAAGGGAAATAAACAACACCCTTGACCTTGGGGTTGACCTTTAGGGCATCGATCGATGCACCGGGATATTGCCGATGTGGCCGTAGAGAGAAAGAAATGATATATATATATATAATAATAATAATAATAATAATGATAATAATTACAGATTACCCTATGCTATTTCCATCCATCCCTACCGCTGCTAATTTTAGGGAACAGGAGGGTCGTTTCTGAAATTGGAGTCAGCGAGCTTTGAGGACCACGTAGACTGCCTGTAATTTGCATATTAATAACGATATGTCATGACTTCCAATCGATCTATGCTTTAGGACAAGGTACGTAATCGACCCCTGACTGAAACCAACTTGAACCGTGTGACCTTTATTTCAACTTTAACCAGTTTACGTAACTGCCGTGTTCTAGGAAACACGTTAGGCTATTTATAGATTTGCGGAGGCCTACATACATCTCCAGTATTCTTTGTTTTTTATAATGTTCTAGTAGGGGGTTTGGGAAGGAGGAAACTCTTTTTTTTTTTATCAATTTTTTTTTTTTTTTTTTGCTTCGTACCCGAAAGGTACCGAGTGCGATCACCCGCCGCTGCGCTGTGTGGCCTTGAGCAAATCACCTAGCCCTAGTTCAATTTGCGGTGCTGCACTGCGGCTGACCCCTGGGTTATTCCAGTCTTCTCTTGAAAAATACTCTAGAGACAAATTTCCCATATGGGATGAATAAAGGGAATTTTATTTATTTATTTATTTATTTATTTATTTATTTATTTATTTATTTATTTATTTATTTATTTTCATTTAATATAATCTCACTGAAGTGGCCTGAGAAAATCAGTTCGATGGTTATTTGAAGGGTCGTATATTTTAGAGACATCTTTCTAGTAGGGGTTTGTTTGGAAAAGACGATAGCTGAAAATAGCCAAGAACCTAATTCGACCTTTGACCCGTTCACTGTCGTACTCTGGAAAAAAGACGTATTCAAAAAAATAAAAGGCCAAAGACTCGTCCTTCAAACATCGATCTATGTGGTCGTGTGGTATGACACTCGCTTTCGAATCGGAAGTTCCTGGGTTCGAGCCTCGCTCGGCGCAAAGTTGAGTCCTTGGAAAAGGATCCTTACTCACATACTCTCACCGTACTCAGTACCTGGCGTTAACAGCGTTGTCTCTGTCAGAAAAAAAAATATTGTAATATCGCCTAACAGGCGTCATGTCACGTCCTACATGTTAAGTGTTGCTGTTGGCTCGTGGCCCCTTGTAAAGGGCTTTGAGAACGATTAGTGGATATTGCACTATATAAAAGCTCTTTTTTTTAATGACCCTCATTTTGTCAAATACTCTCAAACCTGGGGATTTAAGGAAGACTTCGCGGGGTCGCAAATTTGCGAGTTTTTACCAAGATGAGGGTCATTTAAATCGGTCGATATTTGAAGGACAAGTTTTTTGCCAAAATTTTAAAGATGTGATGGTTTGGAGTTTTTTTTCAGAGTACCCCAGTTAACTGGTTTAACCCTCTCCTTACCAGCCATTGTCAGGATTTTCCCCAAAACGTCACACCCAACTAACACAAAATATATCTTTTATCACTCAAACACAATAGCAGTAAAGTACAATACATAATTTCTTTAGCAAAACATGCTCTACAAGACACTGTTCATTTTCTTTAGATTTTATGATGTACAAAAGAAATTTGAATCAGAAAAATGTTGGTTGTATCGTAACGAATGTGACGATTTTCCTGTAGTTGGTAAGGAGAGGGTTAAATGACTTCTCACCGTTATAATTATAGGATACTAGATTGACCAATACCGACGTGTACATATATGCAGGTCTGACATCCGAACTCGCTTATGGGCCTAGTTTAGCATTGAACTCAAACCCCTTTTCAGCCACTAAACAAATTAAAATTAAAATTATGTCCTTCCGTCATCGAATCATATGATATCGCCGCCTAGGCATTCCACGAAGGAATATAGATAATGCAGCAAACAAGATGTCTGATGGCAACAGGAATCATCCATGTTGTCCAAGTGAGAAAATTGTGGGTTAATAGGTTAAAAAAACAAACAAACGAAAGCGTCTAGAACAAAGGTCACAGTTCAGTGCAATGCCTTAACTATTTGGCCACTCCCCCCCCCCCCCCCCCCCCACTATACAAAAACAAACAAAAAAATAAAGAAAACATATGTACATGTACATCACATAAACTCTAATCAAACGACAGAAAATTACAATTTGACTCGTCCAGTCAACTGACACGATCTCGAAGTGACATTTTAAACATGTTTGGACGGTAAGATTTCATTTCCGGTATCGATCAATTCAAACGGCTATGTGGTCTAGTGGTATGACACTCGCTTTCAGACCGAAAGGTTCTGGGTTCGAGCTTCGCTCGGCGCATAGTTGAGTCCTTGGAAAAGGCTCTTTATTCTCGTTCTCTCACCGTACACAAGTGTAAAATGAGTACCTTGCCGTTTACAGCGAAAAAATATTGTAATATCGTCTAACAGACGGCATGGTCCGTCCTACATGTTAAGTGCTGTTGTTGTTGTTGTTGTTGTTGGCCAGGGACCCCTTGTGTCCCTGACCAACATCCAAAACAGACATGTAGAACGAGACATGACGCCTGTTAGGCGATAATATGTTTTTCCGACAGATACAACGCTGTTCACGGCCAGGTTCTTATTTTACATCTGAGTACGGCGAGAAAATTTGAGTAAAGAATCTTTTTCGAGGACTCAAATATGCGCCGAGCGAGGCTCGAACCCAGGATCTTCCAATCCAAAAGCGAGTGTCATACCACTAGACCACATAGCCGCTCTCATTATTATATTTCAAAATTCACATTTCGGGGTACTATTCATCCCAATATTTAACCGTTCTGAAGAGGTGGGTCGCAATTCGGCTTGGGATTTTGTAGAAAACAAACGTCCTTGTCCTTTCTATGGCCGACGAAGAGTACTATATTATATCCGAAACAAACGTGAGCAGGGAATATTTAGACCTACCAGCAAGCACTTTGTACACCATTTAACCCCAGGGTTAAATCCTAGTGGGAATACAGATTATTAAAAGCTACGAGAGCATTGCTTCTCATTATTATTGTAACTCACAATGGGTTTCTTCGTGTATTCGTAAGCCTCTCATTTACAATTTCGTTGCCTTATTCGGATTACTAGTTGGAATGGCCAGCTATTTTTTTTATATAGCGCAATATCCACTAAATGTGCTCAAAGCGCTTTACAAGGTGTCCCTGGTCAACAGCAACATTTAACATGTAGGACGAGACATGCCGCCTGTTAGGCGATATTACAATTTTTCGGACAAAGACAACGCTGTTAACGTACCAGGTACTCATTTTACGCCTGAGAACGGTGAGAGAATGTGAGTAAAGAGTCTTTTCCAAGGACTCAACTATGCGCCGAGCGATGCTCGAACCCAGGATCGTCCGATCCGAAAGCGAGTGTCATACCACTAGACCACATAGCCGCACACATAGTTTTGCCTAATGAATGTCAGCAAAGCTGCCGTTGATTGTACGTAGTGTTGTAAATGAGGTTTTAGAGTTTTTGCCAAAGTGAGGGTCATATAAATCGATCGATATATTTTGAAGGACGAGTTTCTGGCCAGATTTTAAAATATGGGGGTTTTCGGAGTACGATAGCATAGTGTGTACAATACGTCATTACTTCTGCACTGTTTCGATGTTTCCCAACAAATATTATGTCAGAACACGATTCGGAGGATTTGTCAAAACAGGATTCAGCGGAGTTTTCAGAAAACAAAAGGGTGCAAAGAAGAGCTGCCCGTTTCGTTTTTGTTTTTTTTTTTTTGGAAATTTTGACAGAAGACACACCGTTGTAACCAAGCTTACATTAACAATTTTCCAAAAATACATCACAGTGATTGTTCATTTATTTTGTATCCCAGCAAATCCACTAAAAAGTGTTTGGCAAGTTTACTGAATCATATGTTGACATACCCTCTGTTCTAACAAATCAACTCTGGAAGAACAAAGACAACAGGCTAAGGCAACCACGATATACCGTTCAATACATAAGTTGTTTGAAGTTCCGGTCCACGACCTTGAACATTCATCAACAAGGGGGAAAAAAACAGAGTATACGATTAAAGATTCCAAATCCCACGCTCAAGAGTGCAATGTCATGCGCAGTCTTTTTTTTTTAATACATCAACGATTAGAATTTGGAATAGCCTGAAAACCTTAAACAGTTCAGAGATAAAATTGTTTCTGTGCTACATCCTAACGTCAATATGCACACCAAAGTCTACGACAATACACCCTAGGTGGTTTGCAGATGTGCAGAATGAAGAAGGATGAGAAGAAGAAGAAGAAGAAGAAGAAGAAGAAGAAGAAGAAGAAGAAGAAGAAGAAGAAGATGATGATGATGATGATGATGATGAAGAAGAGAAAAACTTGAGCTTTTTATATAGCCCAATGTCCACTAAACGTACTCAAACCGCTTTACAGAGGGTCCCTGACCAATAGCAACATATAGGACGAGACGTGACTCCTGTTTGGCGATATTACATTTTTTTCCGACAGAGACAACGCTGTTAACGATCAGGTACTCATTTTACTTCTGAGTACGGTGAAAGAATGTGAGTAAAGAGCAAATTTCAATGACGCAACTATGCACCGAGCGAGCCTCGAACCCTGTATCTTTCGATCCGAAAGCAAGTGCCATACATCAAGACCACATCACTGCAGAGTGAGAAACAAAAGAAGATGAAGAAGAGTGGATATGTCAAACATGATTCAGTCTAGTTGTCAGAACAGTGAGAATATGTCAAAACATGATTCGGTGGATTTGTCAGAAAAGTGAGAATATGTCAAAACATGATTCGGTGGATTTGTCAGAACAATGGATAAGTCAGAATATGATTCAGTGGAGTTTTCAAAACATGGTTCAGTGAAGTTGCCAGAACGGTGGATATGTCGAAACATGATTCAGGTAGTGGATTTGATAGAACAGAAGGTATGTCAAAACGTGATTCAGTGGAGTTTTCAAAACACGATTCAGTGGATGTGTCAGAACAATGGATATGTCAAAACATGATTCAGTGGATTTGTTAGAACAGTGCATAAGTCAGAATATGATTCAATGGAGTTGTCATAACAGTGGATTTGTACAAACATGATTCAGTGGAGTTGTTAAAAAGTGGATATGCCAAAACATGATTTGGTGTATTTGTCAGAACAATGGATAAGTCAGAATATGATTCAGTGAAGTTTTCAAAACATGATTCAGTGGAATTGCCAAAACAGTGGCTATTTCAAAACCATGATTCAGTGGATTTGATAGAACAGCAGATATATCAAAACAGGATTCGGCGGATGTATTAGAACAATGGAAAATGTCAAAACGTGATTCAGTGGATTTGTTAGAACAATGGAAATGTCAAAACACGATTCAGTGGATTTGTTACAACAGAGGATATGTCAACACATGATTCAGAAAATTTGCCAGACACTTTTAAGTGGATTTGCTGGGATACAAAATAAATGAACAACACGATGATGTATTTTTGGCAAATTGTTAATGATTGGTGTCGTGGTGGTGGTTTTTGCTTGTGATGGCGGCGGCAGTGGTTATGATGATGATGGTGATGATAATGATGATGACGACGACGACGACGATGATGACGATGATGACGATGATGATGATGATGATAATGATGACGACCACGACGACGACGATGATGGTGATAATGATGATGGTGATGATGATGATGATGATGATGATGATGATGATGATGATGATGATGATGATGATGATGATCATGATCATCATCATCATCATCATCATGATGATATTATCATGATGATCATGATGCTAACAAAGACGACGATCACTTGTTACAACAACTAAGTTGGTCAGGAAGAGCAACGCCCGTAAACAATGGATGTTCAAACGAGAGCGATTACCCTAATGACGAGCAGGTTTAGCATCGTAGTTTACTTTGTCACGGCCATCAACAACACTGATGATCTTTTATTCTGTTCTGTAATTGCCTATATCGGCCCTTATCCTCTCCCTCAACCCTCTCGAAACCTCATGCTGACATCAGCACCGCACAAAACCCATCCATCCATCCATCCATCCATCCATTCATTGATTTATTCATTCATTCATTCAAAATAGATGCCAATCTCACGAAAGCTGCAGCATCTAACCGCCTCCCTTCGTTGCCAATTCTTCTTTGTCGCCGATACAAGAATACTACGTCGCGCCTTCAAGAGATTCCACGTCACCGTAACGTGACAAAGAGTCATTGGTAGCCACATAGGTAGCTGCAGGGATCAATGATCTGTTTGCCCTATTCGCGATTCCCTTTATCCTTTGATGCATTTTCCCCCTATAAACTTGATTTCATTTCCATTATCCTACTCGGTTCCAATCAACGGAAGTCGCGTCTTTTTGTTAGCAACTGTAACTGAATCCAAATGGCTCGACAGGAACTTTGTTTTGTTTTGTTTTGTTTTTTTGTCCGCAGGATTTCGTTCATTTTTCGCATTATTTTAGTGGGTTCCGATGGCTCAGCTGATAGAGCACTCACTTCACTTCACACGCAAAGGGACCGAGATTGATCCTAGGTGCTGTCGAGGTTTGTTTTTTTTACCCCCCCCCCCCCACCCCCCCCCCCCCCCCCCCCCCCCGCTCACCGGGCCACCCAGCAGTGAATGGGTAGTTGAGTCCGTTAGATCTGTTGGAAAACTGCTTTGCAATAGACTAGCGTCCTATCCAAAGGATAGCGAGCAATTTTTATTGCCTGTTTACGCTTTAGCAACCTGGGTAACTCAGGCTCCATGGGCCTATGGCACTGATGGGTTAATCATTATTCTACTTTGCTGTCTTATTGTTATCAAATGATGCGATGGGTTTAGGTAGAATTATCACCTTTCTGTCCACCGGATCAATCGTACCATCATAAATACTTATTTAATGTTGATTGAAGCTCGTCGTTTGGGTAAAAATTCACAACACGCCATTCGGATAGAGATAGAACGAAGTTGACGTCACTCAGGTCTTTGTTATTGATTTTTGCCATCCATGTTTATGAGTAATTCTCACTAAACTGTATTAACCAGACTATAAACGTTTATGGTTGCACATAGTTTTGTGTGTTGGTCCGTTATACTTCCGGATGGCCATGTTTTGAGTTTCTTAGCGAACAGTGTGAAAATAACAACTCTCACAGGTAAACGACATTTCAAGAGACTTTAGTGCGGCTATGTGGTCTTGTGGTATGACACTGGCTTTCGGATCGAAAGGTCTTCAGTTCAAGCCTCGCTCGGCGCTTAGTTGAGTCCTTGGAAAAGGCTCTTTACTCTGTCTGGGTAGTGTCTAAAAATAATTTTCAACATATTTTGTTCTATAAAAATAAAAACAGTGAATCTATTAAAGAAAGCTGACTGCACTAACATTGAAAGCTAAATAAAAAGAAGATGGTGCAGACTGGGTCAAGTGGCCAGAACGGAAAAAGTGTCACTTCCAAAGACAGCCCTGTAATAGACAGCAAGTGCAAAGAGAAAGAGGGGTAGACCCAAAGAAACATGGCGAAGGACCATAGAAAAAATATATAAAAGGAAGCAGGCCTGTCCTGGAATACAGCCACCGCAAAAGCGGCCGACCGCAAAAAAAAAAAATGGAGATGTCTGGTGGATGTCCTATGTGGCTATAGGCCGGAAGAGGATTAAGTAGACTTGCATTAGTTTTTTTGTGCAACAGAAAGCGGGATAACTCCGGATCCATGGTACTTATTATTACGAAGGGCGACAACTTTGTCAATCACATTCGCCGTTAATATATTTTCTAAATGCACCAAAAATTGCGAATATCTTTTTCATCGATACATTCATTTATTTACCTATTAATTTACCTTTTATTTATATATTTGAGTTCATATCCATAGATATTGGACATTTAGGAACTGTTGAAATCAGAAAACCACATCAGCATTTTCATCATTCACAGATTTAGGTCATCACCATCGATACGTTCATTTATATACCTGTTTATTTACCCTTATATTTATATATTAAATTTAATTTCATATCCACTTGCCCATAGATACTGGCCATTTTGAACTGCTGTTGAAATCAGAAACCCCCATTAGCATTTTCATCGTTCACAGATTTAGGTCATCATCAACTTTACCAATCACATTCGCCATTGATATATTTTCAAATGCAAAAAAAAATAAAATATCTATTTCATCGATACATTCATGTATTTACCTATTTATTTAACTTTTATTTAAATATTTATTTTCATTTCATATCCATTTGCCCATAGATACTGGCCATTTTGAACTGCCGTTGAAATCAGAAACCCCCATCAGCATTTTCATCGTTCACCGAATTAGGTCCTCATCACCATGGATGACAAGATAACAACACTGGAGGCTGTCGTGGTATGTAAGATACACGTAGCATTCTCGCCTACTACTATATCTATGTTGTTGGGTTGTTTTGGTTTTTTCTTTTGTCCAAATTGTCATCATTATCGTACGTACGTCATCATCCAACTTTTTATCGTTCTCTCCCCTCTCTCTTTCTTTCTTTATCTCTCTTTTTCTTTCTGTCTTTTCCTTTCTCCCCCTCCCTCCCCACCCCCACTCTCTCTCTCTCTCTCTCTCTCGCTATCTCTCTCGCTATCTCTCTATCTCGCTATCTCTCTCTCTCGCTATCTCTCTATCTATCTATCTGTCTGTCTGTCTATCTATCTATCTATCTATCTATCTATCTATCTTTGGTATCACCAGGTTTAAAACTAAACTTTTCAAATCGTTCAGGATTTTGTTGTATACCTCCTCCTCCTCCTTCTCCTCCTCCTCCTCCTCCTCCTCCTCCTCCTCCTCCATCTCTTCCTCCTTCTCCTCCTCATCCTGGTCCTCCTCCTCTTCATTCTCCTCCTCTACCTCCTCCTCCTTCTTCTTCTCCTCCTCCTTCCCCTCTTACCCTTTTTCTCCTCCTCCTCCTCCTCCTCCTCCTCCTCCTCCTTTTCCTCCTCCTCGTCCCCTCCTCCTCCATCTCCTCCTCCTTCTACTCATTCTACTCCTCCTTTCTCTCCTCCTCCTACTCCTCTTCCCCCTCCTCCTTCTACTCCTCATCCTCCTCCTCTTCATCCTCCACCTCCTCTTTTTCTTCTTCTTCTTCTTCCTTTTCCTTCCCCCTTTCATTCCAGTCAACCAAAGTCTAGACTTCAAACTAACAGTTCAAGAACGTGAAAAGAATAACAACTAGTCTATAATTTCAGTATACTCAGCTTGGATTTATTTTCAATCAAAGCAGGAGAGAAAATGTTTACCAAATAAGGGAGTAAATTATTCATGTCACGGCAATTCGTGTTGACTCCGGGCTACCTTTAGAGAGAAGGGGAGGGGGGGTGGGGGGGGGGGGGGAAGGGAGGTAGGTAAAAGGAAAGCCTCCGCGTCATAGCGGTCTTTAACACTTTATAATCCGGGTTTGACTTTACTCTCAGTATCATTAGCGTTTCTTCTCTTTGAGGGGGAGGGGGGGGGGGGGGGGGTCTCGAAAGCTCAGTTGTTAGAGCTCTCGTTTCACGCGCAATGGAACTCTTGATAAATCTCGGGTGCAGTCGAGCTTTTTATATGGCGCCCTTTCGTTTTTTTTGTTGTTTTTTTCCTCCGTTGATCAAGAAACTTAGTTAACCCCTATTCCTTACTTTGCGGTGCGACACTGCGTCTTTTTACTCTCTCCATACCAGCCATTTTCAGGATTTTCCCCAAAACTTCACACCCAACTAACACAAAAATAGATTTTTTATCACTCAAACATAATAGCAGGAAAATTCTTGCGATACAAAATTTCTGTAGCAAAACATATCCTACAACACACTGTTCATTTTCTTTAAATTTTATGACGTACAAGAGAAATTTGAACAAGAAGAATGCTGGCTGTATCGTAACGAATGTGACGATTTTCCTATAGTTGAAGAGGTAGACCCTTTTTAAAAATCCTCTCAGGAAAGGGAAATTTATTTTATGTTACTGTTTTGTTTTTTTGTTTTTTTGAGTATTTTTTTTCCTTAGATCTGGCGAAAGAAAAAGATAATGAGAGGCGGCAGAAGCCATCATCTAATATTGTCTTTGACTTTTTTAAAATATTGCGTAGAAATTCGGTCAATATAATTTTCTGATTGCTTTTCATCCCAAGACAGTATTATGATATTACTGGGAAAGAAAACTACCGCAAATCATTATTGATCTCTCATTGCTTGTCTTTAGGGGTTCCTATAGGTCAGTTGGTAGAACACTCGTCTTCCAAGCAACGGGGACGGAAACGGTCCCGATACACGTGTAAACGAAAATAAGAGTACGGGGATGATGGGGGGGGGGGAAACACAGTTGTCCATTTTTTAAAAATGTTTAATTCCCCTTGAGTGATGCCGGGTGTCTAATCATTTCCTCTATAAAAGAACAGCGAAACAGAAAACTACAAGCCTACCACTTTAATGGTTGTAATTGATTCGCTATTCTATTTATAGAGGAATGGTTCAGACCCCTGGACACCTATCAAGGTAAGCTACACACACACATACACACACACACACACACACACACATTTCAAAAATGGACATCCGTGGTCTTTCCCTGTATTCTTCAAATGTTTTTCTGACCCTCTGTCCACGCCACAGTCATTGAGTAGCTGGGTCTGTTCGATATGGTGGAAAGTACTTTCTAATTGTTTCAATCAAATTATATTATCACCCGCTGTTTAACCAGTAAATTCGCGCACTCTGGAAAACACTTATTTAAAATGATGGCCAGAGAGCACGTCCTTCAAATATCAATCGATTTAAATTGTAGCAGCGTATGTCTACATCTGGTTTCATTCATTCATTCATTAGTTGTGGCTTGAGTTTTACTGTCAGGATGCCCTTCTTGAGCAAACACTCCCCATTTATCCAGGCTTGTGACCGGCCTCATTAGGTGCTGGCTTGCACCCCGTGAAGGACTGGGTAAGGTAAAGGACGATATAAAAGAACTGGACCTGGTGGAAGATGATACTCTCTCTGAACCGAGATGCATGGAGATGTGGCATTCATTATGGAAGAAGAAGAAGAAGAAGAAGAAGAAGAAGAAGAAGAAGAAGAAGAAGAAGAAGAAGAAGAAGAAGAAGAAGAAGAAGAAGAAGAAGAAGAAGAAGAAGAAGAAGAAGAAAGAAGAGGAAGAGAAGAAGAAGAAGAAGAAGAAGAAGAAGAAGAAGAAGAAGAAGAAGAAGAAGAAGAAGAAGAAGAAGAAGCGTGTGGCCACATCTCCACACTGGAAATCTCCAGCCAGTCTTTAAATTCGTCACCACAGTTGAGGACAGCCTCCAAATCTCCCACCAATCTCGTTACAGGGCAGTCTAGGATCATGTGGTCCGCTGTCTCTGGCGTTCGCTGAAAGTGAGAACAGTAGGCTGACTCCCTCAGACCCCATCGATGCATGTTTGCAGAAGTCCTGCCGTGGCCTGTCCGTAGTCGGTTTGAGCCGATCCACTGTTATTTTCGATTGCCATTCCTGAAGCCAGGCATAAATTCCGTTGGGTCTTTGATTACCCCGGTCATGGTATTTGTCCAATATTCCCTTCAGGCTTCCCCAGTATCGAAGTTTTTTTCAGCTCTGAGTGGTATAAAGGCTTAAATGGCCCTCATCTTGGCAAAAACTGGGATTTTAATCAATTATGTTTTTAATTGATAATAAAATTCCCTTTATCCATCGCATAGGGGAAAGTCTATTCTAAGGGTCTATGCCTTCTACTCTACCGCTTCCCAAATCCTTGGAAGTGCGTATATAGAAGGAAGATTAATAATGAATAGGCTACATGTTGAATCATAAGGTGGCATAACTAGTTTAGTAGCAGAATGAAAAGGCACATTCTTAAGATTATGGGACGTAAAAGAGCGAGAATGGATAATCTTTATTGACAATCAATATTTATTTAGACTAGAAATTAAGATGCCAGAAGATTCAAATTGCACAAGGTATTGTTAATCCAATCCTTCTGAACAATGGGTTTACATTTCCAATGGGATTGGAACAAGGGGTGTTTTTGTTTGTTTTTTTTGTTGTTTGTTGTTGTTTTGTTTTTGTTTTTTTTTTTGGGGGGGGGGGGTTGGGGGAATATTTTTTGTTTGTTTGTTTTTTGTTTTTGTTTTTGTTTGTTTTGTTTGGGGGTTTTTTGTGCTTTTTGTTTGTTTTTGTTTTTGTTGCTCGTGGAATCTACATCTGTTCTTTTTTTTAAACCATTTCCCCTTTGTACTTTTTCTCGTGTGCTTTCAATTGTAAATCTATAATGTGTTTTACTATCTACTTTTCTTCCTGTTTACTGGCGCTAAAATAACCTAAATGTGTCACAAGCGTCGTAAAACCCTTAAAAGCAAACAAAAAACAAGCAACGAAATAAATTGCATGATTTCTTACCAGATCGAATTTAATTTTCATCCTCACGTTTCATGTTTTCTCCTGGCTATAATTTCAACCTCCAGGATCTGGTTCATCCAGAACTAATACCGTTTTGGGACATTAGGCCACCAATACGGGTTTTTGTCCGTATATGACAGTTTTGTCCTGGCCCTTGACTGGGAGTCGTTGGCTAAGAGGGTTGTATATTGTTAGTTTCGGGAGGTGATATTTTTTTCAATGTAAATCATTTCTCAGTTATGTAATGTTTTTTTTGTTGATTTTTTTGTTTGTTTGTTGTTTTTTTTTATTTTGTTTTTGTTTTGTTTTTTTGTTTTTTTGTTTGTTTGTTTTTTGTTTTTTTTTTTGGGGGGGGGGGTTCTTTTTTTTTTTTTTTTTTTGAATATTGTTCGTGAACAATTTGAGTGTAGTCCTCTTAATGGGATCGAGTGCTTATGTTTGGATGAGACTTTTAGGTGATCTCAAACTAAATACACTGAGAGTGTGCTCTTGGAATCTTCATCTGTTCTATATTTAAACCACTTCCAAATGCCTTACTTTTTCTTGCGTGCTTTCAATTGTATATCTATAATTATTTTGACTATCCCATTTCCTATTTACTGGCGCTGAAATGACGCAAAAGCCTTAATTAAAAGCAAACAAAAACAAGCAATAATGTAAATTATACTATTTATCCACCAGAATAAACTTATAATTATTAACCTCACGTTTCACATTTATTCTCGTGGCTGCAATTTCAATTCGCACGACCTGGTTCCTCTAGACACAACATCGCTTGGAGACGTAGGTCATAATATAATATACAATTCTTACACTCTTGCTTTTTGGAATTCCGGACGTGTCCCCAACCGCTGCACGAGCTTGCGAGTACGCGTTGGGAACAAAGTTCGAATTCCAAAACGTAAGAGTGTAAGACATAATTTTTTCTACCCCTCAATCGATTCCTATAAATTTCGTCATCTTTGAATAAAAGACATCTTCAAAAGCATCTTTAAATAATAGGTACTTCTTTTTTAAAGAATCACATTTTTAGTGAAATTTAACGATATATATAATATGACTACACATTTTATTATTGTTATTATTATTATTATTATTATTATTATTATTATTATTATTATTATTATTATTATATTATTATTATTATTATTATTTTATTATTATTATTATTATTATTATTATTATTATTATTATTATTATTATTATTATTATTATTATTGAAAACATATCATTAAGCGTTACTATTTCGGGATTGGGGTAGAATATAAGGGGTTATTCTATTCCTGTATGGCCGTGTTTATTTCCATCTGTTTTAAAAAGTTAACTACCGTACTCTGGAAAAAAAACGTATTTAAAAATTTGGCCAGAAAACTCATCCTTCAAATATCGATCGATTTAAATCACCACACATCTTGATACATGTTTTCAAACCTGGGACTTCCCATTTAAGAGTTGTTGTTGTTTTTTGTTTTGTTTTTTTGCCTGGTATAGGGGTCATTTAAATCGATCGATATTTAAAATTTGTAGGACGGATTTTCTGGGCAAAATTTAAAAATACGAGATTTTCCAGAGAAAGGCAGTTAAATGGTTAAACGGATGTGACGTAATACAGAAGACTTGGACCTATTTGATCTTAGACATAGACCACGCAATTTGAACTCAGACATAGAACGTAATTGTGATTTGAATACGATATTTGGGGTCGTTGACATTTACTTCAGAGTCCATTGGCTGCTGTAGATTTGTGTGGGTTGAAACATGGGTGGAATGAATGATAAAAATAATTTCACAACAGTCGGAAGGGATTTTTGTTTATGGGAATGAATTTTTAATCAATTATATTCGACTCACTGAGATTTCCAGATAGGAAAAGTAATAACCGTTTAAATGTGATTGTGAAATCATGCAATTGAATGTAAATAATATATTATTATGATATGATATGAAGGTTTTTAAAAAGTTCTGTTTATGTTGAATAAGAAATCATTTTTATTCATTTACTTCTTCATCGTCTAAGCTTTATTATTATTATTATATTATTATTATTATTATTTATTATTATTATTATTATTATTATTATTAGTAGTAGTAGTAGTAGTAGTAGTAGTAGTAGTAGTAGTAGAGTAGTAGTAGTAGCAGTCAGTAGTAGTAGTAGTAGTAGTAGTATAGTATAGTAGTAGTAGTAGTAGTAGTAGTAGTAGTAGTAGTAGTAGTAGTAGTAGTAGTATTGTTCTTGTTGTTATTATCATTTTTCTTTCATCATCATCATCATCATCATCATCATCATCATCATCATCATCATCATCATCATCAGCAGCAGCAGCAGCAGCAGCAGCAGCATCATCATCATCATCATCATCATCATCATCATCATCATCATCATCATCTCATCATCATCATCATCATCATACATCATCATTATTCATCAACATATTTATTATATTATCATTTATTATTATTATATTATCATTATTATATTATCATTATTATTATTATTATTATTATTATTATTATTATTATTATCATTATTATTATCATTATTATTATTATTATTATTATTATCATTATTATTATCATATTTATTATTATATTATATTATTATATTATTATTATTATTACTATTATCATTATTACTATTATCATTATTATCATTATTATTATTATCATATTATTATTATATATTATTATTATTATTAATTATTAATTTTATTAATATTAATATTATTTTATTAATTTATATTATTTGATAGTAATGGTAACAAAACTGAATTCAATGTGTTTTTAACTTAAAAACCCGAAGTTCCATACATTTTGCTAAGCCTCGTAACGCATGTGTTATATTTATTTTTACTAGAATAGGGAACAACAGTGAGATGTCAGAATGCTGGTTCCAATCTCATTTGAAGTGTAAAATTACTCTTTCAGAGGACTGGTTACATACATTGTGTAAATGTGTTCTTCTGATTTCAGAGTGATGACATTTTATTTTCTAGTCTAAATAAAGCATCATCATCATTGCCTTTTTCACCCTGCGTCAGGGTATAGGCCACAGACAAACAGTTTCCATCCTTCTCTATCATCATCATCATTGCCTTTTTCACCCTGCGTCAGGGTATAGGCCACAGACAAACAGTTTCCATCCTTCTCTATCCTGAGCTAACTTTTTAATCTCATTCCATGTCTTACCACTTCTCTGTATATCAGCTTCTTTAATTCTTCTCCATATTCCTCGTGGCCTTCCCCTTGATCTTCTGCCCTAAATAAATGCTGGTGGTAAAAAAATCATCCATCCTCACTCTTTTACGCTCCGTTAAGTCTGCCAAAATACTCTGCTACTAAATTAATTGGCCACCTTATGATTCAATATGTAACTTATTCATTATTAGTCATCCGAAGAGCTGGTTACTTACAGACTTCCAAGGACTTTAGAACCGGAAAAATAGAAGGCGTGACGTCACGACTTAAATGCTCTATTATTATAATAATCTTTTAGCATCTAATTCACCCCCGATATAATACCGTGTTAAGACGGTGGGCCATATGTGACCCATCGTCTCAAAACGGTATTGTGTCGGAATGAACCGAATGCTACAAAGCCAAAATTGATGCTAAACTGGAGAAAAACTTAAATTATTAGTATTGGTACCCTGAAATATCATAATATCCATTCTCCTCAATAAAACATGTAAACACAACCCAAGTCTGCTATTTCTGGTTATAAATTCCATTTTCAGCATCTCAATCATCCCGACTTTATACCGTTTTGAGGCGTAGGGTTACATATTATTTAAAGTAAAAATAAGTGTTCTCGCCTAAATGAAAACAAAGCCATTTCCTTTGTCGGGTTTAATCAATACGGTTATTATCGCTTGGTTTTCATTTCAATTTAGTTATTAATATTAATCTTATTAATCCAAAAATTAAATTAAACGTTTTGTCTGTTGAAACTGGGTCGATGACCGGGATAAGAGTAAGAGTAATAAAAATAACAAGGATAATATTATTGTTTTGAATTTTCAATCGTTGCGGAAGTGACGCAAATATTTTGAATGAGATTAATGTAACGGTAATGTTTTAAACAAAAATGAATATAACAGCTTTAAAAAAAAAAAAAGAACAAAATACCAATCAAGGAACGTTTCGGGCTCAAAACCCTTCTTCAGCCAACAATAAAAAACAATAAAGACATAAATACATTACTAACTTCAAGATAGACGAAACAGATAGAGGAAAAAATATATAATAGAATATATTATTATATTTATTATATTTATTTATATATTATATATAATATATATATATATCTGTCATCTATCTGGAATTTGGTAATGTATTAATGTCTTTATTGGTTTTTTGTTGTTGTTGGCTGAAGAAGGGTTTTGAGCCCAAAACGTTCCTTGATTGGTATTTTGTTCTTTTTTTTTTTTTTTTTTTTTTTTTGGAAGCTGTTCTATTCATTTTTGTCTATTACTTTTTACAGTCCACATCTTCTAGCAGCTTTGTATCACTTTAACGTAAATGTTTGTGGTGTGTGTGTAGTCATGACGTGCTTACCACGTGATTGTGTAATGCATTAAGACGTGTACGCACGTTTTTTTTTTTTTTTGTGCGTCTGTATTATGGTCTAAGTGGTATGACACTCGCCTCAGGATTGTAAGGTCTTAGGTTCGAGTCCCGCTCTGAACGCCGCATAGTTGACTCCTTGGAAAAGGCTCTTTACTCATATTCTCGTAACGTGCTCAAGTATGAAATGAGCACCTGGCGTTAACAGCGCTGTCTCTGTCGGTTATTTTCTAATATTATCGCCTAATTAACATCATGTCTCTGTCTACATGATAAGGGTTACTGTTGGCCAAAAGCCCCTTGTAAAGTGCTTTGAGCACGTTTAGTGGATATTGCGCTACTATATAAAAGCTCAAGTTACAGAGTTTAAACGGGAATGTCAGATAGCCAAAGTTCCAGGTGGCCAATTTCAACTTCAAAAGTGGCCAAATTGAATCTCACGTGCCCGAACACGACATAAACGTTGACCCATATTTTTCAGTTTTAATCATTAAAAAAACGTCTAGACTAGGAATAATCTTCTTATTATATTTTCTAAAAATTAATGTATTAATTTGAAAAATAAATGGAAATTGAACGTTAAAAATAGAAACATGATATGATTCTCCTTATGGCCAAATCTGGTCAGTTTTTGGCAGGCACGTGGCCATCTGGCAGCACTGGTTTAAACCCGTCCAATCACAGTTGTAGTTATTCAGAGCCATTAAGCCCATGGAGCCGGTGTTTATCCCGGTTTCTACAGCGTGAAACGGACAATAGCAATTGCTTGCTACTCTTTGGATAGGACGCTAGTCTATCACAAAGTACTTTCCGCCAAATCTAACAGACTCAGCTACCCAATTAATCCTAGGTGGACAGGGGGGGGGGAGTCAGAAAAAAATATCGACTGCACCCGGGATCGATCTCGGTCGCTTTGCGTCTGAAGCGAGTGCTCTACCAACTGAGCTATTGGGACCCCCAGGCATCACAGTGTGGGCTGTAATTCCCACTATGTTTTATGTTTTCAATGTTCCTTTTCCTGACGAAGGGTTTTTTCCCCGAGACGTCCATTGTTTGCAATGTTCCCACCCGAAGCCGTTTGATAGCCACTGTAAATGGTCAACAATATATTTAAATTATTGAACGAACATTGTATTCTCGTTGTTATTTTCCTTGGATAAGTAATGCTATATAGGAAAAAATAAAAGTGTTAAAGATGCACTGTTATAATAAATTGCGAGAGTAATTCTTTAGCAGGTGTCATTTATATGGATCTTAGCTACCTGTATGCCAATTTTCACGCTTTCAATCCCAATGTGCACGGTTTTAGCCCAATGTCCCCTAATACAACGAATATGAAGAAAATATATATATTTACTCAGTTGTTTCCCTTGTTTAATATAGCTGAAATAGGGAAAATTTAAGGCCTTAAACCCAAACATTATGCATGATCAATTGCCAGAGTGGTTCTATAGCAGATGGGGTTTTTAATGGGTCTTGGTAACTAACCTGTATGTAAATGCCCATGCTTTCAACCCGAATTTGCACGGTTTTAGCCTAATTCCCTCTACTATTAGCACCTTTGCCAATGCGATGTGCACACTAAATTAAGCGCATCCAGGCGGTGACCCATTAAGGGTAATCGTCTCGGCAGCAGCTGCTTCTAATGGTGCTCACACTACTATATTATGACGATCGATCCAGGATTGCAAATTCCATATCGCACTCATGCACCGTCGCAAACTCGTCCGGAAGCTTCGTCATAACGTACCGTTCTTACTTACTTACTTATCCGAACCAGCGACCGCCTGAGCTCTAGCCCTTCGGTCTTGTGCCATGACGTAGAAGTTAGACGTCTTTTGTAGTTGTTCCATGTGACTATAAAGTGTGTTACTGATGCTTGGATTTGGTGGGAGGAATGTGCATCTCAGGTCTTCAAGAGGTTGACATTCAAGCAAGTGGTGAACAACGTACCGTTCAACTAGATCCTCTCGGTTCCGGGCTCGTTACCACAACGGTACATGTTGGACAGGTGGCAAATACCCGCTGATGTAGTAAGCACGCTATCGTCTTGGCAGCAGCCTCTTATGGTTCTCACACTACTATGTTATGACGATCGACCCAATCAGCAAAGTCTGGTCCGCATTCGTGCACCGTCGCAAACCCACCGGGTAGCATCGTCACAACACACCGTTCGACTAGATGCTCTGCCGTCTCAGGTTCTTGCCCACAGCGGGTACATATTGGACAGGTAGAAAGACCCCACCGATGAAGCGCACTTGCCGTTAGGCAGCTCCTCGACCGAAGCCGATTCGCAGCCACCCAATATCTCCTCTTACTGGTATCAAAGCCTGGCAACTTCTCACCAAGCTTAGAGGAGTGTACGTCCCCGCCCTCGTGGATCTTTACCTTGCAGCTGGTGAGGGGGCTTGAGCCACACGGGAGGGCAAAGGTGTAAATCCCGGTTGACCGTCACGAGACCATCCCGGGTATCGAGCCAACGAGCCACATGAGCTGCTCGCCCCGGTGTGTGACTAAATTTGATCCAACCCGGTGCCCGAATAGAAGCCGCTATCCCAGGAGCCACACTACTTCGATATCGTCTTGGCATCAATCTACCTTTTCGGGAGGTGAGCAAGGGTTTTTTGACTTCCTTGTGATCATACATTGTGTTGGGATGGGCTGGGAATCGAACTCGGTACAGTCTGAGTACGAGCCAAAAGACCATACAAAAGACCAGTAGATTGCATTCTCAAATCTCAAATGTTATATTTTAATTTATTTTAAAAATTTTTATCCTCAGGCTCAATTGCAGAATGAAGTCGAAGAACTCAAGGTAAATATATCGTATTATATGGATGATAATATTTGTTTCAATATTCAAAAAAATAAGTTGTGTTGTTGTTGTTGTTGTTGTTGTTGTTGTTGTTGTTGTTCTTCTTCTTCTTGTAAAGTATGTTTTAATTTGACTTTTAGACAGCAGGTCTATCTATATATCTATCAATCTATCTATATCTTTCTCCTTTTCACTCTCATTCACTTACAAACCCACACACACACAAGACACACGCACACACACACACACACACACACATAATATTGTTTTGAGTCGATCGGCACGTAATATTAGCCTATAAATAGTGTGCGCTTGCCAACGGGAAATATAACGGACCACCACACAAAACTATACCTAATAAGTCTGTAACTTTGACCGTTTATATAGTCTAGCAAATTAATGCAGTTTAGTGAGAAGTAGATACCCATAAACATGGATGGCAACAAACAATAACAAAGACGTATGTGACGTCAACTTCATTTTATCTAAAGATAGTATGCGCTTGTCTAAGAAACTCATAACATTGCCATCCGGAAGTATAACTGGACCAAGACACAAACCTATGTGTAACCTTGAACATTTATAGTCCGGTTAATACAGTTTAGTGAGAAGTACCCATAAACCTGGATGTCAATAAACAATAACAAAGACGTATGTGACGTCAACTTCATTTTATCTAAAGATAGTATGCGCTTGTCTAAGAAACTCATAACATTGCCATCCGGAAGTATAACTGACCAAGACACAAACCTATGTGTAACCTTGAACATTTATAGTCCGGTTAATACAGTTTAGTGAGAAGTACCCATAAACCTGGATGGCAACAAACAATAACAAAGACACGTGTGACGTCAACTTCATTCTATCTACAGGGTG
The DNA here is from genome assembly GCF_034508935.2 of Berghia stephanieae. Classification (NCBI taxonomy): domain Eukaryota; kingdom Metazoa; phylum Mollusca; class Gastropoda; order Nudibranchia; family Aeolidiidae; genus Berghia; species Berghia stephanieae. Next base: position 11,951,789 of record NC_088369.1, read on the forward strand.
GAGACCGTGCCTCGTCTGAGACCGAGATGGGGATGTCTGATCAGAGAGAAGGGCTGTATGCAAAATATAAGGAGCTACGACAAAAAGTGGAGAAAATAGTGAGTATTAATTTGTGGTTAAGATATTCAAATTTCCATAACTCTCTCCCTCTCTCTCTCTCTCTCTCTCTCTCTCTCTCTCTTCTCTCTCTCTCTCTCTCTCTCTTTCTTTCTCTCTCTCTCTTTTCTTTCTTTCTTTCTCTCTCTCCCTCTCTTTCTCTCTCTCTCTCTCTCTCTTTCTTTCTTTCCCTCCCTCCTCTCTCTCTCTTCTCTTCTCTTCTCTCTCTCTCTCTCTCTCTCTCTCTCCCCTCTCTCTCTCTCTCTCTCTCTCTCTCTCTCTCTCTCTTTCCAACCGGTGATGGTCATGTATTCTTTTATCGGAGAGTAAGTACTAAGAGCCTGTACTCTGTGGCACCGCTCGAGGACTCGAGGGGGTTTTCAACGACATTCATTTGTCAGGGGCATATATGGGTGGAGTGTTAATGTTATGATTAAAGAGAAACAGGAAGACAACCCCTTAACATCCATCATCATTTACATAATCTACAATATGCAACCCTTCGTGATAAACTGATATTATGTCGGAATGAAATAACATAGATATAAACACACACACATACATACACACACACACACACATATATATATATATATATATATATATATATATATATATATATATATTATTGTAATATTTACCACGATGTTTGAGTCAGTCTACATCGATGTTTCAGGCCTTTCAGCATCATTAGGACCATATATATATATATATATATATATATATATATATATATATATATATATATATACTAGTAAAATGCCCCCAATTTCGCGGGGGAAGAACTTTTTTCATTCAATATTGTACCCACCATCATTTAATTAGGGCAGATTGGTAAACAACGTTGTCTGTGTAACTGGGTACATCCTCTGCTGATTTTTCTGTTTGGCCCAACATAAAGTGTAAGGCACTATAGCCTCTGACCCATGACACAGCAACATACAGTTGTCCGTGTGTGAAAACAGGTTGTGGTAAGAAAATCAACTGCGAAAATAAACTGAAGTAATAGACATGAGCAGAGTTGAAAGACGATCCTGGGATCGAGACTTACCTTACAGTACAGTACTCTGGTAATCATGTTTTGATTGTTGATTGGTGAAACTGAGAGCTTGCCCATAATTCAAAACTAAGTAATATACACTGATCTATACTTACATGAAAGAAAATGGGTGTTTTGATCACTTTAATCCTGAGGTCAAATGAAAATCTGAAGCAGATGCAAACAGTATCAAGTATTCCATCATAATATTATGTCTACTTTTGGTTTGTTCGGGCTAGAAGCTAGACAGATACAATTGACAGTTTGCCGATAGCGTTTAACTAAATATTTCCCAGGGTAATAATTATCACATTGATGCCAAAAAAACGACAGTAATATTATTTGATGTTGTCAATCAGTGAAACTTATTCAAAATTTGTGCAAATCCGAATACCTTAATGTGATCAAGTGAATAATATCATTATGAATGCCACGATTTGCTGAAGAAAGCCAATCGGACAGCTCAGGAATTTCTGTACTTGATGTTTATACTGGACAGATAGAGTTGAGGGTGAAGTCATAAGTTAAACCTGGGTATTATCCACCCGAAACCATCACATTGAAAGCATCAAAGGGGCAATAACAATACTTGGTGTCATAAATAGGTGAAAACTGTTGAAAACTTAGTGTAGATCTGAAATCCTTAAAGTAATTAAGTGAATACATTATTTCGAATGCAACGATTTGCACACAAACGCCAAACTCACAACTTTTTACAGTGTTGGAATTTGTTGTTTTTGAGAGTGTTAGTGTCGTCGGTTCATATTTTATGATATCTGTTTGACTCAACGAACTTTCAAACTGACTTTAAATTATAAAAGGAAATCAAGTTATCTGTTTATCTATCTGTAAAAAATACATTTCTAATTTTCAAATCTTTCAGTAGAGTTGTGCGCCATATATTTTTTTTTTTTACTCAAATGGCACTATGTTCTCCATAAGGTTATATTTTTTAAAGAAAGGATATATATTATTATATATATATATATATATATATATATATATATATATATATATATATATATATATATATATATATATTCACTCACGTATTTTTAAGCCAAAACAAAAGTTGGGGATAAAAAGATGCATTTTGTAATGAAATGGTCGGAATCGCAAGCACACACACACACACACACACACACACACACACACACACAAAGACTCACACATACACTGAAACCCATAAATAACTCATAACTCCAAACGCCCACTGTAAAACAGAATCTACAATTAGTTACATTTCAAAGTAATATTATTAGGATCTTTTTGGATTATGGATTACGATTTTGTGATATAATATTGTGTCGACAGCTTTGCATTTTTCTTATTTCCTCTCTTCTGTTTTCGTTGTTTTTGTTTGTTTTTGTTTTGTTTTTATTCTATTTTGAATTATTTTTATTTCTGTTTTCGTTGAGAGGGGAATGGAGCGGAGTCGATTTAGTTTGTCTTTTGTTGTTGGCAAAGGGTTACCGCCCCTTCCCGTTAAACTCAAACCGTTACAGAAACGCAGACAGACAAACCAAATCCTTTCTTTTTAGCTTGGGCGACCGAAGAGTTTCTGGAATGACAGAATTTAGGAAGGACAACAATATACAGAGAAGTGGTAAGACCTGGAATGAGATAAAAGAAAGTTAGCTCGGGATAGAGAAGGATGGAAACTGTTTGTCTGTGGCCTATACCCTGACCCAGGGTGAAAAAGGCAATGATGATGATGATTGTTGTTTTGTTTTTTAAAAATAATAATTGCCTTTATTTCTGTCCCGGGAAAGAGAGAATATCTTGATGACGCAAGGATTACATAATGATATATTATTGTAGGACAACAAAACAAGAATAGGCATGTTGTGTTCCTTATTTAAGGTTGTCAGACGTGATAAAAAAAAGTCTTGAGACAAGGATTATTCCATGACACAATGTTGGAAACCGTTGCTGCAGTCGTCTATAAATAGAAATAAAATGGACTGTGACGCTCAATTCAAATTGATATTATTGGGACACAAATGGCATGACAGACTACGCTTTCTGATTAGACGGTTGTCCAAAATTAAGCGATTTACTCATCTATAAATAGAAATAAAATGGAGAGTGACCCTCAATTCAAATTAATATTGGGACAATAAGCGGCATGCCAGACTATGTTTTCTGATTAGACGGTTGTCCCAATTAAGCGATTTACCCATCTATAAATAGAAATAAAATGGAGGGTGACACTCAATTCAAATTAATATTGGGACACTAAGCGGCAAGACAGACTATGTTTTCTGATTAGGCGGTTGTCCCAATTACTTATCGTCGAAAACTTAATTCTCTCTCTCTCTCTCTCTCTCTC
>NC_088369.1:11960255-11967755 GCF_034508935.2 Berghia stephanieae
ACAATTACAGGAGAGGTCAGGACAGTCTTGCCGCCTCTGTTGGACAAGCGTTGTTCATAGATTAGGGAAACATGTCGTGAAAAGGCTCAACATGTGTCCCTTATCAAAATAAAAATAAAATTGAGCTTTATATAGCGCAATATCCACTAAATGTGCTCAAAGCGCTTTACAATCGGTCCCTGGTCAACAGCAACATGTAACATGTAGGAAGGGACATGACGCCTGTTAGGCGATTTTACAATTTTTCGGACAAAGACAACACTGTTAACGGCCAGGTACTCATTTTAACCTGAGTAACGGTGAGAGAATGTGAGTAAAGAGTCTTTTCCAAGGACTCAACTATGCGCCGAGCGCGAGGCTCGAACCCAGGACCTTCCGATCCGAAAGCGAGTGTCATACGACAAGACCACATAGCCGCACTATCATCTCTCTGTTGTGTACTGTAATGTATTTTTTAATATTTTTAATATTGTTTTATAAGCAAATGAGTGTGTGCCCCTTAGTTGGATCAGGATGAGACTTTTAGATGATCTCAAACTAAGTACACAAATTGATAGTATCCTCTTGGAATCTGCATATGTTCCCGATTTGAACATTTCCCTTTGTTTCCCTTTGTCTTACTTATTTTCATACGCTTTTTATAAACTTGTACTTTTTTTTTTAACTATCCCATGTTTTGTCTTTTTGCTGGTGGTGCAATGACCTAAATGTGTTGTAAGTAACGTAAACACTTAAAAACAAACATATATCCGAAAGTGTGTGTGAAGTGCCAAGGACGAACCAGAGTTTCGATATTATCACTAGCGTGCATGGATCCGGTCATTGACCACCCTCAATATCGCTTGACGTTTTGTACATGCCGATGAGTCATCAGTTTCCAGCTCTATCTGATTTGTTAACACAAAAATGTCAGGCCTTTCTGCGTGCAATACCTTTAACCTTGGTGTACTTATTTAGCAGAGGTCTTCTCATAAGGAGGTCCCGACCAATTGGATTCAATAGTCTGATGCACGTCGCCCAGCAACGGCGGCCATCGTGGTTCTAAACAAAGAAAATCGGTACTTTTTGTTCTTCATGCTGGCTAGAACTTTTCATATGTCTTGTGATCAGAATGTGTAAAAGTCAAAACATGATCAGATATATAATGGGTGGTTGTTTTTTCCTCTGGATACGCTTTTATGCTCGTCGGAGAAATATTTCATAAGGGCATAGGCCATTGTTCCGATAGCTCAGAGCCAGTTACTAAGTTACCATGCGTCATTACGAGGAAGTGACGTTACGACTGTTGAAGCCAATTGGAGAGTGAGTGGATGCCAAGTGGAGGGAGAGGTTAGAGAAGTGGTGTGTGTGTGGGGAGGGGTGGGGGGGGGGGGGTCATCATGCGGGTTCCCTGAAGATGAAGGCCACAGACAGAGGAAGATGGAGGTCCTTCTTTGCTGCCCCAAATGCCAACAGGCGTTCTTTTAAAAGGAAAGAAGCTCGAGGATCTTTGTAAGATCAGCATCCACCAAACGTGCTCAAAGCGCCTATAGATAGATCGAAGTTGACGTCATTCCGGCCTTTGTTATTGTTTTTGTTTTGTTTATTTGTTTATTGTTTTGTTTTGTTTTGTTTGTTTTTTTTGTTTTTTTTTTTGTTTTTGTTTTTTTTTTTTTTTTTTTTTTTTTTTTTTTTTTTTTTTGGCCAGGCGCGTTTAGGAGTACTCCTCATTAAACTGTATTAACTCACTCAACCCTAACACCGACTATATCCGTAGTTTACCCAGGGTTACTTTCACCCCATGCCTATTTATTACATTTTTCTGAGACAAATTATAAGCGTAGTATCAAAGTTAATGTTTTTAGTTTTTACATGTTAATGGTAGTTGGATAAAACTTGTCTATGCAAATGCTCATTTTTAATACATTTTTTCCAATTTTGAAAAGTATCAAAAATGTCTAGGATTGAGTGAGTTAACCAGACTATAAACGTTTAAGGTTACACATAGATTTGTGTGTTGGCCCGTTATACTTCCGGATGGCAATGTTGTGAGCGTCTTATCCAAGCGCACACTTTCTATCTATAACGGGCAGTAAGTAAGTAAGTAAGTAAGATTAATAAGTGGAAATTTATGTTATTTATCTTCTATTTTTTTTATTTTTTTTTTACTATTTTTTTTATTACAGGAAGGAAATTTGGGTGTGGATAAAATCGTATTGACCGACGTGGGAGACAAGGTATTGGTGACGGTTCAAACCCCGCTGGGGAGCGTGCCAGTGACTCTGCCTCATACCGCCAACACCAGTCTTAAGTCGTCGGGGAAAGCAGGCACCCTCGACACGTCACACGTCTCTGGCAGTGGCGTTGGTAAGTACATAATGTTATTGTTACTATTATTATTATTATTATTATTATTATTATTATTATTATTATTATTATTATTATATTATTATTATTATTATTAATTATTATTATTATTATTATTATTATTATTATTATTATTATTATTATTATTATTATTATTATTATTATTATTATTAGCGAGTTTATGATTACGTTCCCAACTTACAATGATCGACGAAAGATGTGCAAGGAAATGATGATTTGTCCCCAAAGTCTTAGGACCTAATATTATATCTTCCTTTCTTCCACGTCGTTCGTTGGTCGCTGTAGGTTGGGAACGTAATCGTTAATTTGCTAATATATATGTTACCCAGCAATGTTATAATATGGACTAGAGACAGCATCTACAACAACAAAAAACAAGATAAAGAAGTTGAGGTGGCAGAAATGAGGATGTTGAGATGGTCACTTGGTTGGACAAGAAAAGATAAAGTGAGAAATGAACGAATTCTAAGGTTGACTGAAGTGAAGAATGTATCAATAACGATGAGAGAAAATAGATTGAAATAGTTCGGACATGTAAAGAGACGAGAGAGGGAGTACGTGGGAAGAAAAGTATTGGACTTACAATTGGCGGGAAAGAGGAAAAAGGGACGCCCAAAGACCAGATGGTGGGATAAGGTAAAGGATGATATGAAAGAACTGGGCCTGGAGGAAGATGATGCTCTGAACCGAGATGCATGGAGATGTGGCATTCATTATGGAGACCCTGCAAAATGCTGGATAAGCTGAAAGAAAAAGATGTGTAACCCACCTCAATTAGGTGGATGCGGTTATCACAGATTCTGTCCCTTCGTTGTAACCAACACAGTGAATACTTTTAAAAGGACAGCACACATGTAAACACTTTTTTTAGGGCTCGATGATTTTTACGACTGAACAAAACTCACAAAATCTACAAATCATATTAAAAACACGTCATAGCACCGAGATACCAGTCCCGTGTGGAGAGGTAATTGAAATGGGAGCGATCTATATTCCATGTTTTTGTCCAACAGAGTCATTGATCCCTAGATTTGTTGCTGTACAACGATTTGATATTTCTTATTAAATGCAAACACATAAAAGATGAAAACATACCCACAAGTCATGCTGATTAAATGAACAATTGTAACGTTGGATCTTCCTCAAACTGTGAACTCGTATAACTATGAGGGTCATTATGAGCACACTTTGCAATGTGACCAATGACCTCGAGCACATGGAGAAGTAATATAGATCATCCCCATTTTTCTTTGTCCACTAACTCAGGAACTGAATTTGGTCGATAACGCATTCACTCAATAGACTACAACTCCACCAAATTCTATTCTTTCCATGGATGTTGCCAAACTCTTATAAATCACACTTTTCATTTTGATCAGAACAAATTTCAATCTGAATAAAAGTTACCGAAGGTACTAGAATAGAATAGAAGGTATCGACGTCGCTTGATTAAGCCACTGGCCTGTCGCCGAGTCTTTCCAGTCACTGAATGTCTTGTTCACAACTGATCTAATGCATTTCCCTACCTGATCTTGTGATCCGGGGCTAGCCTACACTACACTTTCTGTACTGATCTTTTGATCATATCTATTTTGGGTGGGAGGCACTTCTACACTATGCATATAACTTTCCATCACAGCAAAGCATTGACGCTCGGCTCTTCAACGACATTTGCTGGCAATGAGTTCCAACGTTCAATAACTCTCAGTGTAAAAAAGTTCTGTCGAAGGGTGGTTTCAACTCAGGGTTTCAGAAGTTTATATGAGTGGCCCCTGGTGATTGATTTTTGTCTACTGTGAACAGCCTATCCTGAGTCGCGTACAAGCAATGTGTGAGCTTATAGGTCTCAATCATATCATCTCTCAAACGTCGATAGATCATACTTGGCAGTCCTAATCTTTTCAGACGCTGTTCATAACTCAAGTCCTTGAGTCCACCAACGACCTTTGTTGCTCGCCTAAGCACACTCTCTATAAGCTTCTTATCCTTTTCAAGATAAGGTGCCCATACACAGTTTCCGAACTCCAAAATGCGGTCGAACCAAAGCTGTAAACATTAACTTCATAGTGTCACAGGCAAGATAGGCAAAAGATCTCCTTATCAGTCCAAGCAGTCTGTTAGCTTTGTTGACCTGCCTTTCCAAATGCTGTGAAAACGTGAGCTCTGGGTCCATATGAAGTCCCAGATCTTTCTCCAGTGTTGTCTCTTGTAAATCAATAATCTCCTCACTCCCATGTTTTCTCATTTTGTAGGTTGCTTCTGGTTTGTGTTGCCTAAATGGAGCACTTTGCATTTGTCGGCATTAAACTTTAGTTGCCAAGTATCAGCCCAATCGACCATACTATCAAGATCACTCTGAAGTCTCTTTATATCAACCTCACTGTCAGCCTCACCATACACTTTCGTATCATCTGCATACATAGAACACAAGCCTGATACGGTCTCTGGCAAATCATTGATGAATGCTACGAAAAGTGATGGCCCAAGCACACTGCCTTGTGGCACTCCACTCCTTTCACACGCCCAATCACTTGAACTCCAAGTGCCCTCAGTTTGACCTTTAGGCGCTCATGCGGGACAGAGTCAAACGCCTTTGAAAAATCTAGGTAAATGGCCTAAATTGGCGTCATTCAGCCCTTTGTTATTGTTTTAGCTGGCCATTTTTATGAGTAGTTCTCACTAAATTCAATCAATCAGGTCATTGTAATTTTTCTTTGTCCACAAACTAAAGGACTGAATTTGGTAGATAATACATTCCCTCAATACCAATTGGATCCAATAGTCTGATGTCCCGTCGCCCAGCAACGGCGGTCATCGTTGTTCTAAAAAAGAAAATCGGTCCTTTCTATTCTTCATGCTGGCTAGGACTTTTCATATGTCTTGTGATCAGAATGTGTAAAAGTCAAAACATGATCAGATTTATAATGTTGTTTTTTTTCCTCTGGATACGCTTTTATGCTCGTCGGAGAAATATTTCATAAGGGCGTCCGTCATTGTTCCGATAGTTTAGAGCCAGTTACGAAGTTACCATGCCTCATTACGAGGGAAGTGACGTTACGACTGTTGAAGCGTATTAGCGGGTTAACGATTACATTCCCAACCTACAACAATCGACGGTATTATGTCGAAGTGAACTAGATATATGGCAATGTGGTCTATAGATAGTATGCGCTTGGCTAAGAATCTCATAACATTGTCATCCGGAAGTATAACGGACCAACACACAAAACTGTGTGTATCCATGAACCTTTATAGTCAGGTTAATACAGTTCAGTGAGCATTACTCATAAACGCGGATGGCAAAAAACAATAACAAAGACCTGAGTGACGTCATCTTCGAACTATCTATAAGGTATGACACTCGCCTTCGAGTCGAAAGGTCCTGGGTTCGAGACCCTCTCTGAACGGCGCATAGTTGAGTCCTTGGGAAAAGGCTCTTTTCTCGCATTCTCTCGCCGTACACAGGTGTAAAAGGAGTACCAGGATGTTAACAGCTTTGTCTCTGTTAGGGAGTAACCGAGAAAGAGCATGAGATGTGTCTGTGTGTGTGTATGTGTGTGTGTGTGCGTGTGTGTGTGTGGGTAGGTGCAAGTGAGTGTTTCTGCAAGGGAAGGAGATAGAGATTTGGGAAAGGGGGGGGGGGGGAGGGGCAGGGGGAGGGGTAGAGAAGGGTCATGCTGACATAAATAGGGGCCTGGGAAGATTAATGACATTTTTTTTTTAAAATTTTCTTGGCCTTCAAATGATGAGTGGGTCAAAATAACCCTTTACTTCTCAAACCTCGGAAATATTTAATGTTACTTCCCGTCTCAAAACGGTAAATTGTTGGGATGAATTCTATTCAGTGAAGTGAATTTATGGTTAACATTTTACGATCTATCTATCTATCTGCCTATCTATCTATCTATATATCTATCTATCTATCTATCTATCTATCTATCTATCTATCTATCTATCTCTATCTATCTATCTATCTATCTATCGATCTATCTATATATATATAAATATATTTATCTATCTATCTATCTATCTATCTATCTATATATCTCTATCTATCTATTTGTCTATCTATCTATCTATCTATCTATCTATCTATCTATCTATCTATCTATATATCTGTCTGTCGATCCATCTATATATCTAGCCATCCATTCATCCATCCATCCATCCACCTATCTATCTACCTATCTATCTATCTATCTCATGCCAATCTACTTATCTATCCATCCATCTCTTTCTATCTCTACCCCCCCCCCCCCCTTCCACCCACCCTCCCCATGGTGTCTCGTTCGCCCTCCAAACAAATGAGAGTTACAACATTGTTTTGTTTTTTTCGGATGTTGTATCTCATTCACAGCCGTTTAAATAGGGCCCAAACTTTCACTTTAGTTAATTCTTCCCTCACTGGCTACCGTCAAGTAATGTAAACAATCCACCGTCAGCCACAGTGATAACAGCTGTCAAGACGGGGTGCACTGGCAATAAATTATGTCTGCAGGTAAATCTCATCGCTTTGAATTTCTCTCAGGCAGAGAGTAATAGAAATTTCATCAAAATACTCAATTTTCTTAGCCCGTTGTGGACGCAGCATCTTTTTCATAATTTTCAAACATATATGGATACAAAGACCAGCTTTTCCTCTACAAGACGCAATTATTTTTATTTACATCGTTAAATGATAAGTTTGTGTTTTGCTCTTTTGAATAACCAGAGTTTTTTATGAAATAAATATTAAAATTATAAGTTTAAGAAATATTTAAAAATTCAAAATATCAAACCAACACTTTTTACCATCAAGTGTGAGGGATCAGAGAAAAGTAGATAAAATTATCTTTCATATGATATATACTTTATTATGTAGATTCAGGGATTTAAGAATAGAGGGTGTGGAAAGGAATCTCAATAATTATTTTTGTTACCAACAAAGAGGAGAATATTTCATTATATTTTAGAAACCCAATAATAAAACTAGATAGTGATGATAAGAGACATTTATTTAGTTTGATTTCATTGAATTTAAGCGGCAGTTTTAGATATTTCTTAAATTTACTTATTTAAGTTCTGTTCAGGTTATGGAGAGACACACTGAAAACGGTCATCACACCAGTACAAATGAAATATGTCGAATTTGTT
>NC_088369.1:11972755-12048663 GCF_034508935.2 Berghia stephanieae
TCATTCATCTATTCACTCAGTTTTTCATTCATTCATTCATTCCTTGTCCACTTTGTTATTATATCACTCATTTCATTTTGTTGTTTTCCTCATTCATGAATTGTTTTCAATATGTTTACATTCCATAACGATTCATTCACCTATCATCCAATCACTCAGTGTTGTGAACACATTTTGGAACTATTGTAAATCTTACGATATTTTATTGTTTTGTATTTCAGACATCACTGCTAAACACTCTTCAATGCCTAATTACAATTGTTGAACAACCATTGAACAAGAGAGAGGTCCCAGCCACGAACTGAGTTGGTAGATATATCCTTCATTATTCTCTTTTACATGAGTTGGGCATCACATAGTAACTATAGACATCGTGATTTGTTTTGCATAGTGATTTGTTTTAAATGCATTTTTGGCATATTACTGTTACCGAAAACCACTTATATATTATGTTCTGAAAAGTGAGTCTTTAAAAACTAAATAATAATAAAAGGAGTCTACTAGCCGTCGTGTTATATTTAGTGATAAATAACTTGGGATTATTTTGGCATCCTATTATTGTTATCACACTCTAGTATATTAGCGTCATTGCGAATAATTGTACACAAACTAACGACGAGTCACACACATTGGTGATACATTTTTCGTAGTAACATAGTTTAGAGTACACGCGATTGACACATTGTTATTGACATAAGTCATAATAACTACGCATTGTATTGACACATTGCTTTATAAGATATAACGATAAAAGGCATCAAATTCAACATACATAATAAGTTGAAATAAGAGAGAGAGATTTCTAAAAATAGAACAGTTCATTCCAGTAAGTGTAAATAAATAAAACAGTCAGTAACAGTATCCTGTCAATATAATATATATAAAACATCGTAACTAATTTATTGCAACATGGAAGCATATAAAAGATACTTAAGTCTCGCAAAGGACTTAGAAATACCCCAGGAAAGAATATTTTCATGGTGCGAAGAGAAAGTAAAAGAAGAAAAAGAACATGAAGAAAGAATTCGTAGAGAAGAAAATGAAGAAAGAATTCGTAAAGAAGAAAAAGAACACGAAGAAAGAATTCGTAGAGAAGAAAATGAAGAAAGAATTCGTAAAGAAGAAAAAGAACACGAAGAAAGAATTCGTAGAGAAGAAAATGAAGAAAGAATTCGTAGAGAAGAAAAAGAACACGAAGAAAGAATTCGTAGAGAAGAAAAAGAACACGAAGAAAGAATACGTAGAGAAGAACGAGAAGAAAGAGTCCAAGAAAGGGAACTAAAAAGACAAATAGCTTTAGCAGAAGAAGAAACCAAAAGGACCCAAATGATGCTGGAAATTGAAAAAACAAAAACCGGTCATGAAAGAAAACATAATAATAGTGATGAATTTTTCGTGAAACTTCCACGCATGCCAACCTACGATGAACGCTCAGACTGTCTAGAATCCTTCTTACACCGATTCGAAGTTCAGGCTAAAGGTTATCGTTGGCCAGAAAGCAAATGGGCCACAACCTTGATTAACTGCTTATCTGGAGAACCGCTAAAAGTTTTCTATACCTTAACAACTGAAGATGCAGATGACTATGGAAAAATTAAAGACGCTCTACTGAAAAGATTTAGATTAACGGAAGATGGTTACCAGGAAAGGTTTCACACTGCAAAACCGGAAAGTGGAGAAGACTTTAATACATTCGTGAACCGAATTACTCAATTTCTAAATCGGTGGCTTGAGTTGGCAAACGTAAAACAAGACGACTTTGCAGGCCTTTACTACCTCACGCTGAAGAATCGAATCTATCAAGCTTGCAACCCAGATTTAGTCGCATTCTTTAAAGAGAGAAAGCCAGAAAACTTGGACAAATTAAAAATCTACGCAGAAAACTTTAACAGCGCACATCCATTGACACCCCTTAGCAGAACATTGAAGGAACCATACTACGCTGCCGCTGCTCAGAGTCCAGGTACACCTAAAGTTCAGTACTCAAATAGAACGAGCCGATCAATCACTCGGAACACGCAAGTGAAACAAGATGATCATAGTAACAAACCATGGAACAAACAGTTCAATAGAGACCATAGCCGACCCTATCAAAACAAAACAAGAAATAGCACTGACAATAATACTGAGTATAAGAAAACCAACAAACCTATAATTAAATGTCAATATTGTGGAATGAAAGGCCACACAGCAGACAAATGTTACAAAATCGTGGGATATCCGAAAGAAACCGCAAATGCATCACTCCAAACCAGTGTAAATAATCAGACACGAATAATGTCAGGAGAAAATATAAATGGTGTATTGCGTGAAAGGTATGTCACTTTTAACACAAACTCACAAATCAGGATCGCTATTTTTTTGTGAAGGCAAAGCTAATGGAACTGATTGCAAAATATTGAGAGACACAGGATGCAGTACAGTAGGAATAAAAGCATCTTTGATCAATGACGAAGACAAAACTGGAAAAACGGTACAATGCATCACATTCAGTGGCACAGTCGAAACCTTTGAAACAGCTAACGTGTACATAGAAACCCCATACTATACAGGAATAGTGGAATGCTGTATACTTCCCAACCCCGTCGCTGATGTTATTGTTGGCAATATAAAAGGTCTTAAAGACAACCCAACAGATGTAAAAGAATGGTCATTAACCCAAGAAACAGCTTGTCTAGCAGAAACAAGAAAGATGACTAAGACAACAGAGAAGCCAATGACTATTTCTCTAGAACCACAACAATTTGACAGGAACACGTTCATTGAAGAACAGAAAAAGGACCCGACTTTAACTTCATATTTCAATATCGCAAACAAAGGGACGAAATCAAAAGTTGAATACACCATTGAAAAAGATATTCTGTTCAGGTTACATAGGAAAAGAAACAAAATAGCTAAACAACTGGTCACGCCGAGTATTTACAGAAACAAAATCCTTGGAATAGCGCACGATTCAATAACTTCTGGACATCTTGGGAGCTCTTCCACATTGAAGAGAATATCCGAGAATTTCACATGGCCTGGAATTACTAAAGACGTCCGAGAATATGTGAAATCGTGTGACACATGCCAAAGAAGAGTCGCAAAAGGCAGAATACCGAGATTGCCATTAGAGACAACCCCAGTTATTGAAAAAGTTTTTCAAAAAGTTGCAATTGACATTATAGGCCCTTTAACAAAATCAGATAGAAACCATACACACATACTAACACTAGTCGATTACGCAACCAGGTGGCCAGAAGCGATAGCATTGAAATCAACTACATCGGATCACATAGCTGAAGCATTGATGACAATTTTTACCAGAATAGGCATACCAAATGAGATACTGTCGGACAATGGACCCCAATTTACATCACATATGATGCATGAAACCATGAAACTCATGGGAATCCAACACTCATTCACAACTCCCTACCACCCCCAAGCAAATGGTCTTTGTGAAAGATTTAATGGCACTCTAAAGAATATGTTAAGAAAAGTGTCAGCAGAAAAACCAGATGATTGGGACAGATACTTACCAGCAATCCTATTTGCATATAGAGAAATACCCCAAGAATCTACAGGCTACTCCCATTTGAGTTGATGTATGGACGATCACCTCGCGGCCCGATCAATATAGTAGCCGACATTTGTAAAGGGAATGAGGAGGACAATAACGAAATTATGTTTGCTTACGAATATGTAAGAAACCTGAAAGACAGAATAGAGGACACATGTAAGCTAGCACAGGAATCCGTCACTAAAAAAGCAGAGAAATACAAGGAATACTCTGATCGCAAAAGCAAGTCAAGAAAATTTGAGATTGGTGACAAAGTACTAATACTCTTACCCGATGACTCGAGTAAACTTTTAGCTACATGGAAAGGACCATTCAAGGTATTAGCAGTACGATCTGGTGTTAATTACGAGATTCAAATTAACAACACAACAAAGACATTCCATGCAAACATGCTAAAAAAATATTTCGATAGAGACAGATTATCACAACCAATATTTAACCATGTTGAAGCTGCAAATGTAGGATTAATCATCGAAACTCACAGCGATGATGTCGAACTACAACACACCCCACAACACGGTAACCCTAAAAATAGTACAATTAATGACGTCACAATCAATCCTCAACTAAACGAATGTCAGAAACGAGAAATCAGGTCATTATTAGAAAAGTACCAGTCAGTCTTTACAGACGCACCCGGACATACAACATTAGTGGAACACGACATAAAGTTAACCACATCTACTCCTATCAACGTGAAAAACTATCCTATTCCATTTCACGCACGAGAACAAGTTGAAAAGGAAGTTAAGGATATGCTAGATACAGGAATAGTTAGATATTCTTCAAGCCCATACTCATCACCAATAGTAGTAGTGAAAAAGAAAGACGGATCGATAAGGCTATGTATCGACTTTCGCAAATTAAATGAAGCAACAGTGTTTGATGCAGAACCAATACCAAATCAAGAGAATTTATTTGCTGCCTTATCTCAAGCAAAATACATGACAAAATGTGATCTTTCTAGAGGTTACTGGCAGATTCCACTGAAAGAATCATGTAAGAAATACACAGCATTTCAATCACCATTAGGATTGTTAGAATTTAACTATATGCCATTTGGATTATCGACAGCCGCATCGACATTCCAAAGAATGATGCGTATGTTATTAAAAGACATCCCGTCTACACTCTCATACTTCGACGACGCATGTATTTTCTCAAACTCATGGACTGATCACATGACAACCTTAGAATTAGTGCTTGAAGCATTAAAACGTAATTCTTTAACAACAAAACCGTCAAAAACAAGCATTGCATTTTACAAAATTGATTTTCTCGGTCATACCGTTGGTCATGGGACACAGACACCCGAGACAGAAAAACAAACAAAAATCGCACAATTGCAACCACCTAAGACAAAAAAAGAAGTACGCAAAGTACTTGGGCTCCTAAATTTTTACAGGAAATACATTTACAACTTCGCGCACATCGCGACACCGCTAACAAATCTGACAAAGAATGGGTCACCGAACAAAATTGTTTGGACAGAAGTGTGTCAGAATAGCTTTAACCAATTAAAGGCATTACTCTGTTCAGAACCAATTCTTAAATTACCCGACATATCAAAAGAATTTGTTGTAAGAACTGACGCGTCTGATAAGGGCATCGCAGGTGTACTATTACAGGAGCATGAGGGAACTCTAATGCCTTGCTTATATGCAAGCAGAAAATTATTGGACAGAGAATCACGATACTCTGTAATAGAGCGTGAAGGACTAGCCATCGTCTTTGCTTTAAAGACATTCAGCAGATATCTACTGCTAAAAGAGTTTGTGGTCGAAACGGACCATAAACCACTCACGTACATAAGAAATAACAAAATGAATAATAGTAGAGTACTAAGGTGGAGTCTATTTTTGCAAAATTACACTTTCAGTATCTCTCACATACCAGGCTGTGAAAATATTCACGCCGACCTACTTTCTCGATTAGTATAAACACATGAGAAGGGTATAACTTAACCTCCCATGCATACTGTTAGTTACCTCGCAAACTATGCCAAATCAGAACGCACAATTTCGATAATTTTATTTGTAAACATGATGACCCAACTTAATGTAACATTGAGTATTGTTTGGATATATATACCATACCCATTCATGATTTGGGAAATCTTCTCTTTATCTATTATTGTTATGAATTTTCACTCATTTATGATTAATAATTGAAATGTCAATATTCCATTTACATTTTCATTCATTTCATTCAGAAAATTACCTTCATATCATCGACTTAAATCATGCTTCATTACCATCACTATTGTTTATCACAATGATTTGTAATCACATTGCCATCATGTCGTTCATCACAATGATTTGTAATCACAATCTTTCATTGTTATTGTCGCCCATTCATATACCTACGTTAATATAAACATTTCCATGTCTAGTTAATAAATAATTTAATTGTAGCACAAATCATAACAATGGATTAATGCTAGAGTATCATGATAGTAAATTTACTTCCGTTTGTAAAATCTATCTTTCCCATAATGGTTAAAGAGTATATTTTAAACGTGGGTGGGGGGTGTCACAGTAAAGATTGTTCACAATTATCTTATTAAATTTTATTTTATTAAGAACTGAATTCATCTCACTCCAGTTATATTTCGGTAGGCTTAGATAAACTTTACCTTCTAATATTAGATCGTCTTTCCTTTTATAGCCTTCCCTCGAATTAATTTCTAATTAGTGAATACTTTTCGTTCTACATTCTGTCACGTAGCCACTTATTATAAAAGCTGATAGGTCTAACACTCTACACTCACTTTCTCTCCACAATCTATGCCGGACGGCCAGTCACTCTATTCCTATATATATACTGGAAGATTTTTATCTTTTGGGACTTTGTAGATATTATATCTACACCATTAAGACGCCGGAGCTTTTAACTTTGATTGTATAATCTTCAAGGATCAAACCCAAGCCCGCTGTACTACACTATAACCTCTTTCCAATTGCCTGGAAGCGGAATTTTACGAGTCCAATCCTGTTATCAGAGGAATAGATCATCCAAGCCCATCAACTGCCTGGAAACGTAAACTTATGAACCTGACATATTATCATAAGTTACGTAAAATATTCATATCTCTATTTGTAACTGCCACGATCACTGTTTATCTCTTTTAATTAAATTTCATCATTATTTTTATTTCATTGTAAACAAATCGTTAATTGTTTTTCATTTATAGTAACTAGTAAATTCTGGGGCCTCATTCTACATAGATCTTTATGCATAGTCGAGTAGCTCTTTACTCACTTGAGACCATGACAGCATGTGCATAGTTTAATTCAACTACCGTTAACATGTAAACACTAATAACATTAGCTTTGATATAATTTGTCTTCCCGTCTATAATTTGTCTCAGAAAAATGTAATAAATAGGCATGGGGTAAAAGTAACCCGGGTAAACTACGGATATAGTCGGTGTTAGGGTTGAGTGGGTTAAAGTCCCAGGTTTGGTCATCTAAATCGATCGATATTTAAAGGACGAGTTTTCTGGCCATTATTTTAAACGTGTTTTTCAAGAGTACAGAAAAGTGAGTGGAGTAGGCACTTTATGTTGATAACAACAAGAGATGAAGTGAGGAGGAAAGTGTCTTCTGGCACTTTCCTACTCACTTCATCTCTTGTTGTTTTCCAGCGTACGGAAGTTATCCGGTGAAAGCTGTACACTGACAACACACTTCAATAGATGTTGTGCGCATTTATACACATGTGTAAACATACACATGTGTCAAATTGAACAAAATGACCAATCGTGATGTAAGATATAGATAGTATGCGCTTGGCTAAGAAGCTCATAACATTGCCATCCGGATATACAACGAACCAACACACAAAACTGTGTGTAACCATGAACGTTTATAGATAGTATGCAGATGACGTCACTCAGGCCTTTGTTATTGTTTTTGCCATCCGCGTTTGTGAGTTGTTCTCACTAAACTGTATTAACCAGACTATAAAAGTTCATGGTTACACAGAGTTTGTGTGTTGGTCCGTTATACTTCCGGATGGCAATGTTGTGAACTCCTTGGCCAAGCGCATTCTATCTATAGTGTGGTTGATACAGTTTAGTGAGATGGCAAAATACAATAACAAAGGCTTGAGTGACGTCATCTTCATTCTATCTATAGATAGTATGCAGATGACGTCACTCAGGCCTTTGTTATTGTTTTTGCCATCCGCGTTTGTGAGTTGTTCTCACTAAACTGTATTAACCAGACTATAAAAATAGCAATGACTATCCCGCACGAATCTTTGGGCCTCTTTTTTGCTCACGAAGTGCCCGAATTCGCGTCAAAATATGGGACGTAGCCGTTTCGTATATGTTATTTTAAAATATTAATTACGACGCTGTTTATCGATGAATATGACTGAAAGTTGGCACACAGTTAGAAAAAAGGTCATTTTAGATTATGTCAAGCGACAAAACTCGTGCGATTATCAGAAGACCGTTAAAAATAGATTTTTACTCTTTGGAGTAAAATATTTCTAAAACTACAGGGCGTGGAGGTTTTGTCGCTGACAAGGTAATACATGAACATTTCTTCTTTTTGGTTGTAAAATTTCATATGAATATGACGAGTGCTTTTCCCGTATTTTACAAAAACCATCCTAATTTGCTCTTCAAGTTTCAATCTTTTAATCCATTTATTACGCAAGATACAACCAAAGGTCGAAAAAAAATGCCGAAAAAGCGTCCCATATTTTCGCGTTTTTTTCCTCTTTGCAGGTCATCCAAATAAATGACACCTTTGAAACTGCATAACTTGTTTATTTATGAATGGATTTTCAAAATTCAAAAACATTTTTACTCAGTGGAGATAGGGCTTTGATTTTAGACAAAAGAGAAAAAAACATTTTTCATAGTCATTGCTATATAAAAGTTCATGGTTACACAGAGTTTGTGTGTTGGTCCGTTATACTTCCGGATGGCAATGTTGTGAACTCCTTGGCCAAGCGCATTCTATCTATATCAAAAGCTGTGAACACTTTTCACTATGTGGGTCACTTTGAACACATGTTGCACTGTGACCAATGACCTCGAGCACATGGAAAGGTAATATAGATCATGCCCATTGATGGTTCCTCTGTGACCTTTTGTTGCTTTGCCTGTCAAGCTCTTGATAGTTCGAAGTTGACGTCACTCAGGTCTTCGTTGCTGTTTTTTGCCATCCGCGTTTATGAGTAATGCTCAATGAACTTTATTAACCTGACTATAAACGTTCATGGATACACACAGTTTTGTGTGTTGGTCCATTATACTTCCGGATCGCAATGTTATGAGCTTCTGAGCCAAGCGCATACTATCTATAGATGTTGTGCGCTTGGCTAAGAAACTCACAACATTGCTATCCCGAAGTATAGATAGTATGCACTTGGCTAAGGAACTCACAACATTGCCATCCGGAAGTATAACGGACCAACACACAAAACTGTGTGTATCCATGAACGTTTATAGTCAGGTTAATACAGTTTAGTGAGCATTACTCATAAACGCGGATGGCAAAAAAAAACAATAACAAAGACCTAAGTGACGTCATCTGCGAACTATCTATAACTGGCCAACACACAAAACTGTGTGTAACCATGATCGTTTATAGTCTGGTTAATACAGTTAAGTGAGAATTATTCATAAACGTGGATGGCAAAAAAAAACAATAACAAAGACCCGAGTGACGTCATCTTCGTTCTATCTATATTTTATTGAAACGTGTCGAATAAATTTTTAAGTTGTTTTATTTCTTACTTTAAATCTTTAAATAAAAATCAACCGCCCATAGCCACCTTTAGTGCTTGCCTTTCATTTCAATTGAGCTTTATATTGTGCAATATTCACTAAAAGTGCTCAAAGCGCTTTACAAGGGGTCCCTGGTCAACAGCAACATTTAACGTGTAGGACGGGACATGACGCCTGTTAGGCGATAATACAATTTTTCGTACAAAGACAACGCTGTTAACGGCCAGGTTCTCATTTTACACCTGAGTATGGTGAGAGAAAGTGAGTAAAGAGCCTATTCCAAGGACTCAACTAGCGCCGAGCGTGAGGCTCGAACCCGTACCTTCCGATCCGAAAGCGAGTGTCATACCACTCGACCACATAGCCGCTTGCCTTTCACCTGGAGTAAACCGCCCACATATTATTCTGAACATCACTCACAATTTTAACACAGAATATTGAAAAAAAAATTGGATCGTGTCGTCAAGTTTTGAGATGCAATTTCTTTATCAGTGTGTCAAAATATTGTGAGAAATGCTCACTAAATGGGCTTGACCTATTTATGTGTTTGACATGTACTAAGGGCATCTCATGCCTTTTCAAACAGGAAATAATTAGTCACGTGACCGAAACGGGGGAAATGGCAGGAAATACTCTGATTGGTTAATACGACTTAGTAACGGGCGTACCATCAATTTAGTGATCAGTTCTCACTCCATTCTATCAATCAGACTATTTATTAACGCTCAAGGTTACACATAGTTTTTGTGTGTTGGTACGTTATATCCGGCAAGCGGATGTTGTGAGTATTTTACATAAACTCATAACATCTACACTTTTTGTCGTCCATCAGTGAATTAACGTTTTGGCATGGACCAGGTCACATCGACACCCGTGTACTTTATATTATAGACTTAAGAAGTTCTAATTTCACCATGAAACAATGCGTTGATCACTGTGGTTGTTTTAAGTATAATTATTAGATAAGATTATCATGAGTTGTCATGTCTTCTTTTGCTTAGACCGAAATCCGATCAGGTAAGTGGTTTCTCAAACATATAACCTTCATACATTCATCCATTCATTCATCCCATGATCTGATGATCGTCGGGAGGATACACGGGATGCAGATCTCACCACTTTCCGCCATTCTTCTCTATTGTTGGCCTTCTCCAAGAGTTCCTTCATCTTCATTCCTGTCCATTTCTTGATATTTTCCGTTGTGGAGAAGATTTTATGTCACTGATTATTGTGATAGGTTTATGTTGCTGTTGTTGTGTTTTGTTATGAATGACTGTCGTGTCTCGATCAAGCTGTTGTGAGTAATCTTCATGTTGTGTTTGTTCACTGTCTCCCGCGTAAACGTGACGTCATCGTGTCTATCCTATAGATAGTATGCAGATGACGTCACACAGGCCTTTGTTATGGTTTTTGCCATCCGCGTTTGTGAGTTGTTCTCACTAAACTGTATTAACCAGACTATAAAAGTTCATGGTTACACAGAGTTTGTGTGTTGGTCCGTTATACTTCCGGATGGCAATGTTGTGAACTCCTTGGCCAAGCGCATTCTATCTATAGATAGTATGCGCTTGGCTAAGAAGCTCATAACATTGCCATCCGGAAGTATAACGGACCAACACACAAAACGGTGTGTATCCATGAACGTTTATAGTCGGGTTAATACAGTTCAGTGAGCATTACTCAAAAAAGCGGATGGCAAAAAACAATAACAAAGACCTGAGTGACGTCATCTGCATACTATCTATAAAAGCTCGCGACACCCTTCATTCTTTTCTCTTCGACAACAATCTTAACTCTAGTCTATACTATTCGCCTTTCGTTGAATCTTCCCACAGATCCGATCCGCCATTCTTTAATTAGTATGTTTTAGAGTTAGACTTTACCAGGACGATTCCCGAGGTGCTCTAGAGCATTTTTAACCGCCCATATGTCCTCTACATATATGGAGAACGCCCACGTCGGTGGAGACTTTTTCTGAACTTTTTCCTTTATTTTATACATCGTGAACGAGATTGGGAAATCCGTTCACGACATAACATTGCCATCCGGAAGTATAACGGACCGACACACAAAACTGTGTATCCATGACCGTTTATAGTCAGGTTAATACAGTTCAGTGAGCATAACTCATAAACGCTGATGGTGAAAAACAATAACAAAGACCTAAGTGACGTCATCTGCGAACTATCTATAACTGGCCAAACACAAAAACTGTGTGTAACCATGATCGTTTATAGTCTGGTTAATACAGTTAAGTGAGAATTATTCATAAACGTGGATGGCAAAAAAAAACAATAACAAAGACCCGAGTGACGTCATCTTCGTTCTATCTATATTTTATTGAAACGTGTCGAATAAATTTTTAAGTTGTTTTATTTCTTACTTTAAATCTTTAAATAAAAATCAACCGCCCATAGCCACCTTTAGTGCTTGCCTTTCATTTCAATTGAGCTTTATATTGTGCAATATTCACTAAAAGTGCTCAAAGCGCTTTACAAGGGGTCCCTGGTCAACAGCAACATTTAACGTGTAGGACGGGACATGACGCCTGTTAGGCGATAATACAATTTTTCGTACAAAGACAACGCTGTTAACGGCCAGGTTCTCATTTTACACCTGAGTATGGTGAGAGAAAGTGAGTAAAGAGCCTATTCCAAGGACTCAACTAGCGCCGAGCGTGAGGCTCGAACCCGTACCTTCCGATCCGAAAGCGAGTGTCATACCACTCGACCACATAGCCGCTTGCCTTTCACCTGGAGTAAACCGCCCACATATTATTCTGAACATCACTCACAATTTTAACACAGAAGATTGAAAAAAAATTGGATCGTGTCGTCAAGTTTTGAGATGCAATTTCTTTATCAGTGTGTCAAAATATTGTGAGAAATGCTCACTAAATGGGCTTGACCTATTTATGTGTTTGACATGTACTAAGGGCATCTCATGCCTTTTCAAACAGGAAATAATTAGTCACGTGACCGAAACGGGGGAAATGGCAGGAAATACTCTGATTGGTTAATACGACTTAGTAACGGGCGTACCATCAATTTAGTGATCAGTTCTCACTCCATTCTATCAATCAGACTATTTATTAACGCTCAAGGTTACACATAGTTTTTGTGTGTTGGTACGTTATATCCGGCAAGCGGATGTTGTGAGTATTTTACATAAACTCATAACATCTACACTTTTTGTCGTCCATCAGTGAATTAACGTTTTGGCATGGACCAGGTCACATCGACACCGTGTACTTTATATTATAGACTTAAGAAGTTCTAATTTCACCATGAAACAATGCGTTGATCACTGTGGTTGTTTTAAGTATAATTATTAGATAAGATTATCATGAGTTGTCATGTCTTCTTTTGCTTAGACCGAAATCCGATCAGGTAAGTGGTTTCTCAAACATATAACCTTCATACATTCATCCATTCATTCATCCCATGATCTGATGATCGTCGGGAGGATACACGGGATGCAGATCTCACCACTTTCCGCCATTCTTCTCTATTGTTGGCCTTCTCCAAGAGTTCCTTCATCTTCATTCCTGTCCATTTCTTGATATTTTCCGTTGTGGAGAAGATTTTATGTCACTGATTATTGTGATAGGTTTATGTTGCTGTTGTTGTGTTTTGTTATGAATGACTGTCGTGTCTCGATCAAGCTGTTGTGAGTAATCTTCATGTTGTGTTTGTTCACTGTCTCCCGCGTAAACGTGACGTCATCGTGTCTATCCTATAGATAGTATGCAGATGACGTCACACAGGCCTTTGTTATGGTTTTTGCCATCCGCGTTTGTGAGTTGTTCTCACTAAACTGTATTAACCAGACTATAAAAGTTCATGGTTACACAGAGTTTGTGTGTTGGTCCGTTATACTTCCGGATGGCAATGTTGTGAACTCCTTGGCCAAGCGCATTCTATCTATAGATAGTATGCGCTTGGCTAAGAAGCTCATAACATTGCCATCCGGAAGTATAACGGACCAACACACAAAACGGTGTGTATCCATGAACGTTTATAGTCGGGTTAATACAGTTCAGTGAGCATTACTCAAAAAAGCGGATGGCAAAAAACAATAACAAAGACCTGAGTGACGTCATCTGCATACTATCTATAAAAGCTCGCGACACCCTTCATTCTTTTCTCTTCGACAACAATCTTAACTCTAGTCTATACTATTCGCCTTTCGTTGAATCTTCCCACAGATCCGATCCGCCATTCTTTAATTAGTATGTTTTAGAGTTAGACTTTACCAGGACGATTCCCGAGGTGCTCTAGAGCATTTTTAACCGCCCATATGTCCTCTACATATATGGAGAACGCCACGTCGGTGGAGACTTTTTCTGAACTTTTTCCTTTATTTTATACATCGTGAACGAGATTGGGAAATCCGTTCACGACATAACATTGCCATCCGGAAGTATAACGGACCGACACACAAAACTGTGTATCCATGACCGTTTATAGTCAGGTTAATACAGTTCAGTGAGCATAACTCATAAACGCTGATGGTGAAAAACAATAACAAAGACCTAAGTGACGTCATCTGCGAACTATCTATAACTGGCCAACACACAAAACTGTGTGTAACCATGATCGTTTATAGTCTGGTTAATACAGTTAAGTGAGAATTATTCATAAACGTGGATGGCAAAAAAAAACAATAACAAAGACCCGAGTGACGTCATCTTCGTTCTATCTATATTTTATTGAAACGTGTCGAATAAATTTTTAAGTTGTTTTATTTCTTACTTTAAATCTTTAAATAAAAATCAACCGCCCATAGCCACCTTTAGTGCTTGCCTTTCATTTCAATTGAGCTTTATATTGTGCAATATTCACTAAAAGTGCTCAAAGCGCTTTACAAGGGGTCCCTGGTCAACAGCAACATTTAACGTGTAGGACGGGACATGACGCCTGTTAGGCGATAATACAATTTTTCGTACAAAGACAACGCTGTTAACGGCCAGGTTCTCATTTTACACCTGAGTATGGTGAGAGAAAGTGAGTAAAGAGCCTATTCCAAGGACTCAACTAGCGCCGAGCGTGAGGCTCGAACCCGTACCTTCCGATCCGAAAGCGAGTGTCATACCACTCGACCACATAGCCGCTTGCCTTTCACCTGGAGTAAACCGCCCACATATTATTCTGAACATCACTCACAATTTTAACACAGAAGATTGAAAAAAAAATTGGATCGTGTCGTCAAGTTTTGAGATGCAATTTCTTTATCAGTGTGTCAAAATATTGTGAGAAATGCTCACTAAATGGGCTTGACCTATTTATGTGTTTGACATGTACTAAGGGCATCTCATGCCTTTTCAAACAGGAAATAATTAGTCACGTGACCGAAACGGGGGAAATGGCAGGAAATACTCTGATTGGTTAATACGACTTAGTAACGGGCGTACCATCAATTTAGTGATCAGTTCTCACTCCATTCTATCAATCAGACTATTTATTAACGCTCAAGGTTACACATAGTTTTTGTGTGTTGGTACGTTATATCCGGCAAGCGGATGTTGTGAGTATTTTACATAAACTCATAACATCTACACTTTTTGTCGTCCATCAGTGAATTAACGTTTTGGCATGGACCAGGTCACATCGACACCCGTGTACTTTATATTATAGACTTAAGAAGTTCTAATTTCACCATGAAACAATGCGTTGATCACTGTGGTTGTTTTAAGTATAATTATTAGATAAGATTATCATGAGTTGTCATGTCTTCTTTTGCTTAGACCGAAATCCGATCAGGTAAGTGGTTTCTCAAACATATAACCTTCATACATTCATCCATTCATTCATCCCATGATCTGATGATCGTCGGAGGGGTACACGGGATGCAGATCTCACCACTTTCCGCCATTCTTCTCTATTGTTGGCCTTCTCCAAGAGTTCCTTCATCTTCATTCCTGTCCATTTCTTGATATTTTCCGTTGTGGAGAAGATTTTATGTCACTGATTATTGTGATAGGTTTATGTTGCTGTTGTTGTGTTTTGTTATGAATGACTGTCGTGTCTCGATCAAGCTGTTGTGAGTAATCTTCATGTTGTGTTTGTTCACTGTCTCCCGCGTAAACGTGACGTCATCGTGTCTATCCTATAGATAGTATGCAGATGACGTCACACAGGCCTTTGTTATGGTTTTTGCCATCCGCGTTTGTGAGTTGTTCTCACTAAACTGTATTAACCAGACTATAAAAGTTCATGGTTACACAGAGTTTGTGTGTTGGTCCGTTATACTTCCGGATGGCAATGTTGTGAACTCCTTGGCCAAGCGCATTCTATCTATAGATAGTATGCGCTTGGCTAAGAAGCTCATAACATTGCCATCCGGAAGTATAACGGACCAACACACAAAACGGTGTGTATCCATGAACGTTTATAGTCGGGTTAATACAGTTCAGTGAGCATTACTCAAAAAAGCGGATGGCAAAAAACAATAACAAAGACCTGAGTGACGTCATCTGCATACTATCTATAAAAGCTCGCGACACCCTTCATTCTTTTCTCTTCGACAACAATCTTAACTCTAGTCTATACTATTCGCCTTTCGTTGAATCTTCCCACAGATCCGATCCGCCATTCTTTAATTAGTATGTTTTAGAGTTAGACTTTACCAGGACGATTCCCGAGGTGCTCTAGAGCATTTTTAACCGCCCATATGTCCTCTACATATATGGAGAAACGCCCACGTCGGTGGAGACTTTTTCTGAACTTTTTCCTTTATTTTATACATCGTGAACGAGATTGGGAAATCCGTTCACGACATAACATTGCCATCCGGAAGTATAACGGACCGACACACAAAACTGTGTATCCATGACCGTTTATAGTCAGGTTAATACAGTTCAGTGAGCATAACTCATAAACGCTGATGGTGAAAAACAATAACAAAGACCTGAGTGACGTCATCTTCGAACTATCTATAGCCTTTATTCACGTACATTCATTCATTCATTCATTCATTCATTCATTCATTCATTCATTAATCCCATGATCTGATGATCGTCGGGGGGGAATACACGGGATGCAGCTCTCACCACTTTCCGCCATTCTTCTCTATTGTTGGCCTTCTCCAAGAGTTCCTTCATCTTCATTCCTGTCCATTTCTTGATTTTGTCCGTCCAAACTTCGTCTTCCTCTTCTTCTTCCTCCTTCAATGGTACCCTCCATCATCGTTTGTTTTTTTATGTATTTTGTGATTTGTATGGTCTTTTTTTTTTCACTCGTCGAAACCATCACGTCCTTGTTGTTTTCATAACAGCGTTAATTGTGTTGATTCTGTACTTTTAGGCAAAATACTCACAACGTCCGCTAGCCAAATGAGACATACCAATACACAAAACTGAATTCTTTAACGTTTATAGTCTGATTGATAAGATTTAGTGAGAACTAATCACTAACAGGCTGTATAGATACTATGCGCTTGGCTAAGAAGCTCATAACATTGTCATCCGGAAATATAACGGACCAACACACAACTATGTGTAACCTTGAACGTTTATAGTCTGGTTAATACAGTTTAGTGAGAATTACTCATAAACATGGATGGCAAAAAACGATAACAAAGACCTGATTGACGTCTACTTCGTTCTATCTATAAAAATAATTTCAAAGAACTGAGTGATATCAACTTCGTTCCATGAATCGATGCTATCCGTTAAGGTAAAATGCTCATAACATTCACCAACCAAATCAAACAAACCAACACACACAATTATTTGAAAAGTGTTTTGTTTTTTTTCCAAAGTTCCCTAACTCGGTTTTTCCCCATTTTGAGATATTGAGGATTATTTCCCCTAAAATTTCACTCAGTCTATTATTTTATCATATTTAAACTTCAAATTCACACGAATCTAAGGGAATTCTTGTGTAATGTGATGCTTAAAATAGAATTTACAATTCAATGATTTATTTATCTCATGGATGAAAAATCTCAAAAAGTAGAAAAATTGACTTAGGGAGTTTTCAAAAACCAGCCTTCATTTGTAACCTTGACCGTCTGAGAGATAGAATTTAGTGAGAACCACAGATAAATGAAAGGTTAGTCTGTGGTGAGAACTATCTAGTCATAAAAACGGTTGTCTAAAAACAATGACAAAGAACTGAGTGCGTCAACTTAGTAACTTTAAAAGTGCTAACAGACAAAAATTGAGTGAGGGAATTAGTAATTAAGAAAGACGACTTAATGATGTGATAATGTCGTAAGTCTTGGATAAACGGATGACTGGTGGGTGAGTGAGATAATAGGCCGTGGCCTTGAGAGAGACTGAGGACAAAGAGAATTGATTGAGTGAGGAATTAGGATTGCCAGGTAGGCGTATTAATGCCACAATAATTGCAAAATAAAGGCCTGTCTAAAGCCATTAGGTATTGGTACATCGGTTTTTACAATATTTTTTTTCCTTTTTAATTTTTTTTTTTTAATATTTGGGGGAGAGGGGGTTGGGGGGGGGGGTGAGAACTTCCATATACAGGCCCCACGCAGGACTGGCCCTTGATTACACATCAAATGTCATAAGTTGCAAAATTGAATACAGAGATGTATATTTAACAATAATTATAATTAACAATATATATATATATATATATATATATATATATATATATATATATATATATATATATATTTCTTCCGAGTCTTTCGTGTTTTGTATCCTGATCCTAAGTTCTTTTTGTTGCCGCGATAGATCGTTAATAGCGATGTTAGGCGTTCGATTTGGTTTGTTCTTAGTTGTATTAATAGAGCCTGCACTTTCTTCCCCCGCATATTTCATTGCCGCTTGCGTCTCTTTCCATTCATTGTTTGGATTGCTGTTTTGCTTTATTTTCCATAGACTTGAGTTAAGTTCATATTGGTAATGAATGCGACATTCTCGCTCATTTACTATTTTTGCCGTGTTTATTTTGACTGCCGTTTTACCTTTCTGTCTTCGTTGTCTGTACACATTTATGTTGAAATCCCTAGAGAAATCGCCTATGCAGATGATGTCGATTTTATTGGATCAACACCAGCAAATATAGACATCATACAAAATACCCTCATGAAATATAACCTCCAAGTCAATGCCAATAAAACCGAATTTACAACAATATCGAGGAACAAAGAGGAATGGAAAAGAACAAAGAAAGTCGGCTCACTAATTGGAGACACCGAGGATGTACAAAGAAGAAAACAGCTATCAAACGCCGCACTCAGTAAACTCACCAATGTATGGATTAGAGGTGACAAAATAAAGAGAAAAACCAAACTGAAACTGTACCGTGCTCTTGTAAAACCGTTACTTCTGTATAACTGCGGCACTTGGGCGTTGACAAAGTCCGAAGAAGAACATCTGGATGCCTTCCATCGCACACAGCTAAGAAGGGTACTGGACATCAAATACCCAAAAAAGATCTCAAATGAATCACTCTATAAGATCACAAAAGAAAGACCAATCCCCCTTGACATTTTACAACGACGATCGCAACTTTTCGGTCACATACTACGCAGGGACAAAAACATACCAGCTAACCAAACCATGTCGGGATACTTCCAAAAACACGGGAACCTTTTCAGAGGAAGACCGATCACAACACTCCCTGTGATCCTAAACAAAAACCTCACAACACTCGGACAAAGCATTAGTCTCATAACGGCAGGGGACCTTGAAAATCTGAGAACCCTAGCAGAGGACCGGCAATATTGGAGAAACCTCACACAGGAAATACTGGAAACAGCCAAGGCGACCCGATCTTTCGGTCGAGACGCGAAAGGCATCTAAGTCAAGTCAAGTCAATATATATATATATATATATATATATATATATATATATATATATATAAAATATTAAATGGATTCATAGAATACATGGATTCAAATCAAACATAAATGCCCGGGAGACGTAGATATATTCTCTATTTCAATGTGTAATATTTTTGGACAGTTAAGACGTTTTCCATAGGGAAGTAGAGAATAATCTTCTTTTTTTTTTGTGATTTAGCGGAATATCTGGAGGAATAATAACCAAAACTCCTCGAAATTGTTCTGCTTTCTAGTGACCATAAAGTTTTATACTAATACTAATAATATTTCGGCTACTAAAAATTGTTTACTTGGCTACTTTCGCGTGGTGCAGATAATATCTGAGAAACCTAAAGTAGGAGTAGGAGTAGTAGTAGTAGTAGCAACAGCAGTAGCAGCAGCAGCAGCAGCAGCAGTAGCAGCAGCAGTAGTAGTAGTAGTAGTAAGCCTCGCAGTCCAAATGACGCTTGCTGAGAATTGTGTGATTCAGTCATAGTCGATAAGTATAGCTGCTCTCTCCATCCATGTTGTTAATTGTTTCCATTGGTCATGGTCCTGGGCCAGAGTTTTGAGGCTGCCAAGATCTTGTTGTGACTTTAGTAAGGAGGGCACTGCAGTATTTCTTTTCAGGGATAAATTCAGCCTCATCTGAATCCAGAAATTTCTGATATGTAGAGAGTTCCTGGTTCATGGTAGTTACTATTGATGTTGGTGGTCTCCCTACATATCTGTTGCCATGAAGGAAAACCTAAAGCTACAGCATAACTTTCAAAGATGGCCGCCCGACTGTATCTGGACTGCAAGTCTAAATTTATAAAATTATTGAAAACAAGCCGTTTTTTTTTCTGGCCTAATATATTTTTTTCCTTTGGCTAAATGTCACTTTAACTCTATGTGAGCAATTCTGTTTATTTACTATTAATCATCGGAGTGGCGACTGTCTGTGGAATGTCAGCCCTTTTTTGCATTTCATTATTTTTTTAAAGAATTGTTTTAAATTTTAAAAATCTCACTCAATTTTCTTTATTAATTTTAATATCACAATTTGCAATCTTTAGTCTTTAGACAAAATAAGCGCATTTGCAATCTCAAACTAAGACGACAAAGTCAACAAGAAAATAAAAGATTGATTTGTTCTTTTACGTGTCTTCAAGTTAAGCAAGCTTTTCGGCATTTTTTAAGAGGAGATTTCTTTAAATGTGGCAAAGAAAAATGCCAAACGTGTCAAAGAAAAAATTGCAATTAAGGCATAGGAAATTTTCAATAAATGATCTTTTAAAATAAAATGCCTAATAGCTTGCATAAAGACACATACAAGAACAAACCAATCTTTTAGTTTCTTGTTGACTTTGTCTTCTTAGTTTGAGATTGCAAATGCGCTTATTTTGTCTAAAAAGATCCAACCAAAAGAGCGCCTGCATTCAATAACGCCAAGAAATACTGGATTTCCTCAAACCGCTCTTAACTGGACATGGCAGAACTGCATCAAATATGTGCAGATGGAAACTTGGAAACAGTGATACCTGCCAGAAATGTCAGGCAGCCCCAGAGACCAGCGATCACATCGTCCTCCACTGTCCAGTCACTAAACTAGAAGGTGGCTACGAAACCATCCTTAGGGCGGAGGAAGACTTTAGAAGCTGGGTTGACGAAATACATTTGGAGGTGTAGCCATACGCTACTACTACTACTACTTTGCCACATTTATAAAATAAATATGAAATTGAATGTAAGCTTCGATTTTATTACAAGAATAGATTTTTCTTGTAATACAATCGAATCTTACATTTAATTTCATATTATTTTTTTATTCGAGCTTTGAGCAGCAACATTTATATTTGCCACATTTGACACGTCTATATGACTTAATTTGGCATTTTTTCGTTCAAGCAATTGGTATTTTTTTTCTTCAAAAATAATTCTATCTGGCAACGCTGGTGGAGTGGCCTTCTATTCGCCAATGTATGTGAGAGGAGGCAGTGCTTTCTCGATAGGATAGTAAATGTTCAGCTTATTGTTCAGCTGATGACTTTTTTGCATGCACTATTATAATTGCATGCTTACATTCCTTATTCCTTTTTGTTCAAAATTACATAAAGGCGTGACGTCGTAGACGACGCACAAAGCATGGAATAGCTTGAGGAAACTCATTAAATTGAGATTTTTTTCCCTTGTGTAACGGTCGTGCTGCACACTCTTGGCTTACATATCGTGCAATATCCATATACATATATATTCAAAGCGCTTTACAAGGGGTCGGTAGCCAACAGCAGTAACACTTAACATGTAGGACAGGCATGATGACGCCTTTTAGGCGATATTATATTATTCTTTGGGCTCTTGATTTATTATCACGCCAACGCAGCAGACTTCGATTGATATAGTTTGTGAAAATGACGAAAACGTATTTATTCTACCACTCCCCCAAATAGTAATGCTTAATGATATCAAGTTTACAATAATAATTTGTGACGTCGGATTATAAATCGTTAAATTTTACGAAATAAAATCAAATTCTTTAAATGGAAGAATCATTTGAATGTTTTTGAAGATGTCTTTTATTCAAAGATGACCAAATAGGAATCGATTGATGGGTAGAATAAATGATTTCTTACTCTTGCTTTTTGGAATTCGAACTTTGTTCCCAACGCGTACTCACAAGCTCGTGCTGTGGTTGGAAAAACGTCCGGACTTGGATTCAATAGTCTGATGTCACGCCGCCCGGAAACGGCGGCCATCGTGGTTCTAAACAAAGAAAATCATTACTTTTTATTCTTCATGCTGGCTAGAACTTTTCATGTGTTTTGTGATCAGAATGTGTAAAAAGTCAAAACGTGATCAGATTTATGTGGGTTTTTTTTTCCTATGGATACGCTTTTAAGCTCGTCGGAGAAATATTTCATAAGGGCGTCCGCCATTTATCCGCATGCGTCATTACGAGGGAAGTGACGTTACGACTGTTGAAGCGTATTCCAAAAAGCAAGAGTGTAAGAATCGTATATTATTCCATCCCTCGTGTTTACAAGAATAATTCGTGACGTCAGGTTATCCAACGTTAAATTTAACTAAAATTAGAATTTTGAAAAAATAATCATCATCATTGCCTTTTTCACCCTGGGTCAGGGTATAGGCCACAGACAAACAGTTTCCATCCTTCTCTATCCTGAGCCAACTTTTTTATCTCATTCCAGGTCTTACCACTTCTCTGTATATCAGCTTCTTTAATTCTTCTCCATGTTCCTCGTGGCCTTCCCATTGATCTTCTGCCCTGAGGGTTCCAGTCCAATACTTTCTTTTTTTTTTTTTTTTTTTTTTTTTTTTTTGTTGCTTTAGGTCTCTTCCAACACAATTGAGGTTATATGAGAGACCGCTGAAACAAAAAAACAAGCAATCCAACAAAAATAGTACAAATGTAAATCAAAATCATAGCCTAAAGATATCATAAGCTAAATTATAAATAACCAAGAACAAACAGGCAGAAGATTTACAGAAAAAAAAATATCCCCTGTCAAAAATACAATCACAAACCAAAGAAGCAGGATAGGCTAGGAAAGAGAAGAAGAAACGACATCACTATCGGATCGTACACCCATGTGAACATCATAGGTATATGATTCAAGGGTGATGCTCCCATCCAACCACCCGCATTTCTTTGTTATAGTTGAGTCATTCTTTCTAAGCGTGTGTCCAATCCACCTCCATCGTCTTCTTCCTTTATCCTCTCCCACTGGTTTCTGCTGTGTTCTTTTCCATACTTCTTCATTTTTTATTCTATCCATCCATTTTATTTGAGTAGCTTACGCATGCACCTGTTTACGAAAAATAAGTATCATTTAAATATTTTTGAAAATGTCTTTTACTCAGAGATGACGAAATCGGAATTGATTGAGGGGTAGAATAAAATATTTCTTACACTCTTGCGTTTTGGAATTCGAACTTTGTTCCCAACGCGTACTCGCAAGCTCGTGAACGGTTGTGAACACGTCCGGATTCCAAAAAAGTAAGAGAACAAGAGTCGCCTATTGTTACATTTCTTGTTATTTTAGTTTTGAGTTACATTTTTGGCATCTGGTTCATCCTGATATAATACCGTTTTGAGGTTACCAGACACATTAGAGAGAAAGAGAAGGGGACGGAGGAAGATTATATATATATATATATATATATATATATATATACGCACACACACATACACACACACACACACACACACACACATAATATAAACATGAGAGCACATCACAAAACACATCAAAACTAATCACCACTACACAGCGAAATAACTTTAGTTTGGAGTTTTCTTCGGACATTACAATGGATTACGCCGACTGAAGAAGTGTAAAAAACACAGAAACGAGTCGTCTCGGCAAAAAAATGTGAGTGAAAATTTACATTATATATATATATATATATATATATATATATATATATATATATATATATATATATATATATATATATATATATATACAGAACACAGAGACGGACAGAGAGAGAGAGAGAGAGAGAGAGAGAGAGAGAGAGAGAGAGAGAGAGAGAGAGAGAGAGAGAGAGAGAGAGAGAGAGATTTCCATTTCCCATGAAGATAAATTGAAAAAAATATTGAGATGACAGGGTAGAAACAACGGCTTGGTGTAATGCAACATGTCGTGTTTGAGACAGCCATGATGTTTAATGATGGTTGGAATTCTGTCCTTATAGAAACTACAGCAGATTATGGCTTCGTTGAAATGTAGCCTTCATTCTGAGAGAGAGAGAGAGAGAGAGAGAGATAGAGAGAGAGAGGTTGGGAGATAGATAGATAGATAGATAGATAGATCGATTGATGGATAGGTAGATAGATTGATGGATAGGTAGATGGATTGATGGATAGGTGGATGGATGGATGGATGGACGGATGGATGGATGGATGGATGGATTGATGGATAGATAGATGGATGGATGGATTGATTTATGGAATGATTGATTGATTGATGGATGGATGGATTGATGGATTGATGGATAGAGAGATGGAGAGAGAGAGAGACTGAGAGAGAGAGGAATGAAGGAGAGAGATGTGAGAAATGAGAAACCTTGTTTTATGTTTAATCCTGTTAAGCTTTGAGTTAAAATGAAAATAAAGACGGAGGACATTCAACTTGCTTCCAAAAAAATCAAATAAATATTTTTTTTTTTTTAGAAAAAGGGGGAGGGGTGGGGGGTGGGGGCAACAAAGGGCTTCGTTTCTGGGTTGTTGTTTTTTTTCTTCTTCACCAACTAATGAGAAGGAAAAATAGAAGAAGAACGAATAAAATAAAGCAGTGAGGGTAAGGGGGGGGAGACAAAAGAGGGAAAAGGGGACGGGAAGGAAGGGATGGAGGGAGGGGGGGGGGGGGAGGGGAGTCAGTTGAAGTGATTCTACGGTAAGATGAGCGTTAAACGGAAAGTAAAATGAGCTGAGTTATTATTCATGAAACAAGATTACCGGTCCATGGGAGTGGGGGGGGGGGGGGGGGGGGTTGGAAAGGGGGGGGGGGGGTAAAGGGGTGGGCTTGGGGGGGGGGGGGGGGTTAGGCCAGCTTAAAACAAAATCAATACCAAAACCACTGGTTAGCAACATTGAGATAAAAAAAAAAATAAAAAAATAAAAAAATATGACCCATTGTCTCAAAACGGTATTATGTCGGAATGAACCGAATGCTAGAAAGCCAAAATTGATACTAAACTGGTGAAAAACGTGAATTATTGGTATTGGTACCCTGAAATATCAAATCCATTCTCCTCAATAAAACATGTAAACACATCCCAAGTCTGCTATTTCTGGTTCTAAATTCAATTTTCAGCATCTTAATCATCCCTACTTAATACCGTTTTGAGGCGTAGGATCACAAATCAAAAAAAAAAAAAAAAAGGATAGAAAAAGACGTGGGACTCCTACGAGAAACTTCTCATTAAACATGGTTGCCAGATGGCCACGTAAATGGGCCACTTAATGCTTTGCGTTTAGTTTTTTATTTTTAAACTCATAGCATCCTCCAGCCGAATATAAGGTGCCAACACACACAACTGTGTGTAACCTTAAACGTTTTTTTAAGTCATATTAATACAATCTAGTAAGAACTACTCATAAAATGGCTGGTTTCATACAATAACGAAGAGCTGAGTGACGTCAATTTTGTTCCTTCTATGTGGGCAATTTGGCAACACTATGTATCGTGTTTCTATGATGAATTTTCACATTTTGAAATTTATTAATTTTATAAACATTTCTTCCCCTTGTCCATTTTTTTCCCAAAACCAATTCCGTTTTAAGGGAATCTGAGTGTTTTGTCGTGTTTGGCCTCATGGGGTTTTATTTGGCTACTTTTGAAGTCGAATTTTAGCCATGTGAAACTCTGACCACCTGGCAAACCTGTCATTATGGCTATAGATAGAATGCGCTTGGCCAAGGAGTTCACAACATTGCCATCCGGAAGTATAACGGACCAACACACAAACTCTGTGTAACCATGAACTTTTATAGTCTGGTTTAAAACAGTTTAGTGAGAACAACTCACAAACGTGGATGGCAAAAAACAATAACAAAGGTCTGAGTGACGTTATCTGCATACTATCTATACATAGGATGTGCAGTGGTAAGGCTTCTTGTTGGACGGGTCAAATGGCTGTCGGTTGTTTGCCATAAGGGATGTGTCTCTATGCGGTCTAGTGGTATGATACTCGCTTTCGGATCGGAAGGTCCTGGGTTCCAGCCTCGCTCGGCGCATCGTTAAGTTCTTGGAGAAGGCTCTTTACTCACATTCTCTCACCGTACTCTGGTGTAAAAATGAGTGGCTGGCCGTTAACACTGTTGTGTCTGTCCGAAAAAAAAGTGTAATTAATATAGCCTAACAGGCGTCATGTCTGTCCCGTCCTTTACGTTAAGTGTTGCTGCTGGCCAGGGAGCCCTTGTAAAGCGCTTTGAGCACGTTTATTGGATATTGCGCTATATACAAGCTCAAGTATGGGATGTGGATCGACTCTTTTTTTTTCTTCTTCATATTGTTTCTTTGTTGTCATTTGTGTCTGTATGTCTTGCTATATATTGATGCTAATCGTTGATGTAAAATATTCACAACATCCGCCAACCAGATTATCTATAACGTTTATAGATAGAACGAAGTTGACGTCACTCGGATCTCTGTTATTTTTTTTTTTTTTTTGCCATCCACGTTTATGAGTAATTCTCACTTAACTGTATTAACCAGACTATAAAAGTTCATGGTTACACATCGTTTTGTGTGTTGGTCCGTTATACTTCCGGATGGCAATGTTGTGAGGTTCTTAGCCAAGCACTTACTATCTATAGTCTGATTGATATATTTATTGAGAGCTAATCGCTAACATTTGCGGTCTAAAAACATTTTAAAAGAAAACAAAGAGCTGAGTGACGTCAACTTAGTTCCTTCTATTGAGTTAGGAGGGGGGAGGGGACGAAATCGAAGATGGTAATTTGTTATAATTGTATTAGAATTTACACTTGAAACAAAATTAAATAGAACGAAGTTGACGTCATCCAGGTCTTTGTTTTTTTTGTTTGGTTGTTTTTGTTTTTGTTTTTTTTTTGTTTTGTTTTTTGTTGTTGTTTATTATTTATTTTTTAAAGGGGGGGGGGGGGGTTGTGGGTGTTTATTTTGTTTTGTTTTGTTTTTTGGGGTTTTTTTTTTTTTGTTTTTTGTTGTTGTTTTTTTGCCATCTACAGATGTTGTGCGCTTGACTTAGAAACTCACGACATTGCCAGCCGGAGGTATAGCGGACCAACACACAAAAGTATGAGTAACTTTGAACGTTTATAGTCCGGTTAATACAGTTTAGTGAGAATTGCTCATAAACGAGGATGGCAAAAAAAAACAATGAAAAAGACCAGAGTGACGTCAACTTCGTTCTATCTATATTAAGATGAGTTTATTCAAACCTGGGGTGTGTTAGCATTTTGTTGAAACAAAAAACAACTGGTCAGTTTATCCGGTCATTGGCCTAGATCGCTGTCCGACATACAGAGTTTTAACCTCTCGGCTCTACGTCGTGTGTTTGATGAACTGTGTATGTTTTAGGGTCCCGTTTCCTCGTTAATTAATTACTTTAGCATTCCCCTTACTGGCTTAGACAGGGGTATATTTGTTGTTTTGTTGCGTTTGTTTTTTTTTTTTGTTTTTTTTTTTTTTTTTTTTTTGTTTGTTTTTTTTTTGGGGGGGGGGGATTGTTTGTTATTGGTTTGTTTTTGTTTTTTGGTTTGTTTTTTTTTTTTGTATTTTTTTTAGCTGTGTTTTACGAAGATTGACAATACAACTTTCGTAAAGGAACCTGGCAACAAGCCGGGACTGTTATTGTTTTTTTTTTCTAATCGGACGACAAAGAAAGGGAAGTAATCGAGGAATACTTTGGGTGAATTTGAAATGGGAGGTGTCGTGTTGTCTGTTGATATGAGCATGACCTATTTAACTCTTTACCCAAGTATTATAATATCCCAGTGTCTTGCCTTTATGTTTATTTATTTTCTTGTTTGAAGATTCCATGCGGGTGGTTGGATGGGAGCATCACCCTTGAATCGTATACCTATGATTCGCATGGGTGTACGATCCGATAGTGATGTCGTTTCTTCTTCTCTTTACTAACCTATCCTGCTTCTTTGGTTTGTGATTGTATTTTTGACAGGGGATATTTTTTTTCTGTAAATCTTCTGCCTGTTTGTTCTTGGTTATTTATAATTTAGCTTATGATATCTTTATGTTATGATTTTGATTTACATTTGTACTATTTTTTGTTAGTGTTAGATTGCTTGTTTTTTTGTTTCAGCGGTCTCTCATATAACCTCAATTGTGTTGGAAGAGACCTAAAGCAACAAACAAACAAAAACAAAAAAAAAAAACAAAAAAGATTCCATGAAATTATTTAATAAGTAATTTACAACTTTGATGTTTAAAAAATAATTTTTAATAATCGTTTTTTTTTACTCGAGAAGTGTTATTAAAATTTCTTTCAACGCGTTTTTTTTTTCAATATTCGGTCTCGAATTTCGCAAAGGTTGTACTGCAGTTAGGACCTCAGGTCTAAAATATAGACGGAACGAATTTGACGTCAGTCGGGGTTTTGTTATCGTTTTTAGCCAACCATTGTTATGAGTAGTTATGAGTAGTTCTCAATAAACGTTATTAATCAGACTATAAACGTTCAAGGTTACACATAGTTTTGTGTGTTGATAGGTTTGTTCCGGCTGGCGAATGTTGCGAGCTTTTTGGCCTAGCGCAAAGCATCAATCATTTTCTGACCTTTGCTCCCTCGATTACCACCTTCAGGAGGTCCACCAGCCGGCATGACGACAGAACAGCTACAAGACCATAATATATATCTCAATGCCACAACACACTCACACACTCACACATACAAACTTTCACCAACACACACTCATAATATGTTATATCTGTCCTGTATTTTTTATTATTATTTTCCTCCATTTTCCAGCTGTGGCTCCCACCTTTACCGCCATGAAGGGAGGACCGCCGGCAGGCATGACGACAGAACAGCTACAAGACTTCAAAAAACAAACACTGCAGATCAATCAGTTGCTGCAAAAGGTCAAAGATTTGGAGGTATGCAGACATAATTTAAATACTGGTGTCATCAGTCTATTGATGTTATTCGTGCGTTTACATAAAATACCCACAACATCCGCCAGCCGGATATAATGTACCAACACACAAAACTGTGTGTAGCCGTAAACGTTTATAGTCGGATTGATATAATTCAGTGGGAACCAATGACCAAAATGGCTGTCTAAAATTTGACGTCACTCAGCTCATTGTTACTGTTTTTAGACACCCATTTTCATGACAAGGTCACAATAAATTATAAACGTTCAAGGGTGTATTTTACTTAACCCTCTCTTTACCACCTGCAGCAAAAGCATCACATTTGATACGACACAATATACATTTTATCTTATTCAGATTAATTTTGTACATCACAAACTTTGAAAAATGATCTTTGTTTAATTAATAAGAACATAAAGTTGTTTTGTAGAGAGCTTCTTTAAGTTTAAAAAATCATTTTTTCTGCTGGTTAAGCCTGCCATTTTTGAGGAAAATACTGAAATTGATTGGTAAGGAAAGAGTTAAATGCATAGCATCAATACCAAAATGAACAACTGATTAATATTCCCATTTGTAAACTATATTTATATCTCAAGCTGAAAAAAATTTGTCTGGCAGGGCTCCAAAACTACGGGGGGGTGGGGGGGGGGGAATGAAAAAAAAAAAGGCCCCCCCGAGTTCGGCGTATTTTTGTTTGAAAAAAGAATGTTTCGGGCTCAAAACCCTTCTTAATCCCACAGTAGGTTTGAGAGTTTTTGCCAAAATTGGGATCATTTTAATTGATCGATATTTGAAACACGAGTTTTCTGGCCAAGTTTTCCAGACTACGACTGTGAACTGGTTAACCCTCTCCTTACCAACTATATGAAAATCGTCACATTTTTTACGATACAGACAACATATTTCTCAATCAGATATCTTTTGTAACATCACAAAATTTGAAGAAAATGTACACAGTGTATTTTAGAGACTGTTTTGATAAGGAAAGTGTGGATCGCAATAAATAATTTACTGCTGTTGTGTTTGAGTGATGGCATAATATCTATTTTTGTGTTAGTCGGATGCAAAATGTTTGGGAAAAATCTTGAAAATGGCTGGTGAGGAGAGAGTTAATGTCAGGATATCGATATATTATCAGCTAAATGAGCTATCCGATTACACACCTTGACGTGTGTTGTGTTATGTATTGGTAACAAGATAATTGACAACGTTGGCGTTTTGGGATCGGGCAATTCCAGATCATAACCCGATTACTGTTAATTAATCTAACAATTGAATGCAAAACAACCGTCAAGACAACGATCACATACCGTAAAACAAAATCACTGAACATAGAAACATTTCAAGAAACCATCGCGTCTTTGGATTCAGTCACCTCTGTTTATAGTTTTGATAATGTTCATGAAATGGTAAATACTTATAATATAATTCATTGAAAACTTTGTTCGATGACATGTGCCCATTGGTCACGAAAGAAAATATTATTCAACCAACACGGAGTGGTATTGCAATGAGATACAAATACTAAAACGTCAACGCATATCTGCCGACTTGGCGCCGATCCCATTTTGAAATTCATTATCAAAATCTATTTAGGACTAAAACACCAACGGAACAAATTGATTCTATCTTGTTAAAAAAAAAACATAACTTCAAAATATAATAACAAGCGTCAAACGAAAAAATCTCTGAACGAAACTCACCTGAACTGTTCGCCACCTTGAACAAACGGTGTGTACTATAATTTTATTGAATAACCCGAGACTCATCCAAAAAGGCATCCATGTTAATAGCTTGTCGAGCATAGCAACAAGAGGTCACATGGTCATTATGTGGAAGAATCAATTGGATTCAATAGTCTGATGTCAAGTCCGTCCAGCAACGAGCAGCATTGGTTCTAAACAAAGAAAATCGGTACTTTTTATTCTTAATGCTGGCTAGAACTTTTTCATATGTCGTGTGATTAGAATGTATAAAAGTCAAAAACATGATCAGATTTATGTTTTTTCTCCTCTGGATACACTTTTATGCTCGTGGGAGAAGTATTTTATAAGGGCATCCGCCGTTGTACCATTAGTTTAGAACCAGTTACTAAGTTACGATGCATCTTTGCCACGGAAGTGACGTCACGACTGTTGAATGGGCTAAGCGGCAGGAAATATTCTGGTTGGTTAATGCTTAGTAACGCTCAAACCATCAAATTGGTACCTTTCGGTAATCACATAAACACACGCATACACACACAGACATTGATACACACACACACACACACACACACACACACACGCACACTAAACAACGAGTAACGGTAGCCTGATCTTAAATTATATATCATTATTTTCTCCCTCATTTACTCTACTCATTGATTGGAGTCCGATTATCGAAGTCCATGGCTTAATCAAGGAATGGAAAGATGTCACACACACACACACACATACACATACACATACACACACACACATTAAACATACACGCATACACACGCACACACAAAAAACATACAACCACGCACTTAGGCACAACCACACACACACACACACCACACACATACGCACAAATACACGCACAAACAAATACATGTATACACACAAACACAAATACACACAAACGCACATACACACAAACGCACATAAGTACACACAGACACACACATACGCACAAACACACACATACGCACAAACACACACACAAACACACACGCACAAACCGCGCGCTTGCACACAATAACAACAACAACAACAAGAAACGCAAACAAGTACTCGTTGTTTGCCGTCCTAAACAAACAGCCTTTAAATTATTTCATTTGAAGAACATTCCGAACTCGTCACAACTGTCAAATCAGACACTTCTTTTAAGAAACTGATTGGCTCGACTTGACCTGCCAGTGGCTCAGCGGTACGGTCTTTGCTTCGTACCCGAAAGGTACCGAGTTCGATCACCCGCCGGTACGCTATGTGGCCTTGAGCAAGTCACCTCGTCTCGCTCAATTTGCGGCGCTGCAATGCGGCTGACGCCTGGGTTATTCCAGTCTTCCATTGGAATATACCCTAGAGACACATTTCCCATGTGGAATGGATAAAGGGAATCTTATTGTATTTCATATATATTTTTTATTTAAAGCCTTCTGCTTTCGATGATGCCATCCGACCCCCCCCCCCCCCCCCCCCCTCGTGCATCTTCTACCTTGACGCTGGTGAGGGTGCTTGAGGCACACGGAGGGCAAAGGTGTAAATCCTGGTTGACCGTCACCAGACCATCCCGGGTATCAAGCCAACGAGCCACATGAGCTGCTCGTCCCGGTGTGTGACTAATGATCCAACCCGGTGCCCGAATAGCAGCCGCTATCCCGGGCGCCACACTACTATGCTGTGTTCGTGGATAGCTCACACGGTAGAGCCACGCTTTCACCTGCCAGGCGGAGTTGTCGTACCAATAAGGTCGCAGGTTCAAACCCCACCACCGCCGCGAAAAATTTTTATTCTCTATTGTCTTCTGGCACTTTTCTATTCACTTCATATCTTGTTGTTACCAACATAAGTGCCTGCTCCACTCACTTTTCTGAATTAAAAATTCACCCCATACACCGGAGCATACTCAATGTCTCACTCGTTTCTATGTTATATGTTTGTGTTGAGAAT
The DNA here is from genome assembly GCF_034508935.2 of Berghia stephanieae. Taxonomy (NCBI): domain Eukaryota; kingdom Metazoa; phylum Mollusca; class Gastropoda; order Nudibranchia; family Aeolidiidae; genus Berghia; species Berghia stephanieae. The sequence goes on from NC_088369.1 coordinate 12,005,106, forward strand.
ATTGGCTATTAAGCTTAACTGCTGGTCAAAATTACTTCGCGATGGTGGTGGGCGAACGAATCGGCGGTCTCAGAAGTGGGTGAGAGAGGGATCTAGAAATGACTTGGGTTTGATACGAATATTTTTGTGTTCGTGGATAGCTCACACGGTAGAGCCACGCTGTCACCTGCCAGGCGGAGTTGTCGTACCAATAAGGTCGCAGGTTCAAACCCCACCACCGCCGCGAAAAAATTTATTCTCTATTGTCTTCTGACACTTTTCTACTCAATTCATTTCTTGTATGCTCATGATAGTAGTTTGAGAAACATCAGAGGCTGCTGCCATCCGACATTGAAGTTTCGACGTTCCTTTTAATCTCGTCGCGAAGGTCCTCCAAAGGTCTCTCTATAGATTGTGTGCCTTTTTTCATGATGTTTGACAATACGCTTCAATAGTCATCACGTCACTTCCCTCGTAATGACGCATGGTAACGTAGTAACTGGCTCTAAACTATCGGAACAATTATGGACGCCCTTTTGAAATAATTCTACGACGAGCATAACAAAGTATCCAGAGGAGAAAAACATAAATATGATCTTTTTTTTTTTACTTTTATACATTCTTTTCACATGCCATATGAAAAGTTCTAGCCAGTATGAAGAATAAAAAGTACCGATTTTCTTTGTTTAGAACCACGCTGCTCGCTGTTGCTGGGCGACGTGACATCAGACTATTGAATCCAATTTGTTTTCATCTAGTTTACTAAGATACGAATATCTTTCAGTGTCAAGTCGGGAAACATAGCATATTTGAGTATTGATGGTATGTGTTTGAGTAAAAAACATACTATTTTCACCCGCCATATAAATTGAACAAAATATACACCAAAATATGTATAAACTTCAAAGTCTTTTATGAGATAATTTAGTGAGAAATAATCACCCAGCTGAAGATGGAAAGATGCGAAAACCTGAGCCAAATTTAAGCTACTACATTACATATAAACATTGAGCAAGAAGTTTACCGACTCGATACTCGATACTCATAGTTTGCTATTAAAATCCTATAGATAGTTCGAAGTTGACGTCACTCAGGTACATTTCTTTGGGGTTTGTTTTTTTTTTTTGTTTTTTTTTGGGGGGGGGGTTGTTTTGTTTTGTTTTGTTTTGTTTTGTTTTGTTTTTTTGTGTTTTTTTTTTTTTATTTTTTTTTATTTTTTTTTTTTTTTTTTTTTGCTGCAATCCGCGTTTATGAGTAATTCTCACTTAACTGTATTAACCTGACTATAAACGATCAAGGTTACACAAAGTTTTGTGTGTTGGTCCGTTATGATTCCGGATGGCAATGTTGTGAGCTTTTTAGCCAAGCGCATACTATCGATTAAAACCCTATTGCCACTCCAGAAGATTCCCTTCGTATAATATATAGAAAGAACGAAGTTAATGTCACTTGGGTCTTTGTTATTGGTTTTTGCCACCCATTTTTATGAGTAATTCTCATTAAACTGTATTGGTCCGTCGTCATTGTAAAGTTATAGCCTGATACTGACCAAACAATGACGTCAAAATGCCAGTCTTTTGCCACAAAAGAAAACAAATCGTGAGTTGTATTCAATAGTTCAACCAATGAAATAACTTGTTTCCATGAGCTCTACTAACGACAACTCACTAGACGTTACACAAACCTAAAAAAGTGACGTCCAACTGCCAGTCCTAGAGGGTTCTTGTGTCAGACTATAGATAGTATGCACTTGGCTAAGAAGTTCACAACATTGCCATCCGGAAGTATAACGGACCAACACATAAAAACTGTGTGTATCCATGAAGGTTCATAGTCTGGTTAATACACTTTAGTGAGAATTACTCATAAACATGGATGGCAAAAATCAATAACACAGACATGAGTGACATCATCTTCGTTCTATCTGTCGGGAAGGTGAAGGTTGGGTCTTATAATTTGTTTCATGATGATGTTATGTTTGATTGTTTCTCACTCCTAGAGTCGAATTCAAGAGGCCAACGGGTTGATCAAGAGGGAGAAAGATGTCACCACAGATCTAACGACCAAGGTGAGTGGATCATAATTTGATTGAAAGCGTTCTTTCTAAATACTTACTTCAGTTGGTAAAAGTAATGTTTTGGTAAACTAACACACTCGTGCAAGCCGTGGCCTTCATAAACTGAAGGCCTGTCACTGACCAAAATGTTACGTCAAAAAGAAGACGACGATCACCAAACGAAAGAACTCGCATTCGGACAGGAATGTTCACTGTCCAAGTGGACAGGAAGGTTCACTGTCCGACCCCCCCCCCCCCCCACCCACCCCCGGCTCTGAGCGGCGCATAGTGGAGTCCTTAGAAAAGGTTCTTTACTCACATCCTCTCACCGCACTTGGGTGTTAAATTAAATGAGTACATGGTTTTTTTTTTGTTTTTTTGTTTTTTTGTTTTTTTTTTTTTGGGGGGGGGGAGGCGGGGAGGGAATTGTAATATAGCCTGTTAAGTGTTACGCGTTGATGCTTGGAAGGAATTCCTTATGAGGCGTTTTGAGCTTGATTAGTGGGTATCTCGCCATATTGGTGGAGGGTGGGGGGCGGGAGCGGGGGAGGGGGGGGTTGTAGTTGTTGGTTTGTTGTGTTTTTGTAGTTTTTTTTTTTTTTTTTTTTTTTTGTTTGTTTTGTTATTGGAATTTTTTATTTTTTTTTTGGGGGGTGGGTTGTTTGTTTTTTGTTTTTGTTCATTTATATTTTAGTTCGTTTATTTATTTATCTATTAATTTATTTTGACATTTTCTATAAGCTTCTATTAAAGACAAGGGGCCAATGAGACGTCTGGCTTTGTTGTATAATTTATTACAGAATGGGCCCATGGGCCTTTTTACTTGTCTGTTTGAACCACTAGTAGTATCGAATGGCTACACCTCTATTTTGAATCTTTTAATCCATTCTTCAAATTCTTTTCCTGCCTTATAGGCTGTCTCGTAGCCTCCTGATAGGCTTGTCACTGGGCAGTGGATGACGATGTGGTCCATTGTCTCAGGGCCTCCTTGGCAATGACGGCATGCATCTGATTCTCTCAGATTCCATCAATGCATGTTAGCTGCAGTTCTGCCATGTCCTGTCAACCACTGAAAATAAGAAAATTGGTTAAACAATAAAAATGTATGTTGTGAAGCTAGAAAGTAATTCGAATGATTGCCATGCAAAGTATAGGCTTTATTCAACATTTAAATCGACATGATCTGGAAAGAAATTAAAACACAAAGAGTTAGACAATACAGTACAGACACAGATCAATTACAGAAATAAAGTGACAAATAGAACTATCTCTAAACAGTAAACAATATCATGACAATGTAAACGTTGATACAGAGAGGAGGTAGAAGGTGTGTGTGGCGGGTGGTTGGATGGGAGCATCACCTTGAATCATATACCTATGATGTTCGCATGGGTGTACGATCCGATAGTGATGTCGTTTCTTCTTTTCCTTACTAGCCTATCCTGCTTCTTTGGTTTGTGATTGTATTTTTGACAGGGGATATTTTTTTTCCTGTAAATCCTCTGCCTGTTTGTTCTGGGTTATTTATAATTTAGCTTATGATATCTTTAGGTTATGATTTTGATTGACATTTGTACTATTTTTGTTAGATTGCTTGTTTTTTTTGTTTCAGCGGTCTCTCATATAACCTCAATTGTGTTGGAAGAGACCTAAAGCAACAAACAAAAAACAAACAAACAAAAAAGGTGTGTGTGTGTGAGAGAGAGAGAGAGAGAGAGTGTGTGTGTGAGAGAGAGAGAGTGAGAGAGAGAGAGAGGGGGGGTGTGGTGGTGGTGAAGATGATGATGGTGATGATGACGATGATGACGGTGGTGCTGGTGGTGGTGGTGATGATGATGATGATGACGGTGGAGGTGATGATGATGATGATGATGATGCTGATGATGACGGTGGAGGTGATGATGATGATGATGATGATGATGATGACATCATCATCATCATCATTAACATCATCATCATCATCAGCATCATAATTATTATTATCATCAATATCAACATCATCATCAGCAGCAGCAGCAACAACATTATAATGAGAAAGAGGAAAAAGAATAGGGAAGAAGGAAGCAGCGAGAACGATCGAGTATAGGAGAATGAGAAGGGATGAGGAGGAGGAAGGAGGAAGGGATAAAGAAGAGGCGTTGTTATATCAAAGAATAAATGAATTCCATCGCATGAAGATGAAGGGTGATCCAATATATAATTTGTTTTGATTTATGCGTCTGGGTCAAAATCCTCAGAATCGGCCATTATTTCCATTACGAGAGGCCTCATGTCATACCTCTCTAATGCATCATATAACAATTCCCCACTCACTCGACGATGGCATAACCCTAGGTGCTCCCATTAGCAGGTCTGATTACGGAACGCAATCATGGGTTTGATTGAGATTGATGTAATGGCTATCAATGTATATGTGGTCTAGTGGTAAATGACACTCGTTTTCGGATCGTACTTACGGTCCTGGGTCCGAGCCTCGTTCGGCGCATAGTTCAACACGATCTTGGAATCTACTTCTGTTTCCTATTTGAACCAATTCCCCTTTGTCTTACCTTTTCTTGTGTGCTTTAATTGTAATTCTAAAACTTTTTACTATCCTATTTTCTTCCTTTTGACTGGCGCTGATATGACCTTTATGTGTTTCAAGCGCCGTAAAACTCTTAAAAACAAAAACAAAAACATATTTCATTTGAAGAACATTCCGAACTCGTCACAAATGTGACCCTTCGTCTCGAAACGGTATTATGTCGGGATGAGTTAGACTCCGAAAAGTGACTTTAGAGTTAAATTGATACTTAATACCAATTTTTGAGCTTTTGCATTGTGAAAAACTGTTTTCATTCTCTAACATAACAAATCGAAACAAACCCCAAGTTTCATGTTTTGTCCATAAATTCATTTTTTTTGCACCCGAGTTATCCCGACATAATACCGTCTAGAGACGGTGGGTCACAAATGTCAAATCAGACACTTTTGGAAGACACTGATTGGCTTCACGACTTGGCGTGTCAGTGGCTCAGCGGTACAGGGTCATTTAATTCGATCGAAAGTTATAGGACGAGTTTTCTAGGCAAATTTTTAAATACGCGTTTTTACAGAGGACGAGCAGTTCATTCGTTAAAGGCGAGAACACAAATCAAATATCCTGAAATAAGTTTTTCATCTCTGATAAGTAATTATTGGAGTTGAAAATAACCTTTGATTCATATCCACATATATATCAAACTTGGGGTTAATTTCTCCCCCTTTATGTGGCGAAATAATTTTTTTTTTAACGTGAGCATATATATATATATATATATATATATATATATATATATATATATATAATATATATATATATATATATATATATAGCGCTATATTCACCAACCGCACTTGTGATGTAGGACAAGGCATGACGCCTGTGACGCGATATTACATTTTATTTCCGGACAACGACAACGCTGTCAATGCCTAGGTACTCATTTTTATACCCGAGTACGGTGAGAGAATATGAAATAATAGCATTTTTCAAAGACTCACCCACACACCGCTCAAGTTGATTACCTTTACGTTAACTCTCTCCTTGCCGGGCATTTTCTGAATTTTCCTCGAAACTCCACACCCATCCAACACAAAACTAAATTTACTTACTCAAACATAAAGCAACAAAAATATTATATAGATATATTATTTTGTTCAGCAAAATGTGCTCTATAAGAAGATTTTTTAACTATAACAATACGAAACAATATTTGTGATGCGCATCTAGGTACACAAGAAATTATAAAATTTTTGGTTTCGTCGTAACGAATGTGACGATTTTTCCATAGCTGGTAAAGAGATGTTTAAACTCAGCTTTTGATACGTTTTCCACACGACCAGCATAATACCGATCAGGGGGGCGAAGTGACCAGTGGTTAAGGTATTGCACTGTGACCCGGAAGGTCCCGGGTTTGAACCCCTCTTCAGGCACTTTCGTTTTTTTTTCTTGAGCAAGATTATTAACCCCCAATTTGCTCACTTGGACAGCATGGGTGATTCCTGTTGACATTAGACATCTTGTTTGATGATTTATCTATATTCCTCCGTGGAATGCCTAGGCGACGATGTCATGATGTCGTGGCGATAGGGCATAGTTTTTTTTTTTAAATAATACCGATTGGTAGCGACGTGTACAAATGAGACATTTAAAAAAATTAATATTCAATTAGGACAATGGCAATGTCCAATATTCAAATTTGACTATACGCGTACGAAAATGTGTCCTGTCATGCTTACGTTTGAGCTAAAAATATTATGAACAACATCTGGCGCCTACAACAAACACTGCATAATTTTATTCAGTTTATTGTGTTTTTGTGTTGGGGAGGGGTAGTGTGTTTGTGTGTGTGTGTGTGTGTGTGTGTGTGTGTGTGTTTGTTGTTTATTTTTTTATTTAGTCATGACAAAAATGGTAAACTTTCTTCCCAAAATAGAATAAACCTGCAACCATTTTTTTTGCCCGTGACCATAAGATCTAATTTACATATGTCAATGTTGCCTACGTCATCAACACGCAAGTCAACATCCAATATATTTGTAAGGTTCAAATGCACTATTGCTACTAGAATCCGTGGTCTGTAAATAGAAACAAGGGTCCTACTAACTAGTGCCCGGAGCCGTCAGGATACCGTCCGGAGGTCATCTAAAGTATTCTCAAGCCATCCGGAGGTCATCTAAAGTATTCTCAAGCCATCCGGAGGTCATCTAAAGAATTATCAAGCCATCCGGAAGTCATCTAAAGTATTCTCAAGCCATCAGGAGGTCATCTAAAGTATTCTCAAGCCATCCGGAGGTCATCTAAAGAATTATCAAGCCATCCGGAAGTCATCTAAAGTATTCTCAAGCCATCCGGAGGTCATCTAAAGTATTCTCATGCCATCCGGAGGTCATCTAAAGAATTATCAAGCCATCCGGAAGTCATCTAAAGTATTCTCAAGCCATCCGGAGGTCATCTAAAGTATTCTCATGCCATCCGGCGGTCATCTAAAGTATTATCAAGCCATCCGGAAGTCATCTAAAGTATTATCAAGCCATCCGGAAGTCATCTTAAGTATTCTCAAGCCATCCGGAGGTCATCTAAAGTATTCTCATGACTTCCGGAGGTCATCTAAAGTATTCTCAAGCCATCCGGAGGTCATCTAAAGTATTCTCAAGCCATCCGGAGTCCCTCCGAGTTGTCCATCCGCAGCTTTCGCAAATCCATCCGGATGGGGAGGCCTTCCGAAAGCTCCCCGTGCTAGCATTTCTTTTCATTCGTATTTTCACCTTGGATCTTTTGGCATGCGTTTATTTATTCAATTTGTCAATATATAGATAGTAGCATTTGATAGATTAGTGAAAGTTTAAACTTTCCTATTACGACCATTGTTTTGGTTTTCCGTCGCCATATTCTTTGGTGAAGTATTGAAAGCGGTCCTAGGTTTGTTTTTTTTCTATTAGGGTTAGCTCGAGGTCGGAGGATTTGTTTTTCTATTAGGATTAGTCATAAGTCTTAGTAAAGGTACTCGGGTGTTTGTTTTTTCTTATTAGGGTTAGTTAAAGGTACTATGATTTTTGAGAGTTTTTGCCAAGCCAGGTGAGGGTCGTTGAAACGATCGATATTTGAAGGTAGGGTTTTCAGGCAAAATTAAAAAAAAAAAACACATTTCACATGTGTGTTGGTGAGTTCTAAAGAAAATTGAGCTTTATATAGCGCAATATCCACTAAATGTGCTCAAAGCACTTTACAAGGGGTCCCTGGTCAACAACATTCAACATGTAGGACGGGACATGACGCCTGTTAGGCGATATTACATTTTTTCGGACAAAGACAACGCTGTTAACGGCCAGGTACTCATTTTACACCTGAGTACGGTGAGAATGTGAGTCAAGAGCCTTTTCCAAGGACTAGACAATGCGCCGAGCGCGAGGGCTCGAACCCAGGACCTTCCGATCCGAAAGTTAGTGTCATACCACTAGATCACATAGCCGCACGAGTTCTGATTTCATCTGGTGTGTCAAACGTTTGTTGGTGTGAAACAGAGGAAATAAGGGGGCAGCGTGGCTCAGCGGTACGGTCTTTGCTTCGTACGCGGAAGGTACCAAGTTCGATCACTCGCCGCTGCTCTGTGTGGCCCCTTGAGCAAGTCACCTCGCCCTAGCTCAATTTGCGGCGTTGCACTGTGGCTGACGCCTGGGTTATTCCAGACTTCCCTTGGAATAGATCCAAGAGAAAAATTTCCCATTTGGGACGTATAAAGGAATTTTTTTCTGATTACTCACAAAAAATGTGAACATGAAAAGGTTTCGGAGAGAAAATTTTAAAGAAATTTTTTCCAGGTCAATAATGAGTTTGATGAGAATAAGAAAATGAAGCGAAAGCCATTGACGCTATGTGTTTAGGTAAAATCCTAACAAAATCCGCCAGACTGTGTATAACCGTAAACGTTCATAGTCTGATTGATATAATTTAGTGACCCATCATTAACATGGATGTCTAAAAGCAATAACAAAAAATGTTAGTGACCTATTAAATTACTAGATTACTAAATTGAGCTTTTATATAGCGCAATATCCACTAAACGTGCTCAAAGCGCTTTACAGGGGGTCAACAGCAACATTTATGCGGCTATGTGGTCTAGTGGTATGACACTCACTTTCGGATCGAAAGATCCTAGGTTCGAGACTCGCTCAACATTTAGGAAGGGACATGACGCCTATTAGGGCGATATTAGGGTTTTTTTTCGGACAGAGACAACGCTGTTAACGGCCAGGTACTCATTATAAACCTGAGTACGGTGAGAGAATGTGAGTAAAGAGCAGCCTTCTCCAAGGACTCAACTATACGCCGAGCGAACGAGGTACCTTCGAATCCAGGACCTTCCGATCTGAAAGCGAGTTGTCATCCCACTAGACCATACCACATAGCCAGCTGCTCGTATCAAACATTTTTTGGTGATATCTGGTTTCAACTGGAATAATAAAGGTGGTATCGCTTCTATTTGTGGATTTGTTCTCTAGTGTAATTTATAACGCAGAAAGCAGATGGGCCGGTCATTATGTAGTAATCGCCATACAGTGTTGTTCTAAGTTCTGGAAACGCCGATTTCAAGGTCATTGTTTATATTCTGTACACCTACTCCTCTCTCTCTCTCTCTCTCTCTCTCTCTCTCTCTCTCTCTCTCTCTCTCTCTCTCTCTCTCTCTCTCTCTCTCTCTCTTCTCTCTCCTTCTCTCTCTCTCTTCTTTCTCTTCTCTCTTTTCTCTCTCTCTCTTTCTTTCTTTATTCCCCTCTCTCTCTCTCTCTCTCTCTCTCTCTCTCTCTCTCTCTCTCTCTCTCTCTCTCTCTCTCTCTCTCTCTCTCTCTCTCTCTCTCTCTCTCTCTCTCTCTCTCTCTCTCTCCCTCTCTCTTTCTCTCTCTCTCTTTCTCTCTCTCTCTCTCTCTCTCTCCTCTCTCTCTCCTCTCTCTCTCTCTCTCTTTCTTCTCTTTCTTTCTTTTCTTTCTCTCTCTCTCTCTTCTCTACTCTCTCTCTCTCTCTCTCCTCTCTCTCTCTTCTTTCTTTCTTTCTTCTCTCTCTATTTCTAACTAGCTCTCTTTACCTCTCCCTCTCTCTCTCTCTCTCTCTCTCTTATATATATATATATATATATCCTAAGCATCAGCTTAACCCCAACATAAAACCGTTTTAAGGTGATTGGTCATAAATGTACCCTCACCCCCTCATCCACAACCCCCCCCCCCCCCCCCAAATAAAATAAAATACCCAACAAACTCCACCGTTATGAAGTTTCCATTCGGCTATTTCTTTGTAATTCCTTCCTTCCTTCCTTCGTCCTTTCAGGTGTCTGGAGACGTGAAGGAGATTTACACCTACTTGGACGACATCAACACCACGATGAGTCAGAAGATTGCCGCCCAGAGGGTGGAGATGGAGAAGTTGTCGGGAGACACGCCTCAGCCAATCAACTACGATCCGTTCAACTATGGAGAGGCCTACGCCGGGGATGTCGTGGTAGGTTTTCCAAGAAGATTTGAAACCGGTCTGTAATTTTTAAAATCTTTATTGTCCAAGAAGAGTTTCTTTAAAAGTGTGGAAATTAATGATGTCATAAAACAATAGGAACGCCCGATATTCGGGTTTTCGTCCAACCTGGTCATCAATCACATGCTTTGTTGCTGTACTACGATTGTATATTTCTTAACAAATGTAAACACGCTGCATTGTTTAAAGATGTTGTGTGTGTGTGTGTGTGTGTGTGTGTGTGTGTGTGTTGATCCACATACTCGTGTGTCAAACTGAACAAAATAACCAATCGTGGTATTAGATATTTCAAAACTTGCCAACACATTTCACAATGCGGGTCATTTTGAGCACATTTTGCAATGTGGCCAATGATCTCGAGCACACAGAAAGGTAATATTATAGATAGTATGCGCTTAGCTAAGAAGCTCATAACATTGCCATCCGGAAGTGTAACGGACCAACACACATAACTGTGTGTATCCATGAACGTTTATAGTCAGGTTAATACAGTTCAGTGAGCATTACTCATAAACACGGATGGCATAAAACAATAACAAAGACCTGAGTGACGTCATCTTCGAACTATCTATAGATTGATCATCCCCATTGGAGGAGATACCAGTCTGTAGTGACTGAATGATTATTTCAACTGTTGATGGGATAAGCTGACCAATGCAAGAATTTAAAAACGAGATTGGAAGGGGATATAACTCACAAGACTTATTTGTTGCTTTCGTGATTAGATTCTTTATAAATTTATCTGTGACTGGCTGAAAAGAATTTAACGAGTCACCATCAAAAGACTGGTGCTTATCTGAATAAAGCTCAAATATGACCAAGTCGTTTCAAATTGTGTCGATTTTCTGTGCAAAAAGAAAGCTGACATTTCAGGTAACTTAGTAACTTGGTATCATTGTTCAAAGAAGGTTTAGGTGATGGTGTTGAATTTCCTCATATTTCATCACATCTGCGAACAGCTGTTTTAAAGACTTGGTACTTTTTAACGTTTCATTTAATGGGTCTGCTAAGCTGCTGTTATGCGGGTGGTTGGATGGGAACATCACCCTTGAATCATATACCTATGATGTTTGCATGGGTGTACGATCCGATAGTGATGTCGTTTCTTCTTCTCTTTACTAGCCTATCCTGCTTCTTTGGTTTGTGATTGTATTTTTGACAGGGGATATTTTTTTTTTCTGTAAATCCTCTGCCTGTTTGTTCTTGGTTATTTATAATTTAGCTTATGATATCTTTAGGTTATGATTTTGATTTACATTTGTACTATTTTTGTTAGATTGCTTGTTTTTTTGTTTCAGCGGTCTCTCATATAACCTCAATTGTGTTGGAAGAGACCTAAAGCAACAAACAAACAAAAACAAAAGCTGCTGTTATTGTTGGGTTGGGGTTTTTTTCTCCATTTGATAAGTGGCTGATCTGAAACGGTTCTAATGATCCTGTCCTTGGGTTTTCTTCCATAAACGTTCCGACTTTCTCAAGCACCTCTTGAATTGGCCAACATTCAGGCAGCGAATGGGTGATGACGAATTTCTCTGGTTTTTGATTCAAGGTCTGTGTGTATGTGTGTGTGTGTGTCTGTGTGTGTGTGTGTGTGTGTGTGTGTGTGTGTGGTGTGTGTGTTGATCGAGAGTGTTACGTATACACGCGTTCAAATTGCCTACTGTGACGTCGGCTATAATATAAACAACACGGAAATCATATTCCAATTCTTTATAAATTTAGTTACTTCCTCTTTGCTCAAATATCGTGATGTTACTGGTTTGTTCATAGTGTTGGTATTTATTTTTATTAATATTATGTGATCTGTATACGTGACGTCAGTCATGGTGGTGGTGTAGATTTATTTATTTGACATAATAAAATTAATTAAAATAAATAATAAAATTCCATTAATTCATCCCATTAGGGAAATTTTGTCTTTAGGGTCTATTTCAAGGGAAGACTGGGAATAACCCAGGCGTCAGCCTCAGTGCAGCGCCGCAAAGTGAGCTAGGAGGAAGTTACTTGCTCAAGGCCACTCAGCGCGGCGGGTAATCGAACTCGGTACTTTTTGGGTACGAAGCAAGGACCGTACCGCTGAGCCACGCTGTCCCATTGACAACAACCTGGTCAATGGTATTCCTTACCCCTATCATGAAATGGGGATTATAATAGTTGTATTAATGAATGTTGGTGAAGCTAGTCTTTCTGGTGGGGTTCCTGACCTCCCATAGTGGGCAGGGAGGGTGTACAAACTGTCTCTTCTATCCCCTTATAAGTGTTTTCCAACATGCTTTCTGTCTTTGTCTTGGAATGAGATTACCTGTTTTTTTCCTGGCCCTGGCCGAAGTCCTAGCTGGGAGGGAAACAGTCAAATGCATAGTCATTGTTTTGGGAGATGATACATTTTTTCCTTGTAAATCATCTCTCTGTTATGTATTATTGTATGTGTTATTTTTAATGTATAATGTAAGCATTTGAGTGTATTCCTCTTTGTTGGATTTTGTGCTTGTGTCCGGATGAGACTTATATGTGATCTCAAACTGAGTACATTGGTGGTATGCTCTTGGAATCTACATCTGATCCCTATTTGTTCCCAGTTCCCCTATGTCTTACATTTTCTTGGGTGCTTTAATTGTAATTCTAGAACTTTTTACTATTCTTCCTATTTACTGGCGCTGATATAACCTAAATAATAGTTGTATTAATGTATGTTGATGAAGGTAGTCTTTGAATGTGTTTGTATTTGTGGTGTTTATACAATCTGTAACTCCATTGCACTTGAAACTTATCAAATATATTTCCGTATGGGAATTATTATATTATCTTGTGAAAGAAACGTATTTAAATACATCAATAATAAAAATAAAAATAACAATAATAATAATAATAATAATAATAATAATAATAATAATAATGATAATGATAATGATAAGAATCATAATAATAATAATGATAATAATAATAATAATAATAATAATAATAATAATAATAATAATAATAATAATAATAATAATAGTAATAATAATTTGCACTTAGGTAACAAACTCACAACATTCACCAGCCGGATAAAACATACCTACTCGCAAAATTGTGTATAACCTTGAACGTTGATAGTCTGATAAACTTATCATTAACATAGCTGTCCAAAATAAAAACAACAACAAAAATAAGAGCTGAGTAACGTCCTCGTTGTGTCTTCTATATTTTCCGATACTTGGTCTGTCTTTTCCAAGAAATAACAATGTGAAATTGAATGTAAGCTTCAATTTAATATAATAAAACAAATAAAAATGAACGTTTCGGGTTTCCCTTTTTATCAACAAAACAGGATGAATGAAACACTACAGATGAATGAGATAATTTGGTAGTGGCGTTGTTAACGTTATCTCATTCATCTGAGGTGTTTCATTTTTACTGTTTTGATGACAGGGGGGAAACCCGAAACGTCCATTTTTATCTGTTTTCGTATATTAAATTGAAGTTTACATTCAATTTCACATTGTTATCTATTTCTTCGAGCTTCGAGCAGCAAAATTTACGTTGTGTCTTTTCCAGGATTTCGAGGCTCGCAAACGTATCGTGGAGATTGACCTCCTCTTCCAGAGTCTGCAGGTGGCCATGAATCAGATGAAGGACTCCGTGAGGGTCAGCCCCGCCATCGACCTGGGCTACAAAGTGGTCCGGCTTGACCAGTTGATTGAATCGACTGGCTTCGGAAACGCCATAAGAACTGGAGGTCATTTTTTTAAAATTTAATTTAATTTTTGTTTTGTTTTGTTTTTGTTTGTACGTGTAATGATGTGTTGTAGAGCCCTTTAAATAAAAAGAACTGAAAAGGGCAGTGTTGACAGAATTTGATTCAAATGTTGGTTGAATCGACTGGCTTCGGAAACGCCATAAAAACTGGAGGTAGTTTAATTTTTTTTAATTTAATTTAATTTTTGTTTTGTTTTGTTTTTTGTTTTTGTTTTGTTTTTTTGTTTTTGTTTTTTTGTTTGTACGTGTAATGATGTGTTGTAGAGCCCTTTAAATAAAAAAGAACTGAAAAGGGCAGTGTTGTCATAATTTGATTAAAATGTTTAGAGTTGGTTGAATATACTGGCTTTGGACACATAAGAACGGACGGTAATGTGTTTAGTTTGTTTGTTTGTTTGTTTTTTGTGGGTTTTTTTTTTTTTTTTGTTTTTTGTTTTTTGTTTCTTTATTGTTGTTTTTTGGGGGGGCTTTTTGGGGGGTTTTTTGTTGTTTTTTTTTTGTACGTTTTATGTGCTGTTATAAAGTGGACTTGTCGTATTATGACACTTGCTTTTGGATCGGAAGATCCTGGGTTCGAGCCTCGGTCGGCGCATAGTTGAGTCCTCGGAAAAGACTCTTTACTTACATTCTCTCACCGTACTCCGGGGTGTAAAATGAGTGCCTGGCCGTTTATACAGCGTTGTCTCTGTCCGAAAAAAAAAACCCACTGTAATATCGCCTAACAGGCGTCATGTCTCGTTCTACATGTTAAGTGTTGCTGTTGGCTAGGGATCCTTTATATAGCGCTTTGAGCACGTTTAGTGGATATTGCGCTATATAAAAGCTCAAGTTTCTTTTTCTGTTGTTTTTTTTTCTTTCTTTCAAAATGATACCCTGCTCAGCGGTGGTCGCAGGTGCCATATTTCGCATTTCTGGTTTGGTTTTAGAAAATGAATAATGTTCATTAATTATAATCAATTTGTATATAAATTTAAATATCCTTAGGTTGTGTAACTATCTCACCAGATTGTTGATTTTTCAGTTCATTTCCTGTTCATCGACAGCACGATACGATAATATCGTTTTCTATTCTGGGCTGTAGTTTCCAGTTTTTTCCCAGTTTGTTTTTTCCCATCTTCTTTGTATCTGCATCAATGTCGCGTCTTGTGGGGGATGGGGGGGGGGGTGTCCTCTTGACCTTTCTGACCTCACCCACCCACCCAGCCCCCCCCCCCCCACCTTCCCTGTACCTGTGATCAGGTAAATCGCGTCCTTTATCCTATCCAAAGGGTAACAAACAATCGCTCTTGTCCGTTTCGCGCTATGAACAAATCAGGATAAACTCCAGCTCCACGGGCCTAATGGCTCCGACGGACTAAAAAAAAACTTGAGCTTGAGCTTTTTATATAGAGCAATATCTACTACATGTGCTCCCAGCGCTTTACAAGTGGTCCCTGACCAACAGCAACACGTAATACGTAGAACGAGACGCCTGTTTGGCCATATTACATTTTTATTCCGACAGAGACAACGCTTCTAACGGCCAGTTATCCATTTTACTCCCGAGTACGGTGAGAGAATGTGAGTAAAGAGCCTTTTTTCCAAGGACTCAACGATGCGCCAAGCGATTACGCGCTTTCGCAGCAACTCCATTAATTATTACGTATAGCCTGCCCAAATAATGAGCCTATAGCATTCGTTTTCGAATGACTGTATCCTTTTTAATTTACATACCTTGGCAGCAAAATCAGTCCGTCAGGTGGATGTGATGAAGACATCATCGCTAGAATCAAGAAAGCGCACCAGGCCTTTGCAATAAATCAGACCAATATGGAAAGCTTCCAGCATATCCACAAACACCAAGCTTAAAATATGTAGCAGTCCTGTTCTATGGGTCAGAGACTTGGCGAACAACCTTGACCACATCAGCCAAGATACACATTTTTGTCAATCGCTGTCTTCGACAAATCCTCAGGTTGAAATGGTTTGATAAAGTGCCAAATGCTGACCCTTGGACAAGAACAAACCAAGAACAAATGGATGTCCAGGTCAGACGCAGAAAGTGGCGATGGGTTGGCCATGCCCTGCGGAAAGAGCCCTGTAATATAACCAAGAAGGCTCTCGAATGGAACCAACTGGAGGGAACGGGGTCGTCCAATACAGACTTGGAGGAGAAGACTTCACCAAGATTTGTGCATCTCCAATCTTACCTGGAGTGAAGCACAGCTATGTGTCAAGGACAGAAGAAGATGGAAGAGTGCTGTTGAGGCCATATGCTCCGCCAGGAGCCAAGAGGCATAAGCCAAGTAATTCAAGTATCCTTTTTCAGATTCCCGATGTTAATGTCCAACTTTTACAACCATTTAAGAAGATTACTTATACATGTTCCATTAAAAAAATAAAACAGTTCCCCATTTTTTTACTCCTTTTTTTAAATTTTAGAGTTGACAACAGACAACGGGCTCCTGATAAACCAGGCATCCAACATAGAAGCCCCAGAACGTAGATACCCCCGTAAAGAAGCGTTCCAGACAGATGAAGAAAAGGTACGAGTATACCAAATAGATAAATACCGTCCCATGTCAACCCGACTTGTTAAACCCTAGTGTGTTTGTTTTATTAAATAATTCTTTCCCGGTTTATTTTCTAGCACCACACATATATATATATATATATATATATATATATATATATATATATATATATATATATATATATATATATATGGGGGCGAAGTGGCCGAGTGGTTAAGGCATTGCACTGTGACCCGGAAAACCCAGGTTCGAGCCCCGCTTCAGATACTTTCGTTTTTTTTCCTTGAGCAAGGTTATTAACCCCCAATTTCCTCACTTGGACAACATGGGTGATTCCTGTTGACATCAGACATCTTGTTTGATGAGTTATCTATATTCCTTCATGGAATGCCTCGGCGACGATATCTTATGATGTCGTGGCGCAAAAGGAATTATATATATATATATATATATATATATATATATATATATATATATATATATATATATATATATATATATATATACCCTTGTGCAAATTAAGGAGCGGTTTGTGTATTCCTAAAAATAAAATTAGTTATCTAATTGGGCGGTTGTAATCATTCTGTATCATCATTATAGGATTTTTAAAAAATGTTGGTGAAAAAAATGCGCTATATGTCTTGATACTCGTTTTGCGTCCTGGTTTGGGAGTCTGGGATCAAAAAGTATAATAATCTTGTGTCAAATTTTCAGCAAAAACTAATGAAATCAACATTGTAGAATTTTGTTTCACCATAGAGAGATTTTACAGTTTTTGCTTTTGGGATTTTCAAATCAAAATTTTATGACAAAATTGAAGTTAAAAATTTATAATTTGGATTTTAAGTCATGTCAAAAATATCTCTCTAAAGTGACATAATACATTATCTCTGTGATATCTGTGGAAATTTTCAGACAATTTCATGGAATAGATTCTGAGAAATATTTGACACAGTATCCCATACCCCGAGAAAAAAAAATGACATATTGAGAAAATAGCAAATTAGCTTTCAGTTTTTCACACTTTTCTTACTACCTATACCCTTTTCGACCATGTTTTCCGTGCCTTTATATTCTATTTTGAGGAGTTAGGACTTCATTAAAATTATTTCTAAAATAAATAATTGTCTTGAAGAAAAATTTCAGTCGGCTTATAGGCAACATCATTCGACGGAAACCGCACTTGTTAGGGCTGTTAATGATCTCCTCTCTGTTATAGACAATGGTTCATGTTCTTTGCTGAATTTGCTTGACCTATCGTCTGTTTTTGATACTATTGATCACACTCTTCTTCTCAAACGACTTGAAATTACTTATGGCGTGTCTGGTGCAGCGCTTGATTGGTTTAGGTCATCTTTGTTTAATCGTAAATAGATTATTACGGTGGATGAATATAGATCTGAGGAAATCATTCTTGATTGTGGGGTTCCCCAGGGTTCAGTACTTGGACCCGTTCTTTTTGTTCTGTACGTTGGACCTCTGTCTAAAATCATCAGAAGTTTCGGTCTGTCTTACCACCAATATGCTGATGATAAGCAATTGTACTGCGTTTCCAATACGAGAAATTTACAAGAAGTATCAGCCAATAGTAAGAATTGTATCCAAAGTGTTAAGAAATGGATGAATGAGAACAGACTGAAACTAAATGATGATAAGACAGAGGTGCTGTATGTTGGGAACAGGAAGTGGAAATGTGAAACAGATTTGAAGCTGGGGGATGCCTCCATTCAAATTGTTGATAAAGTGAAAAACCTTGGCACATTCTTAGACTCTGGACTGTCGATGGAGCATCAGGTTAATAATTTGGTTAGATCTCTCTTTCTCCAACTAAAAAAGATTGCTTCCATTAGACGGTTCATATCTGAGGATGTGACCAAACACCTGGTTGTGTCCCTCGTAGTATCGAAATTGGATTATTGCAATGCTCTGTTGTTTGGCGTTTCGCAATATAATCTGAGACGTCTTCAGATTGTCCAAAACAGCACTGCCAGGCTAGTATTCATGAAGCGTAGGTGCGATTCTGTCAGACCTCTGCTTCATGACCTGCACTGGCTGCCTGTTGAGAAAAGGATTAAATTCAAAGCTTGTACTTTAGTGTATCGTTGTCTTGAAGGTACTGCCCCTTCCTACGTTTCGGAACTAATTGAAATATTCAAAACCCCGCCCCTTACGTTCGGCCAGCGATTCCACCAAACTAGTTGTCCCTCGAATACGGAAAAATGCTGGAATGAGATCCTTTTCTCATTTCGGACCCTCTGTTTGGAACGCCTTACCACAGAGCATTCGTGAAAAAGAATCTTTATCTATTTTCAAACGTTCGCTTAAAACATATCTGTTTCGTTTTTAGTAGATGTTGTGAGAAGCAAGATAGGTCTGTCTGGTTTCTATTGTGAGTTATGTGTCTGGGTGTGTGTGTGTGTGCGCGGCTGTGTGCGTGTGTTTGTGTATGCTTGTGTGTGTGAATGAGTATGTGTCAGCCAAAGTAATTTGTAATTTAAGCGCTTAGAGTCTGGTTCTCGGAGTTATAGCGCTTTTTTCTGCATTATTATTATTAATAATAAAATACCGATTTCCACTAATTTCTCAAAATCAATTTTTTAAAGGATTTTCCTATTAGACCCAAACCTCCCCTTTACTGGGACAACAGGGCATTACTTATAGTTGTCCTTTGGACTGATTTTAACGGCACTTATCTGGATTCAACTATGCGCCGAGCAAGACTCGAACCTAGGACCTTCCGATCAGAAAGCGAGTGTCATACCACAAGACCACATTATAGCCGCACAATTTATTCCAGTTTTTGCAGAAAATCCACCTCGATAATTTGAGTGTGAACGGTGAGCATGCTACGTATAACAATATTACTAGTCACAAAACACGGAAGAGATCTTGCCGGGGGGGGGAAGAGAGAGAGAGAGAGGGAGAGAGAGGGAGAGGAGAGAGAGAGAGAGAGAGAGAGAGAGAGAGAGAGAGAGAGAGAAAGAGAGAGAGAGAGAGAGAGAGAGAAATTGATAATCAAAAATTATAATCATTTTATCGCGTCCTCGCCTTTCCAAATAATTTCTGATTCTATCCTTAGACTGTCAAACACGAGAAACATCCTTGAATCTATCTATGTGGTAGCCTATATTATTGTTGAACGCGGAATAGATTTGATAACGGCGATTCATGCTGGGTGGGGTTCCTGACCTCCCATAGTGGGCAGGGGGAGGGGGTACTTACTGTGTCTTCTATCCCCTTATATCTGTTTTCCAACTTGTTTTCTGTCTTTGTCTTAGAATGAGATTACTTGGTTTTGTCCTGGCCCTGGCCGGAGTCCTAGCTGGGAGGGAAACAGTCAACTGCATAGTTATTGTTTTGGAGATGATATCTTTTTCCTTGTAAATCATCTATCTGTTATGTATTATTATATTATTTTGAATTTATAATGTAAGCATTTGAGTGTATTCCTCTTTGTTGGATTGTGTGCTTGTGTCCGGATGAGACTTATAGGTGATCTCAAACTAAGTACATTGGTAGTATGCTCTTGGAATCTACATCGGATCCCTATTTGTTTCCAGTTCCCCTGTCTTATTTTTTCTTGGGTGCTTTAATTATAATTCTGAACTTTTTACTATCCCATGTTCGTCCTTTTTTACTGGCGCTGATATAACCTAAATGTGACCCCTCGTCTCAAAATGGTCTTAAGTCGGGATGATTAAGATGCTAAAAATGGAATTTGTAGCCAGAAATACCATGCTTACGTTTAGTTTATATGCTTTATAGAGAAGGAATATCATATGTTACTGTGCTAAATACCAACGTTTCATATTTTTGACCAGATTAACTAAAATTCGACTTTTTAGCATCTGGTCCATCCCGACATAATACTGTTTTGAGACGATGGGTCACAAATGTGTTGCAAGTGCCGTAAAACCCTTTAAAACAAACAAACAAACACGGCGATGCAGCCGAATGCGTAGAACCTATGTACACTTATTCGCAAGTTCGATAACCGAACTCACTTTTGGGCTTGTCTTAACATAGTTGTAATAATATGGGCAATATTTTGCGTTGATTTCAATATAGATATTACAATTACAACATCGACAATGAGCCCATGAACGAGGCGCTATCGCTTCGGCCCATAACAATTTGGGTTATAAGTCCTGCATATAAATGAACTCCGATTCGATTAGAACAGATTGCATCTCAGTGAGAGTTTAAAAAACAAAAAGAAAAGAAAAGAAACATGTTAACAAAAAATATGAACAAATAAACCTATCAACAAACAAATGTATCAACAAACATATCATGTCAACAAACACGTGTATTAATAAACATATCAACATTCCAACAAACGAACAAACCTGTGTGAGCGGGTGGTTGGATGGGAGCATCACCCTTGAATCATATACCTATGATGTTCGCATGGGTGTACGATCCGATAGTGATGTCGTTTCTTCTTCTCTTTACTAGCCTATCCTGCTTCTTTGGTTTGTGATTGTATTTTTGACAGGGGATATTTTTTTTTCTGTAAATCTTCTGCCTGTTTGTTCTTGGTTATTTATAATTTAGCTTATATCTTTAGGTTATGATTTTGATTTACATTTGTACTATTTTTGTTAGATTGCTTGTTTTTTTGTTTCAGCGGTCTCTCATATAACCTCATTTGTGTTGGAAGAGACCTAAAGCAATAAACAAAAAAAAAAAAAAAAAAAAAAAAAAAAAAAAAAAAAAAAAAAAACCTGTGTGAAATTAGATAACGACAGTGGAACGGGGTGTATCGTGTGTCAAAAGTAAAAAGAACTGATAAAAAAATGGTCTTTGAGAGCGATTAGGCCAATGGAGCCAGAGTCTATGACGATTTCTGCAAAGTGCTTTGCGCACGTTTAGTGGATATTGCGTTATATAAAAGCTCAAGCTCCACGTTGTTGTTTCATTCTGAGTCTTATCACTCAAAAGTCCTACACGTCTTGTCACAATCACTAGGCCATTTATCATCTCATCATTCCTGGAGTGTCAGTTGGATGTTTACCTGATCCCGACCTCCCATAGCGGGCAGGGAGGTACATACTGTGTCGTCTATCCCCTTATATCTGTTTGCCAACATGCTTTGTCTTTGTCTCGGAATGAGATTACTTGGTTTTGTCCTGGCACTAGCCGGAATCCTAGCTGGGAGGGAAGCAGTCAAATGCATAGTTCTTGTTTTGGGAGATGATATTTTTTTCCTTGTAAATCATCTCTCTGTTATGTATTATTATAATATTTATTTTGAATGTATAATGTAAGCATTTGAGTGTATTCCTCTTTGCTGGATTTTGTGCTTGTGTCCAGATGAGACTTATAGGTGATCTCAAACTAAGCACATTGGTGGTATGCTCTTGGAATCTACATCTGATCCCTATTTGTTCTCAATTCCCCTTTGTCTTACTTTATCTTGGGTGCTTTAATTGTAATTCTAGAACTTTTTACTATCCCATTATCTTCCTTTTTACTGGCACTGATATGACCTAAATGTGTTGCAAGCGCCGTAAAACCCTTAAAAACAAAAAAACATTGGATGTTTACCTAAGTAGGTAACCACTGAGATGGTCGATGTAGACTATTAAAATTATCTCGCAGAATTTCAGATTTTTTTTCAGGTTTGCATTTATATCCCCTGAATAATAATAATAATAATAACAATAACAATAATAATAATAATAATAATAATAATAATAATAATAATAATAATATAACAATAATAATAATAATAGCAATAGCAATAGCAATAACAATAACAATAACAATAATAACAACAATAACAATAACAATAACGATGATGATGATGATGATATGTGACAATGGTCTAGCGAATTTTCAAAATTATATAAAGTCCAATGCGTTTTATATTGTTATTAGATTTTTTTTTTACTGCATTTCTTTTGTCACAACCCATACAAATATCGACACACAAACACACGCATGATTGAATATTCACATATAGGGTTATAAGCCTGAAATTAAGATTAAATTGATCTTTTATATAGCGCAATATCCACTAAACGTGCTCAAAACGCGTTACAAGAGGTTCCTGGCCAACAGCAACATTTAACATATAGGACGAGAAATGACGCCTGATAGGCGATATTACAATTTTTTTCGGACGGACACTACGCTTTTAACGGCCAGGTACTCATTTTACACATGAGTACGGTGAGAGAGAGTGAGTAAAGAGCCTTTTCCAAGGGCTCAACTATGCGCCGAGAGCGAAGCTCGAACCCAGGACCGATCCGAAAGCGAGTGTCATACCACTAGACCACATAGCCGCACAATCTGAAATAATAATAATGATGATGATATGTGACAATGGTCTAGCGCATTTTCAAAATTATTAAAAGTCCAATGCGCTTTATATTTTTGTTATTAGATTTTTTTTTTTTTTACTGCATTTCTTTTGTCACAACCCATACACATACACTCACACATACACACACACACACACACACACACACACACACACAAACACACATGCATGATTGAATATTCAAGCTTAGGGTTATAAGACTGAAATTAAAATTAAATTGAGCTTTTATATAGCGCACTATCTACTAAACGTGCTCAAAGCGCTTTACAAGAAGTCCCTGGCCAACAGCAACATTTAATATGTAGGACGGAACATGACGCCTGATAGGCGGTATTACAATTTCTTTCGGACAGAAACAAAACTGTTAACGGCCAGGTACTCATTTTACACCCGAGTACGGTGAGTAAAGAGCCTTCTCCAAGGACTCAACTATGCGCCGAGCAAGGCTCGAACCCAGGACCTTCCGATCCGAAAGCGAGTGTCATAACAGTAGACCACATAGCCGCCTAATATGTCTAAGAAAAAAGAATCGGCAGATGAAAAAACAAAATGTTTTAGTTTAGATTTAAAAGAATAAACATTTGACGTTCCCTGCTGGTTCTGGGATTAGAAATCTACTGTGTTAAGACAGCTGGAATTCTTACCGTCGTTCCGGGGAAAAATGGAAGCTCCAACGGCCCGTACCTACTCTGAAAAACAAATCAATTTTAACCATTTTGACCAGAAAAGTCGTCCCTCGTCTTCTCAAAAAAAAGTCATATCAAACCTGGGACGTCACAAAGGTTTCCTTGTTTTCCCAGATTTGAGAGTTCGAGCTAAGATGACGATAATTTTTAGTCAATTTAATCGATATTTTTGAAAGACGAGTTTTCAGGCGAATATCTTAATATTTGTCTTTCCAGAGTACGGCAGATTACATCAAACGGGTTTGGGTTTTTTTGGGAGGGGGGGGGGGTTGGGGGGAGGGGGGTATTTTGGTTAAACTACCTCATATGAGCCTTGAATGTTTATAACAATGAAAATTCTGCAGAAACCGATTTCTTATATAATCTGATTATTTTCTCCATTGGGAATGACGTATATACTACTCTTTATGCATTATGAAAGCTGGGATTTTTCTAGTCATCTCAGGGGAAATTTGAAACACCACCCTGCTTTGTAGTACTCGAAAAATACATTGTAAAATTGACAGGGTTTTTTTTTTTATTTGACCAGAAAACTCGTCCTTCAGAGACTTTTCATCGAAGCGAGAGGTCAGTTCCCTGGAAAAATCCTGAAATAAATTCTATGGCCAACGATTCAACGTGTCATCATATAATTTGTGCGGCTATGTGGTCTCGTGGTATGACAGTCGCTTTCGGATCGGAATGTCCTGGGTTCGAGCCTCATTCGGCGCATAGTTGAGTCCTTGGAGAAGGCTCTTTACTCACATTCTCTCACCGTACTCGGGTGTAAAATGAGTACCTGGCCGTTAACAGCGTTGTCTCTGTCCGAAAAAAATTGTAATATTGCCTAACACGCGTCATGTCCCGTCCTACATGTTAAATTTTGCTGTTGGTCAGGGACCACTTGTAATGCGCTTTGAGCACGTTTAGTGGATATCACGCTATATAATAAAAGTTCAATTAAAAAATGTATATATATATAATCATATCGGGGTCCCGATAGTTCAGTTGGTAGAGCATTCGCCTCACAAGAATTGGGACCAAGATCGGTGCCGGGTGCAGTCGAGAATTTTTTTTTCTGATGACCCCGCTCACCCAAACGTGATTGAGTAGCTGGATCTGTTAGATCTGATGAAAAGTACTTTGCGATAGACTACCCAAAAGGTAGCGAGAAATTTTTGTTATTGTCCGTTTCACGCTATAGAAACCGAGGTAACTCCGCGTCATCATGGTATTGTGTCCGATAGAACTAGATGATGAAAATCCAGGCTGAAGTCAAAGTGATCGTACTTGAGAAGTTTTAAAGTTTGTTTTTGTTTTGTTTTTTTTTAAGTTTTAGAACCAAAACCGAAATGTGTCAGTGCATGACATAATCAGTCAGAAGGTGAAAATTTTAGATTTGCATTTTTCCCTTTTCTGAAAGAATATACTCCCCAGAGCATTTTACTCTTTATTTGACCTAAATCGGGTGATTTTTAATGAAGCTATGGTCAGATGTATGGGAAAGGTATCCAGCAAATTTTCTCAAATGTCATACTTTTTCAACTTGACTAGATGTAAAAATTATTTAGAAAAGCTCTCATAATTTTCCAGATGTACAAAAAGAGTTGATTTAATCATGGTAAGGCTCATTTTTGATTTTTTTTTTTTTTTGAATTGACCTTCTAAATAAACTTGACAATATCTCAGTTCAAACCTTTTCACGGTCTGACTATGTTCTTCACTGTAGCAAATGAGTACATGGCCATTGCTGTACTCTGGAAAGACACGTATTTAAATGTTTGGCCAGAAAACTCGTTCTTCAGAAATCGATCGATTAAAGGGACCTAGAATTTCTCCAAAACTCGTGGAGAATTTGAGTATTCAATTAAAGGGAATCAATCCAGGAATTCAATGCAGAAAGCTAATACTACTAAATATTAGTGGTATGACACTCGCTTTCGGGTCGGAAGGTCCTGGTTTCGAGTCTCGATCGGCGGATAGTTGAGTCCTTGGTAAAGGATCTTTACTCACATTCTTTCACCGTACTCGGGTGTAAATTTAGTACCTGGCCGGTAACAGCGTTGTCGCTGTCCGAATAAATTGTAATATCGCCTAACGGGTTTCATGTCTCGTCCTACATGTTAAGTATTGTTGTTGGCCACTGTCCCCTTGTAAAGCGCTTTGAGCACGTTTAGTAGATATTGCGCTATATAAAAGCTCAATTTTAAGACCTAGGCTACGGCACCTCACGAAGCCGCGCGCGATTGGGCGAAATTTTTAGCAACAATAAAACAGAACAAACTAAAAAAAATTTAAAACACAAAAGAAATATAAAGTGTTGAAGGATTGGTTAATTAACGTATCTTAAAGGGACAAAAATTAGAATTTCAAAATTGTGACCATAATCTTAACTCTAATGTCCCTTTTAGTAGACCGCCCTAGTACTATGAAAAATTGGTAGAAATACGAATGTTTGGCTCCAGCTACAGAGCTGCATAGGTCACTTTGACTCAATAAATGTTGCTGAAAAGGAAAGTTTAGATTCTTAGAACCTGTATTCAGGTTCAAACCCCACCACCGCCGCGAAAAAAAATTTTATTCTCTATTGTCTTCTGGCACTTTTCTACTCACTTCATATCTTGTTGTTACCAACATAAGTGCCTGCTCCACTCACTTTTCTGAATTAAAAATTCACCCCATACACCGGAGCATACTCAATGTCTCAATCGTTTCTATGTTATATGTTTGTGTTGAGAATATTGGCTATTAAGCTTAACTGCTGGTCAAAATTACTTCGCGATGGTGGTGTGCGAACGAATCGGCGGTCTCAAGAAGTGGGTGAGAGAGGGATCTAGAAATGACTTGGGTTTGAAACGAATATTTTTGTGTTCGAGGATAGCTCACACGGTAGAGCCACGCTCTCACCTGCCAGGCGGAGTTGTCGTACCAATAAGGTCGCAGGTTCAAACCCCACCACCGCCGCGAAAAAAATTTTATTCTCTATTGTCTTCTGGCACTTTTCTACTCACTTCATATCTTGTTGTTACCAACATAAGTGCCTGCTTCACTCACTTTTCTGAATTAAAAATTCACCCCATACACCGGAGCATACTCAATGTCTCAATCGTTTCTATGTTATATGTTTGTGTTGAGAATATTGGCTATTAAGCTTAACTGCTGGTCAAAATTACTTCGCGATGGTGGTGTGCGAACGAATCGGCGGTCTCAAGAAGTGGGTGAGAGAGGGATCTAGAAATGACTTGGGTTTGAAACGAATATTTTTGTGTTCGTGGATAGCTCACACGGTAGAGCCACGCTCTCACCTGCCAGGCGGAGTTGTCGTACCAATAAGGTCGCAGGTTCAAACCCCACCACCGCCGCGAAAAAAAATTTATTCTCTATTGTCTTCTGGCACTTTTCTACTCACTTCATATCTTGTTAGAACCTATATTCGGGACTTTGGAACCATTTTTGGACCATGCTGAAAGCAAATTGTTTATTTGTAAAGCTATTTAAATTGAATTCTTTTTTTTTGTTTGTTTCTCTCTCTCTCTCTCTCTCTCTCTCTCTCTCTCTCTCTCTCTCTCTCTCTCTCTCTCTCTCTCTCTCTCTCTTGGAAACAACGAATGCTTATAAATTCAACTAGGCAGTTCTGATTTTAGGCATTTGGTTCACCCGAATTTAATACTGTTCTGACGCGATGGGTCACATATATCTGTGTTTTCTTTGCCGGCGTGTTGTTTGTACCAGAAATCACATTCCAGATAATCGTATAAGTTTCCGTACGCAGCGCTTGTTACGTAAGATGTCTTAACGCCCTGGAGAACTCAATAGTTATGTAGTGCCTTACAAAGGTTCTATATTATGTGTATGTATGTGTGTGTGAGTGCGTATGTCTATATATGTATTTGTGTGAGAGTGAATGTGGGTGAGTCAAACACAGTGAGAGAGAGAGAGAGAGAGAGAGAGAGAGAGAGAGAGAGAGAGATGGACAGAAAAAGAACAATATTTGAAGGAAAGAAAGTGAGGGAAATATAGAGAAAGATGAACAGAGATGGAGAGAGAGAGAGAGAGAGAGAGAGAGAGAGAGAGAGAGAGATGGACAGAAAGAGAACAATATTTGAAGGAAAGAAAGTGAGGGAAATATAGAGAAAGATGAACAGAGATGGAGAGAAAGAGAGAGAGGGAGAGAGAGAAAATGAGTGAGAAGGATGGGTGGGTGTCAGTGTGTGGGTGTGAGTGAATGTGTGAGAATGAGTCCAAGAGGGAGAGAAAGGGAGAGGTCGGGGGGGGGGGGGGGAGGAGAAAGAATGTGTGAGAAGGTTGGATGTGTGCCTGCGTGTGCATGTGTGTCTGTGTGTGTGTCCTGTATTATTTTCTTGTCCATTAAATAAGGGTATAAATCGCAGCTACAATCTCATTGTTTTAATGAACATTAAATCATTTGAAAACACCAAGCCCTTTGGAAGTGTGTATGTAACCAGCCCTTCGTAGGACTAATAATGAATAGGTTACGTATTGAATCATAAGGTGGCATAATCAACTTAGTAGCAGCATGTATAATATGAATTATCTTAGGATTACGGATAAGATCGAGGGTGGATGATTTTTATTGACGCCAAGCGTTTATTTAGGCTGGAAAATAAATTGTCATCAGTTAGCTATGAGAATATCAATTTTCTATTTATTCACTTTCCGTTATCTCGCCCAACCCTTTCACAAGCTCTCTCTAGAAGAACCAAAATTGATGTTACTCATCTCTTTGTTATTGTCTTTTTTAGACAGCCGCTTTGATAATTATCAATCAGACTATAAAAAACTTGTAAGTTTACACATAGTTTTATATGTTGGTTCGTTACATTCGGCTGGCGGCTGTTGTGAGCACTTTACCTAAACGCATACCATCATTTCCAACTTTAACCCCCACCCCCCAATTATCTTCCGCACTGTGAAAAAAACACGTTTTAATACTTTTGGCCAGAAAACTCGCCACTCAGATATTAATTAATAATGAAGGCCCTGATTATTCCTTTAATTTCCAGGTTTGCGAGTTTAGACAATCGAGCTTAAAATTAAGCTTTTATATAGGGCAATATCCACTAAACGTGCTCAAAGCGGTTTACAATCGGTTCCAGACCAACAGCACCACTTAACATGTAGAACGAGACATGACGCCTGTTAGGCGATATTACAATTTTTTCCGAAAAAGACAAACGTTGTTAACAGCCAGGTACTCATTTTACACATGAGTACGGTGAGAGAATGTGAGTGGGATTTCCAGGTTGGAGTGAGAGTGAAACGGAAAGATGGGGGGGGGGGTCGTTTGAATCGATAGATATTCGAAGGACGAGTTTTCTGGCCAAAATTTCAAAAACCTGTTGTGGTTTTGTTTTTGTTTTTTTTTTGGGGGGGGGGGGGTTTTCAGAGTATGACCGTTGACTTGTGTCCACTTTGTCCATCTTTTGTCCCCAGGAATACCAGTGGTCAATCACGGACTCCATCATGCAGACCATGTACAGACTAGAGATGGAGATCGCCCAGTTACAGAAGCTCGTTGTCAAGGACGACGTTCGAACCTCTGTGAATCCAAATGATGTGGGTGGGATCAAAAATAAATAATAATAATAATATAATAATAATAATAATAATAATAATAATAATAATAATAATAATAATAATAATAATAATAATATGTACCGAAAATAAATCTTAACATTTAAACTAGAGATAGATGTTATATGGAGCGGAGATCCCGAAGGTTCAGTGGGTAGAACTCACTTCATGCGCAAAGAAACCGAGATCGAGATGATTTTGTCTGACCCCCCCCCCCTTGTCCACCCAGCAGGGATTGGGGAGCTGGCCTGTGTAATCTGGCGGAAAGTACTTTGCGATGATAATAATAATAATAATAAATGGCATTTATATAGCGCTTTACCCCGTTGTCACAGGCTCTAAGCGCTTTACAGTGATATAAAACAAAACATATTACAGTGAGACAAGTGTGAAGGAAACGTGATACGAATTCAATTTAACAACAACAAAATATGAAAATAATATTGCAACATTATGACGTAAAAAGATAAAACTTTAAGCGAGATTTGAACGTTGTCAACGAATCCGAGCATCTCACGTGTGATGGGAGAGAGTTCCAAAAATGGGGGGCCGAAAATTGAAAAGACTGTTCACCTATTTTACGCAATGGCTTAGGTTTGACAAGGATTGATTGGTCATTGCTTGACCTCAAGTTTCTATTGGGGACATATATGTTTAGAAGGTCTTTAATATAGGAGGGACTGTTCGTGCTCAGGGATTTGTAGACAACAGTACAAATCTTATAGGCAACTCTTTTTTCCACAGGAAGCCAATGTAACTCACGGAGAAGAAGAGTTGCTGACGGGTATTTTTTGTTATTGCGTACAATGAGCTGGCTGCGTTATTTTGAGCAACCTGAAGTTTGCTAATTTTGTCTTTCGCTAAATTCGCCCAAAGGGAGTTACAATAGTCCAATTTAGATAAAACAAGGGAATTAATTAAAAGTTCTGCTATATGCTTCGATATTGAATTACGAATTTTTCTAATTTGTTTCATTTCTATGTACATAGATTGTATGGTGTTATTCACGTGGCTTGTCATGGAAAGATCTTTATCAATGATGACGCCAAGGTTTTTTGCTTTATTTGAAAATTCTATTGTGCTATTTCCGAGAGTAATAGATGATTTATTTGCCTGTTTAAGGATACTCGGCCTTCCACACATTAAAATGTCAGTTTTACTATCATTTAATTTTAACTTATGTGTGTGGTACATCCAAGATATAATCTCATTAAAACAGCTCGTAATTCGTTGTATTAAGAACTGTAAATTACTAAGGGGTGCTGAATCGTATATTTGCGTATCATCTGCATAAAAATGATAACTCAGATTGAATCTGGATATCACACTAGAAAGGGGCTGCATATATACAGTAAAAAGGACAGGGCCAAGAACAGAGCCTTGTGGCACTCCAAAATTTAGTAAAACTTGTTCTGACTGAACACCATTCACCACGACAGTCTGCCATCGATCCTGTAAATATGATGTAAACCATTTAAGGGCAATTCCTTTTATGCCGAACGTATTTTCTAGTCTTCTTAACAAAATGTCATGGTCAATGGTGTCAAAGGCAGCTGAAAGATCTAAAAGGCATAATACATTGATATTGTTAGCATCAGCATTACATGACAAGTCATTAAAGATTTTAAGAAGCGCCGTTTCAGTACTGTGTTGATGTTTGTAGGCTGACTTAAAGGGTTGTTCCAAACTGTTGTTCTTAAGATGAAATGTTAATTGTGTAAGAACTACCTTCTCCAAAAGTTTTGACAAAAAAGGTAAATTTGATACAGGACGATAATTGTTTAATATATTGTGGTCCAGTGATGGTTTCTTCAGAAGTGGTTCGACGAGGGCACTTTTAAAGCACGTATGGAACTTCGCCAGTCAGTATGGATGTATTTATGATTGATGTAATGGATGGTAATAATGTATCGATGGAGCTGGCCAAAAGCTGTGCTGGTAGGGGATCAAGGTCGCAGGATTTAATGGGGGCTTTTTTATCAACTCGTTTATGAAACTAGGTGAAACTGGTTGGAACTTGTCTAAAGGGCACAGAATGTATTTGTATCTATAAATGATTCATGCCGATCTAGTTTCTGAACGAATGTTATAGATTTTGTCTTTTAAAAAGTTGACAAATGTGTTTGGCAAGTCTCTTTGATTGGTTGTAGATGGTAATGAAGTGCATCTTTCACGTCCAAGTATATCATTGCAGATGTTAAATAATTGTTTGCAAGATTTAGAAGTTTCGAATTTTGAAAGAAAATACGTGGTCTTTGCCTTTTTTATTGTCTTCCAGGCACGAAATGTGTTCTTGAATATTTCACGATGAATCGTAAGGCCTGATGTTTTCAGTAGTCTTTCTGCTCTCCGACACTTCGTTTTAGCTTCTTTAACGTCCGACGTATACCACGGAGCATACTTGCGGTTGGTGACGGTCCTTGTTTGGAATGGCGCATGTTTGTCAAGCGTTCGATGAGACAACTATTCCACTGGTCTGGAGAAATCAATGAATTTTTAGTAAGTTTTGTTTCTAAATCGCCTCTGAAATTGTCCAAATTAATGCCTTTAATGTTTCTGGTTGATGTGGTGGTGGTTTCTTGGCATGGTTTTGAAACGTCAAGATTGAAAGAAATGAGGAAGTGGTCCGAAAAGGGGAGATAATCGACGATGACGTTGGTTTTTTGGGACTCTGAATTTTCTACAATTACCCAATCTAAATATGACCAGCAGAGTGGGTTGGCGCTGTTACGATCTGGCATATGTTGTTCTCCGATAATGACTCGTGCAATTTAGCGGTGTCTGTGACGTTGTCGAAGTGAAAATTAAAGTCGCCGAGTATAATTGAATGGCCAGGACGCGTGTGTTGCAAAGTTAGCATCTCGTTGATTTCCTTCCTAACATCAGGTAATTTTATTTTTTATTGTTTGCTGGCGGTCGGTAGATGCAGTTGAAGTTGTATCTTGTACTCTGGAGGGATAATCTAAGATCAATGGCCTGCATTGTTTTGCAGCGCATTTCGAGGATTTCCACGTTTTAATAATTTTGTTTTATAAAATACGCCAATGCCACCCCCTCGCTGATCTTTCCTTGGATACGATCTAAATTGGTATCCAGGGGGTGTCATAGCTTTTTCAACTGGGTCGTCTCCAGACTGTGAGAGCCATGTCTCTACTATAAATAGTATGTCGAAGTTCTTCTCCGTTAATAAATCGTTTAATTCCTTCGGTTTTGTTACGGCAGGACTGTGCATTTAGAAGACCAATAACAATGTTATTGTTGTTTTTTGTGAAACTGTTTGTGGTCGGTACAATTATAAGTGTTGGTGGTGGACGGGGGTTTGTGTGGGGGCGGGGTGGACGACGAGTTGTTACCATTGAGGTGTTGTGTTGTTTCCGTTTGCCTCCCCGAGGCCTGTTCTTATTAATATTATTGTAAAAAATTGGATCACTTGAGTTAAATCACAGCTGGAATGTGACGTTGTTTACGTTTACCGCCTCGAGGCCTGTTGTAAAAATCAGATGTTGAATAAAAGTGTTCACAATTATTAAAATAATGATGGTGGTAAATCACGGCTAAAAATAAAGTGAACAATGTTTGTAAGAGAGCGGCGGCCATTAAGTGACTGTGTAAATATCTTTTAAAACTTACAGTTTCCATGATAAAATACAGAATTATACAGCAGTCCTTTCTTAAGAATTGATAAAAACTATACATTAAGAAACAGTATGTTTTAACGAGTACAACGAAGTAAAAATGTCCAGGTATCAATATTTAGAAATCACAAAACAATTAAAATACACCAGAGCACACAACGACACGTCTTGCCTGTTGGGCGTGTTTACAAGAACTTCCGTCCTATTCAAGGGGTAGCAAGAAATTTCTATCGTCAGTTTTAAAAACCGGGATAAATTCCGACAATAAGGGACATTTTTTTTTTAATATGGAGCCGTATGCACTAAACATGCTCAATGTGTGTTGCAAGCGCCGTAAATCCCTTAAAAACATAAAAACAAAAACTAAGCCATTGATCACGATAATATGAAGACTGAAAGTGAACCTTGTGTGTAAAGGGGTAAAATTGTGATGGTTTGTGAAATCGTCAGACGAAGGTAAACAAAACGGACTAGTAAATTATTCTAGACGTAAACTCTCCTAAATAATCTTTTACGTCATCGTGTTTTTGTTGGGCGTTTTGGGGGTTTTTTGTTGTTTTTTGGGGGGCTTTTTTTGGGGGGGGGGGGGGTTGGGTTATTTCTTGTTTGTTTGGTTTTGTTTTTGTTTTTGTTTTGGGGGGGGGGTTGTTTTTGTTTTTGTTTTGGTTTCTTTTTTTTTTGGCTTTGGGCTTTTATATGCGAGGGGTAATTATGGGAAAGTAAAGATGAAAAAGAGATATAAAGAAAGAAAATTTTTAAAAGACAAGAGTCGTAATTCTATTTTGTCCCAATAGACGTCAGGTTTCCTTTTGTCGTAGAAAAGATATTCCCGAGGTCAGTCGAGAGTAATCGACTCACAAGCAATCGACGGAGTCGATGGGGGCTGTTTGATTGTTTGTTTTGTTTTTTGTTTTGTTTTTGTTTTTTTGGGGGGTTTTTTTTTGTTTGTTTGTTGGGGGTTTTTGGGGCGGGGAGGGGGTTGTTTTTTTTTTTTTTGTTTTTTGTTTTTCTTTTGGGGTTTGTTTTTTTTTGTTAGGTTTTCTTTACCATTACGTTCCAAGTCCTTACAATTGACATTTTTTGTTATATGACGATCCCATTTCCCTCACCCACTCCACTCCATCATCTAATTGACACAAGGACTCTCCATCTCCCATCTGACTGACATGGCAACCCGTCAGTCATCCGCTTACTGAGGTTTCTCACATGATTATTTGACATTGAATCATTCTCTCTATCTATCTATCTATCTATCTATCTATCTATCTATCTATCTATATATATCTCTCTCTCCCTCTCTTTCTCCTCTATACATATCTATCTCTTATCTATCTCTTTCTCTTCTTCTATCTTTTCTCTCTCCTCTCTCTCTCTCTCTCTCTCTCTCCTTCTCTTCTCTCTCTCTCTCTCTGTTTGTGTGTGTGTGTGTGTCTCTCTCTCTCTGCTTCATTATCATTTTTCTCTGTTGATTTTTTTTTTACTAATCCACCTTACAAATCTAGTATTATGAGCACAATACAGAAATTTAATTTTTTTTTTTTTAATGTTTTTTTAGTTTAAGAAACAAGATAACAATCTTCAATTTTTTTTTTAAAGAGCTTATCCCGGTTTCTATAACTTCAAGTTCCAAGTGTGTTTACTCTTAGATTTTCCCCACTAAATCATAAAATTTGATGACAACATATTTTATGAAAGTGAAAAAAAATCCAGTTGGATTGCCAACTGGGATACGCCCACTTATGTAAGAGTCAGTATTGACAGTTAGAATTTTTTTTTTAATTTCGGTCCTTCCGCTGATGACATTTTGCACCTTATTTTCTAAAATGTTATGAAAAAAATTTGTTGATTTTGGTATTTTATCGGTTATGTGGTATGACACTCACTTTCAGATTGGAAGGTCCGTTTTCGAGCCTCGTTCGGCGCATAGTTGAGTCCTAGGAGAAGGCTCTTTACTCACATTCTCTCACCGTACTCAGGCTAACAGCGTTGTGTCTGTCCGAGAAAAAAAAGTGTAATATCACCTAAAAGGCATCATGTCCTGACCTACATGTTAAATGTTGCTGATAGCCAAGGGACCCCTTATAAAGCGCTTTGAGTACGTTTAGTGGATCTTGCGCTGTATAAAAGCTCAATTTTAAATATATTTTTTTATTAATGTCGGAGCACCCTTAAAATTTGATTTTAAAAATTACTCTTTTTCATAAATTGATGACTCCTTAAATTACTGTAGAATGAAATATTATCAATGTAGGATGACGATTTTCAAAAATATCAATCTTAAAACGGTTTGCCTTTGTGTTAATGAAGGAATAATGGAATTATTTCTAAAAAGAACGATGGGGTTTTTTTCTTCTTTGTATGTGTGGAATTGAGAGAATTGTTTTTGGTTCTCATCATGTTATATTATTGGTTCCAAGCCGTAAAAGTGCCGTAAGTGACACCGATTCCGCGGAAAAAGTGCCGTAAGTGACACCGATTCCGCGGAATAAGTGCCGTAAGCTACACTGATTCCGCGGGAAAAGTGCCGTGACACCGATTCCGCGGAAAAAGTGCCGTAAGCTGCATCGATTCCACAGGGAAAGTGCCGTAAGTAACACCCAATTCCGCGGAATAAGTGCCGTAAGTGACACCGATTCCGCGGAATAAGTGCCGTAAGCTACACTGATTCCGCGGGAAAAGTGCCGTGACACCGATTCCGCGGAATAAGTGCCGTAAGCTGCACCGATTCCACAGGGAAAGTGCCGTAAGTAACACCCAATTCCGAGGAATATGTGCCGTAAGCTACATCAATTCCGCGGGGAAAGTGCCGTAAGTGACACGATTCCGCGGAAAAAGTGCTGGAAGTGAAACCGATTCCGCGGAATAAGTGCCGTAAGTGACACCGATTCCGCGGAATCAGTGCCGTAAGCTGCACGGATTCCACAGGGAAAGTGACGTAAGTAACACCCAATTCCGCGGAATAAGTGCCGTAAGTGATACCGATTCCGAGGATCAAGTGCCGCAAACTATACCAATTCCGCGGGGAAAGTGCCGTAAGTGACAGATTTTTTTTTAAGTGCAGTAATTGACACCGATTCCGGAATAAGTGCCGTAAGCTAAACTGATTCCGCGGAAAAAGTGCCGTAAGTGAAACCAATTCCGCAGAATAAGTACCGTAAGCTGCACTGATTCCGCGGAAAAGTGCCGTAAGTGACGATTCCACAGGGAAAGTGCCGTAAGTGATACCCAATTCCGGGGAATAAGTGCCATAAGCTGCACCGATTCCACAGGGACAATGCCGTAAGTGACACCGATTCCGCGGAATCAGTGCCGTAAGCTGCACGGATTCCACAGGGAAAGTGACGTAAGTAACACCCAATTCCGCGGAATAAGTGCCGTAAGTGATACCGATTCCGAGGATCAAGTGCCGCAAACTATACCAATTCCGCGGGGAAAGTGCCGTAAGTGACACAGATTATTTTTTAAGTGCAGTAATTGACACCGATTCCGGAATCAGTACCGTAAGCTGCACTGATTCCGCGGAAAAGTGCCGTAAGTGACGATTCCACAGGGAAAGTGCCGTAAGTGATACCCAATTCCGGGGAATAAGTGCCGTAAGTGACACCGATTCGGCGAATAGTGCGTAAGTGACAAGTTCCGGGGAATAAGTGCCGTAAGCTGCACCGATTCCACAGGGACAGTGCCGTAAGTGACACCCAATTCCGCGGAATAAGTGCCGTAGGTGACACCGATTCCGCGGAATAAGTGCCGTAAGCTACACTGATTCCACAGGGAAAGAGCCGTAGGTGACACTGATTCCGCGGAAAAAGTGCCGTAAGTGACAACGATTCCGCAGAATAAGTGCCGTAAGTGACATCGATTCCGCGGAATAAGTGCCGTAAGTGACACCGATTCCGCGGAATAAGTGTCGTAAGCTGCACGATTCTACAGGGAAAGTGCCGTAAGTAACACCCAATTCCGCGAAATAAGTGCCGTAAGTGACACCGATTCCGCGGAATAAGTGCCGTAAGTGACACCGATTCCGCGGAATAAGTGCCGTAAGTGACACCGATTCCGCTGAATAAGTATCGTAAGCTGCACGATTCCACAGGGAAAGTGCCGTAAGTAACACCCAATTCCGCGAAATAAGTGCCGTAAGTGACACCGATTCCGCGGAGTAAGTGCCGTAAGCTGCACTGATTCCACACGGAAAGTGCTGTGACACCCAATTCCGCGAAATAAGTGCCGTAAGTGACACTGATTCCGCGGTGCCGTAAGCTGCACTGATTCCACAGGTGTCACAGTAAAGGTTGTTCACAATTATCTTATTAAATTTTATTTTATTAAGAACTGAATTCATCTCACTCCAGTTATATTTCGGTAGGCTTAGATAAACTTACCTTCTAATATTAGATCGTCTTTCCTTTTATAGCCTTCCCTCGAATTAATTTCTAATTAGTGAATACTTTTCGTTCTACATACTGTCACGTAGCCATTTATTATGAAAGCTGATAGGTCTAACATTCTACACTCACTTCTCTTCACAATCTATGCCGGACGGCCAGTCGCTCTATTCCTTATATATACTGGAAGATTTTTATTTTTTGGGACTTTGTAGATATTATATCTACACCATTAAGACGCCAGAGCTTTTAACTTTGATTGTATAATCTTCAAGGATCAAACCCGAGCCCGCTGTCAAAAGATTACATATTAACCCATTACCAATTGCCTGGAAGTGGAATTTTACGAGTCCGATCCTGTTATCAGAGGAATAGATCATCCAAGCCCATCAACTGCCTGGAAACGTAAACTTACGAACCCGACATATCATAAGTTACGTAATATATTCACATCTCTATTTGTAACTGCCACGATCACTGTTTATCTCTTTTAATTAAATTTCATCATTATTTTTATTTCATTGTAAACAAATCGTTAATTGTTTTTCATTTATAGTAACTAGTAAATTCTGGGGCCTCATTCTACATATATCTTTATGCATAGTCGAGTAACTCTTTACTCACTTGAGACCATGACAACAGGGAAAGTGCCGTAAGTGACACCCAATTCCGCGAAATAAGTGGCGTAAGCTTCACGGATTCCACAGGAAAGTGCCGTAATTAACACCCAATTCCGCGAAATAAGTGCCGTAAGTGACACCGATTCCGCGGAAAAAGTGCCGTAAGCTGCACAGTTTCCGCCGAATAAGCGCCGTAAGCTGCACTGATTCCACAGGGAAAGTGCCGTAAGTGACACCGATTCCGCGGAAAAAAGTGCCGTAATCTACACTGATTCCGCGGGAAAAGTGCCGTAAGTGACCCCGATTCCGCGGAATAAGTGCCGTAAGCTACAACAATTCCGCGGGGAAAGTGCCGTGACACCGATTCCGCGGAAAAAGTGCCGTAAGCTACAGTTTCCGCCGAATAAGTGCCGTGACACCAATTCCGCGGAATAAGTGCCGTAAGCTACACAGATTCCGCGGAAAAAAAGTGCCGTAAGCTACACTGATTCCGCGGGGAAAGTGCCGTGACACCAATTCCGCGGAATAAGTGCCGTAGGCTGCACTGATTCCGCAGGGAAAGTGCCGTAAGTGACACCGATTCCGCGGAATAAGTGCCGTAAGCTACACCAATTCCGCGGGGAAAGTGCCGTAAGTGACACCGATTCCGCGGAATAAGTGCCGTAAGCTACACTGATTCCGCGGGAAAGTGCCGTAAGTGACACCGATTCCGCGGAAAAAGTGCCGTAAGCTACACAGTTTCCGCGGAAAAAGTGCCGTAAGCTGCACTGATTCCTGGGAATAAGTGCCGTAAGCTACACTGATTCCGCGGAAAAAAAGTGCCGTAAGCTACACTGATTCCGCGGGGAAAGTGCCGTGACACCAATTCCGCGGAATAAGTGCCGTAAGCTACACCAATTCCGCGGGGAAAGTGCCGTAAGCTACACCAATTCCGCGGAATAAGTGCCGTAAGCTACACCAATTCCGCGGGGAAAGTGCCGTAAGTGACACCAATTCCGCGGAATAAGTGCCGTAAGCTACACCAATCCCGCGGGGAAAGTTCCGTAAGTGACACAGATTCCGCGGAATACGTGCCGTAAACTACACAGTTTCCGCCGAATAAGTGCCGTAAGCTGCACTGATTCCACAGGGAAAGTGCCGTAAGTAACACCGATTCCTGGGGAATAAGTGCCGTAAGCTACACTGATTACGCGGAAAAAAGTGCCGTAATTTACACTGATTCCGCGGGGAAAGTACCGTGACACCGATTCCTCGGAATAAGTGCCGTAACCTACACCAATTCCGCGGGGAAAGTGCCGTAAGTGACACCGATTCCGCGGAATAAGTGCCGTAAGTAACACCGATTCCGCGGAATAAGTGCCGTAAGTGACACCGATTCCGCGGTGCCGTAAGCTGCACTGATTCCACAGGGAAACTGCAGTAAGTGACACCCAATTCCGCGGAATAAGTGCCGTAAGCTTCACGGATTCCACAGAGAAAGTCAAGTAAGTAACACCCAATTCCGCGAAATAAGTGCCATAAGAGACACCGATTCCGCGGTATAAGTGCCGTAAGCTACACCATTTCCGCGGGGAAAGTGCCGTAAGTGACACCGATTCCGCGGAATAAGTGCCGTAAGCTGCACTGATTCCACAGGGAAAGTGCCGTAAGTGACACCGATTCCGGGGAATAAATGCCGTAAGCTACACTGATTCCGAGGAAAAAAGTGCCGTAAGCTACACTGATTCATGACACCGCTCTTCAAGGCCTCATAACAAATGGCAACGAAGTGGCTTATAGGCAAGAAATTGATAGATTTGTGTCTTGGTGTGATGCCCACCACCTAGAGCTTAACATAAGCAAGACAAAGGAGCTAGTGATTGACTTTAGGAGAGTGAAGGAACCGATAGAACCGTTAAAATTAAAGGACCAATTCGTCCAGCGAGTTCCTCACTACAAATACCTTGGTGTAACGATTGATGACAGGCTCAAGTGGGATGAACACTTGAAAATAATTAGGCATAAGATGTGCAGACGTACATATTTTTTATCGAAACTCTCTCAGTTTAGAATAAATAAAACCCTCTGCACATTATTTTATAGAGCAGTAATCGAAAGTGTTTTGTCATTTTGTATAACAGCTTGGGGAGGCAATTGCTTAGCAGTGGAAAGGAACAAAATAAATTCAAATATTAAAAAATCCATTAAACGCTATATAAATGATGTTGACGATGTAGATCTTTTATACGAGAAATTTTGTATAAATAAAATAACTAAAATATTAAATGACCAGTATCATCCACTAAGACCATCAATTATTATGTCAGAAAGAAGTGGTCGCCCTTTCTCTATTTCAACGAAAACAGAGAGACACCGAAAATCTTTTCTGCCGTCCAGTATTAGGCTTTATAACAACAAGCAATAATCATTTTATATAATTATTTCTCATTTTTACTTTTTTTAAATATAAATATTAATTTATTAATTTATTTGTTTTGCAATCTTTTCAATTTTCAATTTATGGTGACAGTTTTAACTATTTTACAGTGTTGAAATTATTCATATTATAAAGCGCAGCTCTGGTTATAGAGCTGCTCCTTTTTTATATATATACATCCTATTTCCATTGTATTTTTATCTTATGTGTAAATTATAACACGTCTGTACAAAAAATTTCCTTTTTGGGATGCAATAAAGTATTATTATTATTATTATTATTATTATTATTATTATTATTATTATTATTATTATTATTATGATTCCGCGGGGAAAGTGCCGTGACCCCGATTCCGCGGAATAAGTGCCGTAAGCTACAATGATTCCGCGGGAAAAGTGCCGTGACACTGATTCCGCGGAATAAGTGCCGTAAGCTGCACTGATTCCGCAGAATAAGTGCCGTAAGTGACACCGATTCCGCGGAATAAGTGTCGTAAGCTGCACCGATTCCACAGGGAAAGTGCCGTAAGTAACACCCAATTCCGCGAAATAAGTGCCGTAAGTGACACCGATTCCGCGGAATAAGTGCCTTATGTGACACCGATTCCGCGGGGTGACACAGATTCCGGAGAATAAGTGCCGTAAGTGACACCGATTCCGCGGTGCCGTAACACCCAATTCCACGAAATAAGTGCCGTAAGTGACACTGATTCCGCGGGAAAAGTGCCGGAAGTGACACCGATTCCGCGGAATAAGTGCCGTAAGTGACACCCTTTCCGCGGAATAAGTGCCGTAAGTGACACCGATTCCGCGGAGTGACACAGATTCCGGAGAATAAGTGCCGTAAGTGACACCGATTCCGCGGTGCCGTAACACCCAATTCCGCGAAATAAGTGCCGTAAGTGACACCGATTCCGCGGAATAAGTGCCGTAGGCTGCACTGATTCCGCAGAATAAGTGCCGTAGGCTGCACTGATTCCGCGGGTAAAGTGCCGTAAGTGACACCGATTCCGCGGAATAAGTGTCGTAAGCTGCACTGATTCCACAGGGAAAGTGCCGTAAGTAACACCCAATTCCGCGAAATAAGTGCCGTAAGTGACACCGATTCCGCGGAATAAGTGCCGTAAGTGACACCAATTCCGCGGGGAAAGTGCCGTGTGACACATTCCGGGGAATAATGCCGTAAGTGACACCGATTCCGCGGTGCCGTAAGCTGCACTGATTCCACAGGGAAAGTGCCGTAAGTGACACCGATTCCGTGGAATAAGTGTAGTGACACCGATTCCGCGGAATAAGTGCCGTGATGCCGATTCCGCGGAATAAGTGCCGTAAGCTGTTCCGTAAAGATAGCATGCGCTTGGCTAAGGAGCTCACAACATGATATATATAACTTTACGATGGCTTCGCTGACATTGACCAAAAAATGACTTCAATTGACCAGTCTTTTGCCACAAAAGGAAACAAATCGTGGGTTGTATTCAATGGTTCAACCAATGAAATAACTTGTTTCCTTGAGCTCTACTAACGACAACTCACTAGACGCTACACAAACCTAAAAAAACTGCCAGTCCTGGGGGGTTCTAATGTCAGACTATAGATAGTATGCGCTTGACTAAGAAGTTCACAACATTGCCATCCGGAGGTATAACGGACCAACGCACAAAATTATGTGTAACCTTGAACGTGTATAGTCTGGTTAATACAGTTTAGTGAGAATTACTCATGAAGGCGGATGGCAAAAAAATATTAACAAAGACATGAGTGACGTCAACTTCGAACTATCTATACACAGCTGCGTTTACATTTATTGACAAATGTCCAATCGTTGTACAGCAACAAATCAGCTGATTGATGACTTTTTTTGGACGAAAAAATGAATATAGATCGCTCCCATTGACAAAAATATTGTGAGATATACTCACTTACTGGGGGCCAGACCGTGGCCTTCGTTAACATATAGATAGTATGAACAAGATATGAAGTGAGTAGAAAAGTGCCAGAAGACAATAGAGAATAAAAAATTTTTTTCGCGGCGGTGGTGGGGTTTGAACCTGCGACCTTATTGGTACGACAACTCCGCCTGGCAGGTGAGAGCGTGGCTCTACCGTGTGAGCTATCCACGAACACAAAAATATTCGTTTCAAACTCAGTCATTTCTAGATCCCTCTCTCACCCACTTCTTGAGACCGCCGATTCGTTCACCACCATCGCGAAGTAATGTTGACCAGCAGTTAAGCTTAATAGCCAATATTCTCATCACAAACATATAACATAGAAACGATTGAGACATTGAGTATGCTCCGGTGTATGGGGTGAATTTTTAATTCAGAAAAGTGAGTGGAGCAGGCACTTATGTTGGTAACAACAAGATATGAAGTGAGTAGAAAAGTGCCAGAAGACAATAGAGAATAAACATAT
This sequence comes from Berghia stephanieae, assembly GCF_034508935.2. Lineage (NCBI taxonomy): Eukaryota > Metazoa > Mollusca > Gastropoda > Nudibranchia > Aeolidiidae > Berghia > Berghia stephanieae. The sequence continues at coordinate 12,047,494 of NC_088369.1, forward strand.
AGATAGTATGCGCATGGCTAAGAAGCTCACAACATTGCCATCCGGAAGTATAACGGACCAACACACAAAACTATGTGTAAGCTTAAACGTTTATAGTCTGGTCAATACAATTTTATGAGAATTACTCATAAACGCGAATGGCAATAAAAACAATAACCAAGACCTGAATGAGGTCACTTTCATTCTACCTACATGTCACCCAGGTCTTTGTTTTTTCAACCCACGTTTGTAATTTGGGGGGGGGGTGTTTTGTTTTTGTTTTGTTTTTGTTTTGTTTTTGTTTTGTTTTGTTTTGTTTTGTTTTTTGTCTCGTTTTTTTTTTTTGGGGGGGGGGGGTTTTTTTTTTTCTTGTTTCGTTTTTTTTTCTATCGTTTTTGGGGTTTTTTTTTTGGGGGGGGGGGGGGGTGGTGGTTGTTTTTTTTAAAATGTTTTTTGGGGTTTTTTTTTACCGTGAGGTGGGTGATTACTTCCCATCGGATTTTCTATCAGACAATAAACGTTAAAACGTTACAAATAGTTTTGTTTGTTGGTACGATTGGTCCCACGGGAATTTTATATATATATATATATATATATATATATATATAGAGAGAGAGAGAGAGAGAGAGAGAGAGAGAGAGATAGATAGATAGATAGATAGATAGATAGATAGATAGATAGATAGACAGATAGATAGATAGTTCGAAGATAACGTCACTCAGGTCTTTGTTATTGTTTTTTGCCATCGGCATTTATGAGTAATGCTCACTGAACTATATTAACCCGACTATAAACGTTCATGGATACACATTGTGTGTGTTGGTCCGTTATACTTCCGGATGGCAATGTTATGAGCTTCTTAGCCAAGCGGATACTATATATATATATATATATATTTTATATATATATATTATATTATATATATATATATATATATATATATTATATATATGTATGTATGTATGTTTCTTTTTTATGAGTTTAGACAGATTCCGTGGATGTATTGCAGTGATATCATAGCTACATGTCAGTGAACAATTTTACACATCAAAGATGTACCGTGGTTTGCAAGTTTTATAATAACATTGTTATAGCAACACATTTTTATTTTCGTCTCGAAGGACCTGGGGATTGCCTTCAAAAACCTAAAGTCAGGGGAAAATCTCGACGAGCACTCAATAAAAGCATTGA
>NC_088369.1:12048760-12055436 GCF_034508935.2 Berghia stephanieae
TAAGTTTTTGGGAGGGGGCTCTTTACTCCATTCTTCCCGTACTCTTTTTTTAAAAATAGTGCCGGGCCGTTAACACTTTTGTGTCTGCCCAAAAAAAAAGTTTTAAATAGCCTAACAGGGTCATGTCTGTCCCGTCCTTTATTTAAAGGTTGTTTGGGGCCAGGGAGCCTACGGAAACTTCTCATTAAACATGGTTGCCAGATGGCCACGTAAATGGGCCACTTAATGCTTTGCGTTTAGTTTTTTATTTTTAAACTCATAGCATCCTCCAGCCGAATATAAGGTGCCAACACACACAACTGTGTGTAACCTTAAACGTTTTTTTAAGTCATATTAATACAATCTAGTAAGAACTACTCATAACATGGCTGGTTTCATACAATAACGAGTGACGTCAATTTGGTTCCTTCTATGTGGGCAATTTGGCAACACTATGTATCGTATTTCTATGATGAATTTTCACATTTTGAAATTTATTAATTTTATAAACATTTCTTCCCCTTGTCCATTTTTTTCCCAAAACCAATTCCGTTTTAAGGGAATCTGAGTGTTTTGTCGTGTTTGGCCTCATGGGGTTTTATTTGGCTACTTTTGAAGTCGAATTTTAGCCATGTGAAACTCTGACCACCTGGCAAACCTGTCATTATGGCTATAGATAGAATGCGCTTGGCCAAGGAGTTCACAACATTGCCATCCGGAAGTATAACGGACCAACACACAAACTCTGTGTAACCATGAGCTTTTATAGTCTGGTTAAATCAGTTTAGTGAGAACAACTCACAAACGTGGATGGCAAAAACAATAACAAAGGTCTGAGTGACGTCATCTGCATACTATCTATACATAGGATGTGCAGTGGTAAGGCTTCTTGTTGGACGGGTCAAATGGCTGTCGGTTGTTTGCCATAAGGGATGTGTCTCTATGTGGTCTAGTGGTATGATACTCGCTTTCGGATCGGAAGGTCCTGGGTTCCAGCCTCGCTCGGCGCATCGTTAAGTTCTTGGAGAAGGCTCTTTACTCACATTCTCTCACCGTACTCTGGTGTAAAAATGAGTGCCTGGCCGTTAACACTGTTGTGTCTGTCCAAAAAAAAAGTGTAATTAATATAGCCTAACAGGCGTCATGTCTGTCCCGTCCTTTACGTTAAGTGTTGCTGCTGGCCAGGGAGCCCTTGTAAAGCGCTTTGAGCACGTTTATTGGATATTGCTCTATATAAAAGCTCAAGTATGGGATGTGGATCGACTCTTTTTTTTTCTTCTTCATATTGTTTCTTTGTTGTCATTTGTGTCTGTATGTCTTGCTATATATTGATGCTAATCGTTGATGTAAAATATTCACAACATCCGCCAACCAGATTATCTATAACGTTTATAGATAGAACGAAGTTGACGTCACTCGGGTGTTTGTTATTGTTTGTTTTTTTGCCATCCACGTTTATGAGTAATTCTCACTGAACTGTATTATCCAGACTATAAAAGTTCATGGTTACACAGAGTTTTGTGTGTTGGTCCGTTATACTTCCGGATGGCAATGTTGTGAGGTTCTTAGCCAAGCACTTACTATCTATAGTCTGATTGATATATTTATTGAGAGCTAATCGCTAACATTTGCGGTCTAAAAACATTTTAAAAGAAAACAAAGAGCTGAGTGACGTCAACTTAGTTCCTTCTATTGAGTTAGGAGGGGGGGGGGCGAAATCGAAGATGGTAATTTGTTATAATTGTATTAGAATTTACACTTGAAACAAAATTAAATAGAACGAAGTTGACGTCATCCAGGTTAGGTCTTTGTTTTTTTGTTTGGTTGTTTTTATTTTCGTTTTTTTTTTGTTTTGTTTTTTGTTGTTTATTATTTATTTTTTAAAGGGGGGGGGGGGTTGTGGGTGTTTATTTTGTTTTGTTTTGTTTTTTGGGGTTTTTTTTTTTTTGTTTTTTGTTGTTGTTTTTTTGCCATCTACAGATGTTGTGCGCTTGACTTAGAAACTCACGACATTGCCATCCGGAGGTATAGCGGACCAACACACAAAAGTATGAGTAACTTTGAACGTTTATAGTCCGGTTAATACAGTTTAGTGAGAATTGCTCATAAACGAGGATGGCAAAAAAAAAAACAATGAAAAAGACCAGAGTGACGTCAACTTCGTTCTATCTATATTAAGATGAGTTTATTCAAACCTGGGGTGTGTTAGCATGTTGTTGAAACAAAAAACAACTGGTCAGTTTATCCGGTCATTGGCCTAGATCGCTGTCCGACATACAGAGTTTTAACCTCTCGGCTCTACGTCGTGTGTTTGATGAACTGTGTCTGTTTTAGGGTCCCGTTTCCTCGTTAATTAATTACTTTAGCATTCCCCTTACTGGCTTAGACAGGGGTATATTTGTTGTTTTGTTGCGTTTGTTTTTTTGTTTTTTTTATTTATTTATTTTTTTTTTGTTTTGTTTTTTTTTTTTTGGGGGGGGGGGATTGTTTGTTGTTGCGTTTGTTTTTGTTTTTTGGTTTGTTTTTTTTTTTTTTGTATTTTTTTTAGCTGTGTTTTACGAAGATTGACAATACAACTTTCGTAAAGGAACCTGGCAACAAGCCGGGACTGTTATTGTTTTATTTTCTAATCGGACGACAAAGAAAGGGAAGTAATCGAGGAATACTTTGGGTGAATTTGAAATGGGAAGTGTCGTGTTGTCTGTTGATACGAGCATGACCTATTTAACTCTTTACCCAAGTATTATAATATCCCAGTGTCTTGCCTTTATGTTTATTTATTTTCTTGTTTGAAGATTCCATGCGGGTGGTTGGATGGGAGCATCACCCTTGAATCGTATACCTATGATTCGCATGGGTGTACGATCCGATAGTGATGTCGTTTCTTCTTCTCTTTACTAGCCTATCCTGCTTCTTTGGTTTGTGATTGTATTTTTGACAGGGGATATTTTTTTTTTCTGTAAATCTTCTGCCTGTTTGTTCTTGGTTATTTATAATTTAGCTTATGATATCTTTGTTATGATTTTGATTTCCATTTGTACTATTTTTTGTTAGTGTTAGACTGCTTGTTTTTGTTTTTGTTTCAGCGGTCTCTCATATAACCTCAATTGAGTTGGAAGAGACCTAAAGCAACAAACAAACAAAAACAAAAAAAAAACAAAAAAGATTCCATGAAATTATTTAATAAGTAATTTACAACTTTGATGTTTAAAAAATAATTTTTAATAATCGTTTTTTTTTACTCGAGAAGTGTTATTAAAATTTCTTTCAACGCGTTTTTTTTTCAATATTCGGTCTCGAATTTCGCAAAGGTTGTACTGCAGTTAGGACCTCAGGTCTAAAATATAGACGGAACGAATTTGACGTCAGTCGGGTTTTTGTTATCGTTTTTAGCCAACCATTTTTATGAGTAGTTATGAGTAGTTCTCAATAAACGTTATTAATCAGACTATAAACGTTCAAGGTTACACATAGTTTTGTGTGTTGATAGGTTTGTTCCGGCTGGCGAATGTTGCGAGCTTTTTGGCCTAGCGCAAAGCATCAATCATTTTCTGACCTTTGCTCCCTCGATTACCACCTTCAGGAGGTCCACCAGCCGGCATGACGACAGAACAGCTACAAGACCATAATATATACCTCAATGCCACAACACACTCACACACTCACACATACAAACTTTCACCAACACACACTCATAATATGTTATATCTGTCCTGTATTTTTTATTATTATTTTCCTCCATTTTCCAGCTGTGGCTCCCACCTTTACCGCCATGAAGGGAGGACCGCCGGCAGGCATGACGACAGAACAGCTACAAGACTTCAAAAAACAAACACTGCAGATCAATCAGTTGCTGCAAAAGGTCAAAGATTTGGAGGTATGCAGACATAATTTAAATACTGGTGTCATCAGTCTATTGATGTTATTCGTGCGTTTACATAAAATACCCACAACATCCGCCAGCCGGATATAATGTACCAACACACAAAACTGTGTGTAGCCGTAAACGTTTATAGTCGGATTGATATAATTCAGTGGGAACCAATGACCAAAATGGCTGTCTAAAATTTGACGTCACTCAGCTCATTGTTATTGTTTTTAGACAGCCATTTTCATGACAAGGTCACAATAAATTATAAACGTTCAAGGGTGTATTTTACTTAACCCTCTCTTTACCACCTGCAGCAAAAGCATCACATTTGATACGACACAATATACATTTTATCTTATTCAGATTAATTTTGTACATCACAAACTTTGAAAAATGATCTTTGTTTAATTAATAAGAACATAAAGTTGTTTTGTAGAGAGCTTCTTTAAGTTTAAAAAATCATTTTTTCTGCTGGTTAAGCCTGCCATTTTTGAGGAAAATACTGAAATTGATTGGTAAGGAAAGAGTTAAATGCATAGCATCAATACCAAAATGAACAACTGATTAATATTCCCATTTGTAAACTATATTTATATCTCAAGCTGAAAAAAATTTGTCTGGCAGGGCTCCAAAACTACGGGGGGGTGGGGGGGGGGGAATGAAACAAACAAAGGCGCCCCCGAGTTCAGCGTAATTTTGTTTGAAAACAGAATGTTTCGGGCTCAAAACCCTTCTTAATCCCACAGTAGGTTTGAGAGTTTTTGCCAAAATTGGGATCATTTTAATTGATCGATATTTGAAACACGAGTTTTCTGGCCAAGTTTTCCAGACTACGACTGTGAACTGGTTAACCCTCTCCTTACCAACTATATGAAAATCGTCACATTTTTACGATACAGACAACATATTTCTCAATCAGATATCTTTTGTAACATCACAAAATTTGAAGAAAATGTACACAGTGTATTTTAGAGACTGTTTTGATAAGGAAAGTGTGGATCGCAATAAATAATTTACTGCTGTTGTGTTTGAGTGATGGCATAATATCTATTTTTGTGTTAGTCGGATGCAAAATGTTTGGGAAAAATCTTGAAAATGGATGGTGAGGAGAGAGTTAATGTCAGGATATCGATATATTATCAGCTAAATGAGCTATCCGATTACACACCTTGACGTGTGTTGTGTTATGTATTGGTAACAAGATAATTGACAACGTTGGCGTTTTGGGATCGGGCAATTCCAGATCATAACCCGATTACTGTTAATTAATCTAAAAATTGAATGCAAAACAACCGTCAAGACAACGATCACATACCGTAAAACAAAATCACTGAACATAGAAACATTTCAAGAAACCATCGCGTCTTTGGATTCAGTCACCTCTGTTTATAGTTTTGATAATGTTCATGAAATGGTAAATACTTATAATAATAATTCATTGAAAACTTTGTTCGATGACATGTGCCCATTGGTCATGAAAGAAAATATTATTCAACCAACACGGAGTGGTATTGCAATGAGATACAAATACTAAAACGTCAACGCATATCTGCCGACTTGGCGCCGATCCCATTTTGAAATTCATTATCAAAATCTATTTAGGACTAAAACACCAACGGAACAAATTGATTCTATCTTGTTAAAAAAAACATAACTTCAAAATATAATAACAAGCGTCAAACGAAAAAATCTCTGAACGAAACTCACCTGAACTGTTCGCCACCTTGAACAAACGGTGTGTACTATAATTTTATTGAATAACCCGAGACTCATCCAAAAAGGCATCCATGTTAATAGCTTGTCGAGCATAGCAACAAGAGGTCACATGGTCATTATGTGGAAGAATCAATTGGATTCAATAGTCTGATGTCAAGTCCGTCCAGCAACGAGCAGCATTGATTCTAAACAAAGAAAATCGGTACTTTTTATTCTTAATGCTGGCTAGAAACTTTTTCATATGTCGTGTGATTAGAATGTATAAAAGTCAAAAACATGATCAGATTTATGTTTTTCTCCTCTGGATACACTTTTATGCTCGTGGGATAAGTATTTTATAAGGGCATCCGCCGTTGTTCCATTAGTTTAGAACCAGTTACTAAGTTACGATGCATCTTTGCCACGGAAGTGACGTCACGACTGTTGAATGGGCTAAGCGGCAGGAAATATTCTGGTTGGTTAATGCTTAGTAACGCTGAAACCATCAAATTGGTACCTTTCGGTAATCACATAAACACACGCATACACACACAGACATTGATACACACACACACACACACACACACGCACACGCACACTAAACAACGAGTAACGGTAGCCTGATCTTAAATTATATATCATTATTTTCTCCCTTATTTACTCCACTCACTGATGGGAGTCCGACTATCGAAGTCCATGGCTTAATCAAGGAATGGAAAGATGTCACACACACACACACACACACACACACACACATACACACACATACACACACACACATTAAACATACACGCATACACACGCACACACAAAAAACATACAACCACGCACTTAGGCACAACCACACAAATACGCACAACCACACACATACGCACAAATACACGCACAAACAAATACATGTATACACACAAACACAAATACACACAAACGCACATACACACCAACGCACATAAGTACACACAGACACACACATACGCACAAACACACACATACGCACAAACACACACACAAACACACACGCACAAATCGCGCGCTTGCACACAATAACAACAACAACAACAAGAAACGCAAACAAGTACTCGTTGTTTGCCGTCCTAAACAAACAGCCTTTAAATTATTTCATTTGAAGAA
>NC_088369.1:12055535-12077722 GCF_034508935.2 Berghia stephanieae
TGTCGATGACGCCATCCGACTTTGAAGCTTTGACGTTCCTCTTAATCTTGCCGCGAAGATCCTCCAGAGGTCTCTAGAGATTTTGTGCCTCTTATCATGGTGTTTGACAATTTCTTTTCATCTAGTTTACTAAGATACGAATATCTTTCAATGTCAAGTCGGGAAACATAGCATATATGAGTATTGATGGTATGTCTGTGTCTTTCACCCGCCATATAAATACTCTTCAACAGTCGTAACGTCACTTCCTTCCTAATGACGAATGGTAACTTAGTAACACTGGCTCTAAACTATCGGAACAATGGCGGACGCCAGTATGAAATATTTCTCCGGCGAGCATAAAAGCGTATCCAGAGGGGGGAAAAACGTAAATTTGATCATGTTTTGGCTTTTACACATTCTGGTCACAAGACATATGAAAAGTTCTAGCCAGCATGAAGAATAAAAAGTAACGATTTTCTTTGTTTAGAACCAAGATGGCCGCCGTTGCCAGGCGGCGTGACATCAGACTATTGAATCGTATTGCAAACAAAAAAAAATACACCAAAATATAGCAATGACTATCCCGCACAAATCTTTGGGCCTCTTTTTCGCTCACGAAGTGCCCGAATTCGCGTCAAAATATGGGACGAAGCCGTTCCGTACATGCTATTTTAAAAAATTAATTACGACGCCGTTTATCGATGAATATGACTGAAAGTTGGCACACAGTTAGAAAAAAGGCCATTTTAGATTATGTCAAGCGACAAAACTCGTGCGATTACCAGAAGACCGTTAAAAATAGATTTTTACTCTTTGGAGTAAAATATTTCTAAAACTACCGGGCGTGGAGGTTTTGTCGCTGACAAGGTAATACATGAACATTTCTTCTTTTTGGTTGTAAAATTTCATATGAATATGACGAGTACTTTTCCCGTATTTTACAAAACACCATCCTAATTTGTTCTTCAAGTTTCAATCTTTTAATCCACTTATTACGCAAGATACAACGAAAGGTCGAAAAAAAATGCCGAAAAAGCGTCCCATATTTTCGCGTTTTTTTCCTCTTTGCGGGTCATCCAAATAAATGACACCTTTGAAACTGCATAACTTGTTTATTTATGAATGGATTTTCAAAATATAAAAACATTTTTACTCAGTGGAGATAGGGCTTTGATTTTAGAAAAAAATTTCCTCAAAGAGAAAAAAACATTTTTCATAGTCATTGCTACAAAATATGTGTAAACATCAAAGTCTTTTATGAGATAATTTAGTGATAAGTAATCACCAGCTGAAGATGGAAAGATGCGAAAACCTGAGCCAAATTTAAGCTACTATATTACATATAAACATTGAGCAAGAAGTTTACGCGATCGATAGCGTAGCCATCGTGAACTTGTAGTCTGACACTGACCAAAAAATGACGTCAAAATGCCAGTTTTTGGCCACAAAAAAAACAAATCGTGAGTTGTATTCAATAGTTCAACCAATGGGACCACTTGTTTCCATGAGCACTACTAACGACAACTCACTAGGCGGTGCAAATACCAAATAATGACGTCAAAATGCCAGTCTTTTTGGGTTTCAGTGTCGGGCTTTAACTTAACGATGGCTACGCTCATAGTTTGCTATAGATAGAATGCGCTTGGCCGAGGAGTTCACAACATTGCCATCCGGAAGTATAACGGACCAACACACAAACTCTGTGTAGCCATGAACTTTTATAGTCTGGTTAATACAGTTTAGTGAGAACAACTCACAAACGCGGATGGCAAAAACAATAACAAAGGCCTGAATGACGTCATCTGCATACTATCTATAAAACCCTATAGATAAAATGCGCTTGCCCAAGGAGTTCACAACATTGCCATCCGGAAGTATAACGGACCAACACACAAACTCTGTGTAACCATGAACTTTTATAGTCTGGTTAATACAGTTTAGTGAGAACAACTCACAAACGCGGATGGCAAAAACAATAACAAAGGCCTGAGTGACGTCATCTGCATACTATCTATAGATAGAATGCGCTTGGCCAAGGAGTTCACAACATTGCCATCCGGAAGTATAACGGACCAACACACAAACTCTGTGTAACCATGAACTTTTATAGTCTGGTTAATACAGTTTAGTGAGAACAACTCACAAACGCGGATGGCAAAAACAATAACAAAGGCCTGAGTGACGTCATCTGCATACTATCTATAGATAGAATGCGCTTGGCCAAGGAGTTCACAACATTGCCATCCGGAAGTATAACGGACCAACACACAAACTCTGTGTAACCATGAACTTTTATAGTCTGGTTAATACAGTTTAGTGAGAACAACTCACAAACGCGGATGGCAAAAACAATAACAAAGGCCTGAGTGACGTCATCTGCATACTATCTATAGATAGATCGAAGATGACGTCACTCGGTTACAGGTCTTTGTTATTGTTTTTGTTTTTTTTTTTTTTTGTTGTTTGTTTTTGTTTTGTTTTGTTTTTTGGGGGTTTTTTTTTTGCAATCCGTGTTTGAGTAATTCTCACTTAACTGTATTAACCATGACTATAAACGATCATGGTTACACAAAGTTTTGTGTGTTAGTCCGTTATAATTCCGGATGGCAAGGTTGTGAGCTTCTTTGCTAAGCGCACACTATCTATTAAAACCCTATTGCCACTCCAGAAGATTCCTTTCGGAAATATATAGATAGAACGAAGTTAACGTCACTCGGGTCTTTGTTATTGGTTTTTGTCATCCATTTTTATGAGTAATTCTCATTAAACTGTATTGGACCGTAGTCATCGTAGTTATTGCCTGACACTCACCAAAAAATGACGTCAAAATGCCAGTCTTTTGCCACAAAAAAAAAAACAAATCGTGAGTTGTATTCAATAGTTCAACCAATGGGACCACTTGTTTCCATGAGCACTACTAACGACAACTTACTAGACGCTACACAAACCCAAAAATTGACGTCCAATTGGCAGTCCCAGAGGGTTCTTGTGTCAGGTTAACGATGGCTTCGATTGGTCAGACTATAAACGTTCAATGTTACACATTGCTTTGTGTGTCTGTCCGTTATATTTCCGAGTGGCAATGCTGTCAAGCGCACAATATCTATTATATATATATAGTGTGCGCTTGGCTAATAGGCTCACAACATTGCCATCCGGAAGTATAACGAACCAACACATAAAAACTGTTTGTAACATTGAAGGTAAAATATAGTCTGGTTAATACACTTTAGTGAGAATTACTCATAAACATGGATCAATAACACAGACCTGAGTAACGTCATCTTCGTTCTATCTGTCGGGAAGGTGAAGGTGGGTCTTATAATTTATTTCATCATTATGTTATGTTTGTTTGTTTCTCACTCCTAGAGTCGAATTCAAGAGGCCAACGGGTTGATCAAGAGGGGAGAAGATGTCACCACAGATCTCACGACCAAGGTGAGTGGATCATAATTTCATTGAAAGCGTTCTTTCTAAATACTTACTTCAGTTGGTAAAAGTAATGTTTTGGTTAACTTACACACTCATGCAAGCCGTGGCTTTCATATACTGAAGGCCTGTTACTGACCAAAAAAAAATACATCACAAAAGAAGACGACGATCACCAAACGAAAGAACTCGCATTCGGACATGAAGGTTCATTGTCCGAGTCCCCCCACCCCCGCTCTGAGCGGCGCATAGTTGAGTCCTTAGAAAAAGTTCTTTACTTACATACTCTCACCACACTTGGGAGTAAAATTAAATGAGTACATGGTTTTTAACAACGTTGTTTGTATCAGGGCGGGGGGGGGGGAGTTGTAATATAGTCTGTTACGTGTTAAGCGTTGATGCTTGGAAGGAATTCCTTATGCTGGGTGGGGTTCCTGACCTCCCATAGTGGGGTGGGCAGGGGGGTACATACTGTGTCTTCTATCCCCTTATATCTGTTTTCCAACATGCTTTCTGTCTTTGTCTTGGAATGAGATTACTTGGTTTTGTCCTGACCCTGGCCGGAGTCCTGGCTGGGAGGGAAACAGTCAAATACATAGTTATTGTTTTGGGAGATGTTTTTTTTTCCTTGTAAATCATCTCTCTTATGTATTACTATATTTGTTATTTTCAATGTATAATGTAAGCATTTGAGTGTGTTCCTCTTTGTTGGATTGTGTGCTTGTGTCTAGATGAGACTTATAGGTGATCTCAAACTAAGTACATTGGTGGTATGCTCTTGGAATCTACATCTGATCCCTATTTGTTCCCAGTTAAGAAATGTCTTACTTTTTCTTGGGTGCTTAAATTGTAATTCTAGAACTTTTTACTATCCCATTTTCTTCCTTTTTACTGGCGCTGATATAACCTTAATGTGTTGCAAGCGCCGTAAAACCCTTTAAAACAAACAAAAAAAAAAACAAACGAATGATTGCCATGCAAAATATAGGCTTTATTCAACATTTAAATCGACATGATCTGGAAAGAAATTAAAACACAAAGAGTTAGACAATACAGTACAGACACAGATCAATTACAAACATAAAGTGACAAATAGAACTATCTCTAAGCAGTAAACAATATCATGACAATGTAAACGTTGATACAGAGAGGAGGTAGAAGATGTGAGAGAGAGAGAGAGAGAGAGAGAGAGAGAGAAAGAGAGAGAGAGAGAGAGAGAGAGAGAGAGAGAGGGGGGGGTGTGGTGGTGGTGAAGATGATGATGGTGATGATGACGATGACGACGGTGGTGGTGGTGGTGATGATGATGATGATGATGACGGTGGAGGTGGTGGTGGTGATGATGATGATGATGATGATGGATGATGTCATCATCATCATCATCATCATCAGCAGCAGCATCATCAGCATCATCATAATTATTATTATCATCAATATCAACATCATCATCAGCAGCAGCAACAACATTATAATGAGAAAGAGGAAGAAGAATAGGGAAGAAGAAGGAAGCAGCGAGAACGATCGAGTATAGGAGAATGAGAAGGGATGAGAAGGAGGAAGAAGGAAGGAATAAAGAAGAGGCGTTGTTATATCAAAGAATAAATGAATTCCATCGCATGAAGATGAAGGGCGATCCATTATATAATTTGTTTTGATTTATGCGTCTGGGTCAAAATCCACAGAATCGGCCATTATTTCCATTACGAGAGGCCTCACGTCATAACTCTAATGCATCATATAACAATTCCCCACTCACTCGACAATGGCATAACCCTAGGTGCTCCCATTAGCAGGTCTGATTACGGAACGCAATCATGGGTTTGATTGAGATTGATGTAATGGCTATCAATGTATGTGGTCTAGTAGTATGATGACACTCGTTTTCGGATCGTACGTACGGTCCTGGGTCCGAGCCTCGTTCGGCGGATAGTTCAACACGATCTTGGAATCTACTTCTGTTTCCTATTTGAACCAATTCCCCTTTGTCTTACCTTTTCTTGGGAGCTTTAATTGTAATTCTATATAACTTTTTACTATCCCATTTTCTTCCTTTTAACTGGCGCTGATATGACCTTTATGTGTTTCAAGCGCCGTAAAACTCTAAAAATAAAAACATAAATATTTCATTTGAAGAACATTCCCGACTCGTCACAAATGTGACCCTTCGTCTCGAAACGGTATTATGTCGGGATGAGTTAGACTCCGAAAAGTGACTTTAGAGTTAAATTGATAGTTAATACCAATTTTTGAGCTTTTGCATTGTGAAAAACCGTTTTCATTCTCTAACATAACAAATCGAAACAAACCCCAAGTTTCATGTTTTGTCAATAAATTCAATTTTTTGCACCCGAGTTATCCCGACATAATACCGTCTAGAGACGGTGGGTCACAAATGTCAAATCAAACACTTTTGGAAGACACTGATTGGCTTCACTTGGCGTGTCAGTGGCTCAGCGGTACAGGGTCATTTAATTCGATCGAAAGTTGAAGAACGAGTTTTCTGGCCAAATTTTTAAATACGCGTTTTCACAGAGGACGAGCAGTTCATTCATTATAGGCGAGAACACAAATCAAATATCCTGAAATAAGTTTTTCATCTCTAACAAGTAATTATTGGAGTTGAAAATAACCTTTGATTCATATCCACATATATATTAAACTTGGGGTTAATTTCTCCCCCTTTATGTGGCGAAATATTTTTTTTAACGTGAGCATGTATATATATATATATATATATATATATATATATATATATATATATATATATATATATATATATATATATATATATATATACGAGAGAGAGAGAGAGAGAGAGAGAGAGAGAGAGAGAGAGAGAGAGCGCGCGCGCAATATTCACCAACCGCACTTGTCGTGATGTAGGACAAGGCATGACGCCTGTGACGCGATATTACATTTTATTTCCGGACAACGACAACGCTGTCAATGCCTATGTACTCATTTTTATACCTGAGTACGGTGAGAGAATATGAAATAAGAGCCTTTTTTAAGGACTCATCCACACACCGCTCAGAGCGGGGCTCGAATCCATTTACTATTTTTGTTAGATTGCTTGTTTTTTTCTTTCAGCGGTCTCTCATATTACCTCAATTGTGTTGGAAGAGACCTAAAGCAACAAACAAACAAAAATCTCTCTCTCTCTCTCTCTCTCTCTCTCTCTCTCTCTCTCTCTCTCTCTCTCTCTCTCTCTCTCTCTCTCTCTCTTTCTCACCTCTAACTCTCTTTTACACACACTCACTCTCTCTCTCTCTCTCTCTCTCTCTCTCTCTCTCTATTTCTAACTAGCTCTCTTTACCTCTCCCTCTCTCTCTCTCTCTCTCTCTCTCTCTCTCTCTATATATATATATATATATATATATATATATATATATAATGTCCTAAGCATCAGCTTCACCCCAACATAAAACCGCTTTAAGATGATTGGTCATAAATGTACCCCTCACCCCTCACCCCCCCCCCCCCCCCCCAAAAAAAAAAAAAACCCGGCCCGTTATGAAGTTACCATTCGGCCATTTCTTTGTAATTCCTTCCTTCCTTCATCCTTTCAGGTGTCTGGAGACGTGAAGGAGATTTACACCTACTTGGACGACATCAACACTACGATGAGTCAGAAGATTGCCGCCCAGAGGGTGGAGATGGAGAAGTTGTCGGGAGACACGCCTCAGCCAATCAACTACGATCCGTTCAACTATGGAGAGGCCTACGCCGGGGATGTCGTGGTAGGTTTTCCAAGAAGATTTGAAACCGGTCTGTAATTTTTAAAATCTTTATTGTCCAAGAAGAGTTTCTTTAAAAGTGTGGAAATTAATGATGTCATAAAACGACCTATATTCGGGTTTTCGTCCTACCTGGTCATCAATCACATGCTTTGTTGCTGTACTACGATTGTATATTTCTTAACAAATGTAAACACGCTGCATTGTTTAAAGATGTGCGTATATATTTATATATGTGTGTGTGTGTGTGTGTGTGTGTGTGTGTGTGTGTGTTGATCCACATACTCATGTGTCAAACTGAACAAAATAACCAATCGTGGTATTAGATATTTCAAAACTTGTCAACACATTTCACAATGCGGGTCATTTTGAGCACATTTTGCAATGTGGCCAATGATCTCGAGCACAGGGAAAGGTAATATTATAGATAGTATGCGCTTGGCTAAGAAGCTCATAACATTGCCATCCGGAAGTGTAACGGACCAACACACAACTGTGTGTATCCATGAACGTTTATAGTCAGGTTAATACAGTTCAGTGAGCATTACTCATAAACGCGGATAGCAAAAACCAATAACAAAGACCTGAGGGACGTCATCTTCGAACTATCTATAGATTGATCATCCCCATTGGAGGAGATACCAGTCTGTAGTGACAAATTGATTATTTCAAATATTCATGGGATAAGCTGACCAATGCAAGAATTTAAAAACGAGATTGGAAGGGGATATAACTCACAAAACTTATTTGTTGCTTTGGTGATTAGATTCTTTATAAATTTATCTGTGACTGGCTGAAAAGAATTTAACGAGTCACCATCAAAAGACTGCTGCTTATCTGAATAAAGCTCAAATATGACCAAGTCGTTTCAAATTATGTCGATTTTCTGTGCAAAAAGAAAGCTAACATTTCAGGTAACTTAGTAACTTGGTATCATTGTACAAAGAAGGTTGAGGTGATGGTGTTGCATTTCCTCATATTTCATCACATTTGCGAACAGCTGTTTTAAAGACTTGGTACTTTTAAACGTTTCATTTAATGGGTCTGCTAAGCTGCTGTTATGCGGGTGGTTGGATGGGAGCATCACCCTTGAATCGTATACCTATGATGTTCGCATGGGTGTACGATCCGATAGTGATGTCGTTTCTTCTTCTCTTTACTAGCCTATCCTGCTTCTTTGGTTTGTGATTGTATTTTTGACAGGGGATATTTTTTTTTCTGTATATCTTCTGCCTGTTTGTTCTTGGTTATTTATAATTTAGCTTATGATATCTTTAGGTTATGATTTTGATTTACATTTGTACTATTTTTGTTAGATTGCTTGTTTTTTTTTTTGTTTCAGCGGTCTCTCATATAACCTCAATTGTGTTGGAAGAGACCTAAAGCAACAAACAAACAAAAAAAAAGCTGCTGTTATTGTTGGGTTGGGGTTTTTTTCTCCATTTGATAAGTGGCTGATCTGAAACGGTTCTAATGATCCTGTCCTTGAGTTTTCTTCCATAAACGTTCCAACTTTCTCAAGCACCTCTTGAATTGGCCAACATCCAGGCAGCGAATGGGTGATGACGAATTTCTCTGGTTTTTAATTCAAGGTCTGTGTGTATGTGTGTGTGCGCGCGCGTGTGTGTGTGTGTGTTGATCGAGAGTGTTACGTATAGACACGCTCCAATTACCTACTGTGACGTCGGCTATGTTGTTATAAACAACACGGAAATCATCTTCCAATTCTTTATAAATTTAGTTACTTCCTCTTTGCTCAAATATCGTGATGTTACTGGTTTGTTCATAGTGTTCGTATTTATTTTTATTAATATTATGTGATCTGTATACGTGACGTCAGTCATGGTGGTGGTGTAGATTTATTTATTGGACATAATAAAATTAATTAAAATAAATAATAAAATTCCATTAATTCATCCCATTAGGGAAATTTTGTCTTTAGGGTCTATTTCAGGGGAAGACTGGGAATAACCCAGGCGTCAGCCTCAGTGCAGCGCCGCAAAGTGAGCTAGGAGGAAGTTACTTGCTCAAGGCCACTCAGCGCGGCGGGTAATCGAACTCGGTACTTTTTGGGTACGAAGCAAGGACCGTACCGCTGAGCCACGCTGTCCCATTGACAACAACCTGGTCAATGGTATTCCTTACCCCTATCATGAAATGGGGATTATAATAGTTGTATTAATGAATGTTGGTGAAGCTAGTCTTTCTGGGTGGGGTTCCTGACCTCCCATAGTGGGCAGGGAGGGTGTACAAACTGTCTCTTCTATCCCCTTATAAGTGTTTTCCAACATGCTTTCTGTCTTTGTCTTGGAATGAGATTACCTGTTTTTTTCCTGGCCCTGGCCGAAGTCCTAGCTGGGAGGGAAACAGTCAAATGCATAGTCATTGTTTTGGGAGATGATATATTTTTTCCTTGTAAATCATCTCTCTGTTATGTATTATTGTATGTGTTATTTTTAATGTATAATGTAAGCATTTGAGTGTATTCCTCTTTGTTGGATTTTGTGCTTGTGTCCGGATGAGACTTATATGTGATCTCAGAGTACATTGGTGGTATGCTCTTGGAATCTACATCTGATCCCTATTTGTTCCCAGTTCCCCTATGTCTTACATTTTCTTGGGTGCTTTAATTGTAATTCTAGAACTTTTTACTATCCCATTTTCTTCCTATTTACTGGCGCTGATATAACCTAAATAATAGTTGTATTAATGAATGTTGATGAAGGTAGTCTTTGAATGTGTTTGTATTTGTGGTGTTATACAATCTGTAACTCCATTGCACTTGAAACTTATCAAATATATTTCCGTATGGGAATTATTATATTATCTTGTGAAAGAAACGTATTTAAATACATCAATAATAAAAATAAAAATAACAATAATAATAATAATAATAATAATAATAATAATAATAATAATAATAATAATAATGATAATGATAATGATAAGAATCATAATAATAATAATAATAATAATAATAATAATAATAATAATAATAATAATAATAATAATAATAATAATAATAATAATAATAATAATAATTTGCACTTAGGTAACAAACTCACAACATTCACCAGCCGGATAAAACATACCTACTCGCAAAATTGTGTATAACCTTGAACGTTGATAGTCTGATAAACTTATCATTAACATAACTGTCCAAAATAAAAACAACAACAAAAATAAGAGCTGAGTAACGTCCTCGTTGTGTCTTCTATATTATCCGAGACTTGGTCTGTCTTTTCCAATAAATAACAATGTGAAATTGAATGTAAGCTTCAATTTAATATAATAAAACAAATAAAAATGAACGTTTCGGGTTTCCCTTTTTATCAACAAAACTGGATGAATGAAACACTACAGATGAATGAGATAATTTGGTAGTGGCGTTGTTAACGTTATCTCATTCATCTGAGGTGTTTCATTTTTACTGTTTTGATGACAGGGGGGAAACCCGAAACGTCCATTTTTATCTGTTTTCGTATATTAAATTGAAGTTTACATTCAATTTCACATTGTTATCTATTTCTTCGAGCTTCGAGCAGCAAAATTTACGTTGTGTCTTTTCCAGGATTTCGAGGCTCGCAAACGTATCGTGGAGATTGACCTCCTCTTCCAGAGTCTGCAGGTGGCCATGAATCAGATGAAGGACTCCGTGAGGGTCAGCCCCGCCATCGACCTGGGCTACAAAGTGGTCCGGCTTGACCAGTTGATTGAATCGACTGGCTTCGGAAACGCCATAAGAACTGGAGGTCATTTTTTTAAAATTTAATTTAATTTTTGTTTTGTTTTGTTTTTGTTTGTACGTGTAATGATGTGTTGTAGAGCCCTTTAAATAAAAAGAACTGAAAAGGGCAGTGTTGACAGAATTTGATTAAAATGTTGGTTGAATCGACTGGCTTCGGAAACGCCATAAAAACTGGAGGTAGTTCAATTTTTTTTAATTTAATTTAATTTTTGTTTTGTTTTTTGTTTTTGTTTTTTTGTTTGTACGTGTAATGATGTGTTGTAGAGCCCTTTAAATAAAAAAGAACTGAAAAGGGCAGTGTTGTCATAATTTGATTAAAATGTTTAGAGTTGGTTGAATATACTGGCTTTGGACACATAAGAACGGGCGGTAATGTGTTTAGTTTGTTTGTTTGTTTGTTTCTTTTTTGTGGGTTTTTTTTTTTTTGTTTTTTGTTTTTTTGTTTCTTTATTGTTGTTTTTTGGGGGGGCTTTTTGGGGGTTTTTTTTGTTGTTTTTTTTTTTTTTTTTTTGTACGTTTCATGTGCTGTTATAAAGTGGTCTTGTCGTATTATGACACTCGCTTTTGGATCGGAAGATCCTGGGTTCGAGCCTCGGTCGGCGCATAGTTGAGTCCTCGGAAAAGACTCTTTACTTACATTCTCTCACCGTACTCCGGGGTGTAAAATGAGTGCCTGGCCGTTTATACAGCGTTGTCTCTGTCCGAAAAAAAAAACCCACTGTAATATCGCCTAACAGGCGTCATGTCTCGTTCTACATGTTAAGTGTTGCTGTTGGCTAGGGATCCTTTATATAGCGCTTTGAGCACGTTTAGTGGATATTGCGCTATATAAAAGCTCAAGTTTCTTTTTCTGTTGTTTTTTTTTTCTTTCTTTCAAAATGATACCCTGCTCAGCGGTGGTCGCAGGTGCCATATTTCGCATTTCTGGTTTGGTTTTAGAAAATGAATAATGTTCATTAATTATAATCAATTTGTATATAAATTTAAATATCCTTAGGTTGTGTAACTATCTCACCAGATTGTTGATTTTTCAGTTCATTTCCTGTTCATCGACAGCACGATACGATAATATCGTTTTCTATTCTGGGCTGTAGTTTCCAGTTTTTTCCCAGTTTGTTTTTTCCCATCTTCTTTGTATCTGCATCAATGTCGCGTCTTGTGGGGGATGGGGGGGGGTGTCCTCTTGACCTTTCTGACCTCACCCACCCACCCAGCCCCCCCCCCCCCACCTTCCCTGTACCTGTGATCAGGTAAATCGCGTCCTTTATCCTATCCAAAGGGTAACAAACAATCGCTCTTGTCCGTTTCGCGCTATGAACAAATCAGGATAAACTCCAGCTCCACGGGCCTAATGGCTCCGACGGACTAAAAAAAAACTTAAGCTTGAGCTTTTTATATAGAGCAATATCCACTACATGTGCTCCCAGCGCTTTACAAGGGGTCCCTGACCAACAGCAACACGTAATACGTAGAACGAGACGCCTGTTTGGCCATATTACATTTTTATTCCGACAGAGACAACGCTTCTAACGGCCAGTTATCCATTTTACTCCCCAGTACGGTGAGAGAATGTGAGTAAAGAGCCTTTTTTCCAAGGACTCAACGATGCGCCAAGCGATTACGCGCTTTCGCAGCAACTCCATTAATTATTACGTATAGCCTGCCCAAATAATGAGCCTATAGCATTCGTTTTCGAATGACTGTATCCTTTTTAATTTACATACCTTGGCAGCAAAATCAGTCCGTCAGGTGGATGTGATGAAGACATCATCGCTAGAATCAAGAAAGCGCACCAGGCCTTTGCAATAAATCAGACCAATATGGAAAGCTTCCAGCATATCCACAAACACCAAGCTTAAAATATGTAACACTAATGTTAAAGCAGTCCTGTTCTATGGGTCAGAGACTTGGCGAACAACCTTGACCACATCAGCCAAGATACACATTTTTGTCAATCGCCGTCTTCGACAAATCCTCAGGTTGAAATGGTTTGATAAAGTGCCAAATGCTGACCCTTGGACAAGAACAAACCAAGAACAAATGGATGTCCAGGTCAGACGCAGAAAGTGGCGATGGGTTGGCCATGCCCTGCGGAAAGAGCCCTGTAATATAACCAAGAAGGCTCTCGAATGGAACCCACTGGAGGGAACGGGGTCGTCCAATACAGACTTGGAGGAGAAGACTTCACCAAGATTTGTGCATCTCCAATCTTACCTGGAGTGAAGCACAGCTCTGTGTCAAGGACAGAAGAAGATGGAAGAGTGCTGTTGAGGCCATATGCTCCGCCAGGAGCCAAGAGGCATAAGCCAAGTAATTCAAGTATCCTTTTTCAGATTCCCGATGTTAATGTCCAACTTTTACAACCATTTAAGAAGATTACTTATACATGTTCCATTTAAAAAATAAAACAGTTCCCCATTTTTTTTACTCCTTTTTTTTAAATTTTAGAGTTGACAACAGACAACGGGCTCCTGATAAACCAGGCATCCAACATAGAAGCCCCAGAACGTAGATACCCCCGTAAAGAAGCGTTCCAGACAGATGAAGAAAAGGTACGAGTATACCAAATAGATAAATACCGTCCCATGTCAACCCGACTTGTTAAACCCTAGTGTGTTTGTTTTATTAAATAATTCTTTCCCGGTTTATTTTCTAGCACCACATGTATATATATATATATATATATATATATATATATATATATATATATATATATATATATATATATATATAATATATATATATATATATATATAATGTATATATATATATATATATATATATATATATATATGGGGGCGAAGTGGCCGAGTGGTTAAGGCATTGCACTGTGACCCGGAAAACCCAGGTTCGAGCCCCGCTTCAGATACTTTCGTTTTTTTTTCCTTGAGCAAGATTATTAACCCCCAATTTGCTCACTTGGACAACATGGGTGATTCCTGTTGACATCAGACATCTTGTTTGATGAGTTATCTATATTCCTTCATGGAATGCCTCGGCGACGATATCTTATGATGTCGTGGCGCAAAAGGAATTATATATATATATATATATATATATATATATATATATATATATATATATATATATATATATATAATATATATATACCCTTGTGCAAATTAAGGAGCGGTTTGTGTATTCCTAAAAATAAAATTAGTTATCTAATTGGGCGGTTGTAATCATTCTGTATCATCATTATAGGATTTTTAAAAAATGTTGGTGAAAAAAATGCGCTATATGTCTTGATACTCGTTTTGCGTCCTGGTTTGGTTGTAGAATTTTGTTTCACCATAGAGAGATTTTATAGTTTTTGCTTTTGGGATTTTCAAATCAAAATTTTATGACAAAATTGAAGTTAAAAATTTATAATTTGGATTTTAAGTCATGTCAAAAATATCTCTCTAAAGTGACATAATACATTATCTCTGTGTTATCTGTGGAAATTTTCAGACAATTTCATGGAATAGATTCTGAGAAATATTTGACACAGTATCCCATACCCCGAGAAAAAAAAATGACATATTGAGAAAATAGCAAATTAGCTTTCAGTTTTTCACACTTTTCTTACTACCTATACCCTTTTCGACCATGTGTTCCGTGCCTTTATATTCTATTTTGAGGAGTTGGGACTTCATTAAAATTATTTCTAAAATAAATAATTGTCTTGAAGAAAAATTTCAGTCGGCTTATAGGCAACATCATTCGACGGAAACCGCACTTGTTAGGGTTGTTAATGATCTCCTCTCTGTTATAGACAATGGTTCATGTTCTTTGCTGAATTTGCTTGACCTATCGTCTGTTTTTGATACTATTGATCACACTCTTCTTCTCAAACGACTTGAAATTACTTATGGCGTGTCTGGTGCAGCGCTTGATTGGTTTAGGTCATCTTTGTTTAATCGTAAATAGATTATTACGGTGGATGAATATAGATCTGAGGAAATCATTCTTGATTGTGGGGTTCCCCAGGGTTCAGTACTTGGACCCGTTCTTTTTGTTCTGTACGTTGGACCTCTGTCTAAAATCATCAGAAGTTTCGGTCTGTCTTACCACCAATATGCTGATGATAAGCAATTGTACTGCGTTTCCAATACGAGAAATTTACAAGAAGTATCAGCCAATAGTAAGAATTGTATCCAAAGTGTTAAGAAATGGATGAATGAGAACAGACTGAAACTAAATGATGATAAGACAGAGGTGCTGTATGTTGGGAACAGGAAGTGGAAATGTGAAACAGATTTGAAGCTGGGGGATGCCTCCATTCAAATTGTTGATAAAGTGAAAAACCTTGGCACATTCTTAGACTCTGGACTGTCGATGGAGCATCAGGTTAATAATTTGGTTAGATCTCTCTTTCTCCAACTAAAAAAGATTGCTTGATTGGTTCATATCTGAGATCTGAGAATGTGACCAAACACCTGGTTGTGTCCCTCGTAGTATCGAAATTGGATTATTGCAATGCTCTGTTGTTTGGCGTTTTGCAATATAATCTGAGACGTCTTCAGATTGTCCAAAACAGCACTGCCAGGCTAGTATTCATGAAGCGTAGGTGCGATTCTGTCAGACCTCTGCTTCATGACCTGCACTGGCTGCCTGTTGAGAAAAGGATTAAATTCAAAGCTTGTACTTTAGTGTATCGTT
The DNA here is from genome assembly GCF_034508935.2 of Berghia stephanieae. Classification (NCBI taxonomy): domain Eukaryota; kingdom Metazoa; phylum Mollusca; class Gastropoda; order Nudibranchia; family Aeolidiidae; genus Berghia; species Berghia stephanieae. The sequence continues at coordinate 12,071,076 of NC_088369.1, forward strand.
GTCTTGAAGGTACTGCCCCTTCCTACATTTCGGAACTAATTGAAATATATTCAAAACCCCGCCCCTTACGTTCGGCCAGCGATTCCACCAAAACTAGTTGTCCCTCGAATACGGAAAAATGCTGGAATGAGATCCTTTTCTCATTTCGGACCCTCTGTTTGGAACGCCTTACCACAGAGCATTCGTGAAAAAGAATCTTTGTCTATTTTTAACGTTCGCTTAAAACATATCTGTTTCGTTTTTAGTAGATGTTATGAGAAGCAAGATAGGTCTGTCTGGTTTCTATTGTGAGTTATGTGTCTGGGTGTGTGTGTGTGTGCGCGCGCGGCAGTGTGCGTGTGTTTGTGTATGCTTGTGTGTGTGAATGAGTATGTGTCAGCCAAAGTAATTTGTAATTTAAGCGCTTAGAGTCTGGTTCTCGGAGTTATAGCGCTTTTTTCTGCATTACTATTATTATTAATAAAATACCGATTTCCACTAATTTCTCAAAATCAATTTTTTAAAGGATTTTCCTATTAATTAGACCCAAACCTCCCCTTTATTGGGACAACAGGGGCATTACTTATAGTTGTCCTTTGGACTGATTTTAACGGCACTTATCTGGATTCAACTATGCGCCGAGCAAGACTCGAACCTAGGACCTTCCGATCAGAAAGCGAGTGTCATACCACAAGACCACATTATAGCCGCACAATTTATTCCAGTTTTTGCAGAAAATCCACCTCGATAATTTGAGTGTGAACGGTGAGCATGCTACGTATAACAATATTACTAGTCACAAAACACGGAAGAGATCTTGCCGGGGGGGGGGGGAGGTCTTAAGTCGGGATGATTAAGATGCTAAAAATGGAATTTGTAGCCAGAAATACCATGCTTACGTTTAGTTTATATGCTTTATAGAGAAGGAATATCATATGTTACTGTGCTAAATACCAACGTTTCATATGTTTGACCAGATTAACTAAAATTCGACTTTTTAGCATCTGGTCCATCCCGACATAATACTGTTTTGAGACGATGGGTCACAAATGTGTTGCAAGTGCCGTAAAACCCTTTAAAACAAACAAACAAACACGGCGATGCAGCCGAATGCGTAGAACCTATGTACACTTATTCGCAAGTTCGATAACCGAACTCACTTTTGGGCTTTGTCACAGTAAAGATTGTTCACAATTATCTTACTAAATTTTATTTTATTAAGAACTGAATTCATCTCACTCCAGTTATATTTCGGTAGGCTTAGATAAACTTTACCTTCTAATATTAGATCGTCTTTCCTTTTATAGCCTTCCCTCGAATTAATTTCTAATTAGTGAATACTTTTCGTTCTACATTCTGTCACGTAGCCACTTATTATAAAAGCTGATAGGTCTAACATTTGACACTCACTTTCTCTCCACAATCTATGCCGGACGGCCAGTCACTCTATTCCTATATATATATTGTAAGATTTTTATCTTTTGGGACTTTGTAGATATTATATCTACACCATTAAGACGCCGGAGCTTTTAACTTTGATTGTATAATCTTCAAGGATCAAACCCAAGCCCGCTGTACTACACTATAACCTCTTACCAATTGCCTGGAAGTGGAATTTTACGAGTCCAATCCTGTTATCAGAGGAATAGATCATCCAAGCCCATCAACTGCCTGGAAACGTAAACTTATGAACCTGACATATTATCATAAGTTACGTAAAATATTCATATCTCTATTTGTAACTGCCACGATCACTGTTTATCTCTTTTAATTAAATTTCATCGTTATTTTTATTTCATTGTAAACAAATCGTTAATTGTTTTTCATTTATAGTAACTAGTAAATTCTGGGGCCTCATTCTACATATATCTTTATGCATAGTCGAGTAGCTCTTTACTCACTTGAGACCATGACATTTTGGAGGGGACACATATAAAGAATTGAATTTATTTAGTTACTTATATCTATTTCATCTAACTTTAAAGTTTAAATTGTAAAACTCCTAATTGCCCCACTTGATCATATTTTAATTGAACTCCCTATTTACAGGATTAATTTTTTTTTCTTTTTCATTTCTTCATTTAAATGGAATAGCAATTTATCCATTCATTCTTTCATTCAAATTGAATAGCATTTTATTGATTCATTCCTTCATCCATTTATTCATTTATAAATTATTCATTCATTCATTGTTCATTCATTTATTCATTCATTCATTCATTCATTCATTCATTCATTCATCCATTCATTCGTTTATTCACTCATTTATCCAATCATTCATACATTTATTCCTCCCTTCATTCTTTCATTCATACATTATCCATTCATTCATTCATCTATTCACTCAGTTTTTCATTCATTCATTCATTCCTTGTCCACTTTGTTATTATATCACTCATTTCATTTTGTTGTTTGCCTCATTCATGAATTGTTTTCAATATGTTTACATTCCATAACGATTCATTCACCTATCATCCAATCACTCATTGTTGTGAACACATTTTGTAACTATTGTAAATCTTACGATATTTTATTGTTTTGTATTTCAGACATCACTGTTAAACACTCTTCAATGCCTAATTACAATTGTTGAACAACCATTGAACAAGAGAGAGGTCCCAGCCACGAACTGAGTTGGTAAATATACCCTTCATTATTCTCTTTTACATGAGTTGGGCATCACATAGTAACTATAGACATCGTGATTTGTTTTGCATAGTGATTTGTTTTAAATGCATTTTTGGCATATTACTGTTACCGAAAACCACTTATATATTATGTTCTGAAAAGTGAGTCTTTAAAAACTAAATACTAATAAAAGGAGTCTACTAGCCGTCGTGTTATATTTAGTGATAGATAACTTGGGATTATTTTGGCATCCTATTATTGTTATCACACTCTAGTATATTAGCGTCATTGCGAATAATTGTACACAAACTAACGACGAGTCACACACATTGGTGATACATTTTTCGTAGTAACATAGTTTAGAGTACACGCGATTGACACATTGTTATTGACACAAGTCATAATAACTCCGCATTGTATTGACACATTGCTTTATAAGATATAACGATAAAAGGCATCAAATTCAACATACATAATAAGTTGAAATAAGAGAGAGAGATTTCTAAAAATAGAACAGTTCATTCCAGTAAGTGTAAATAAATAAAACAGTCAGTAACAGTATCCTGTCAATATATATATATATAAAACATCGTAACTAATTTATTGCAAAAATGGAAGCATATAAAAGATACTTAAGTCTCGCAAAGGACTTAGAAATACCCCAGGAAAGAATATTTTCATGGTGCGAAGAGAAAATAAAAGAAGAAAAAGAAGAAAGAATTCGTAGAGAAGAAAATGAAGAAAGAATTCGTAGAGAAGAAAAAGAACACGAAGAAAGAATTCGTAGAGAAGAAAAAGAACACGAAGAAAGAATTCGTAGAGAAGAAAATGAAGAAAGAATTCTTAGAGAAGAAAAAGAACACGAAGAAAGAATTCGTAGAGAAGAAAAAGAACACGAAGAAAGAATACGTAGAGAAGAACGAGAAGAAAGAGTCCAAGAAAGGGAACTAAAAAGACAAATAGCTTTAGCAGAAGAAGAAACCAAAAGGACCCAAATGATGCTGGAAATTGAAAAAACAAAAACCGGTCATGAAAGAAAACATAATAATAGTGATGAATTTTTCGTGAAACTTCCACGCATGCCAACATACGATGAACGCTCAGACTGTCTAGAATCCTTCTTACACCGATTCGAAGTTCAGGCTAAAGGTTATCGTTGGCCAGAAAGCAAATGGGCCACAGCCTTGATTAACTGCTTATCTGGAGAACCGCTAAAAGTTTTCTATACCTTAACAACTGAAGATGCAGATGACTATGGAAAAATTAAAGACGCTCTACTAAAAAGATTTAGATTAACGGAAGATGGTTACCAGGAAAGGTTTCACACTGCAAAACCGGAAAGTGGAGAAGACTTTAATACATTCGTGAACCGAATTACTCAATTTCTAAATCGGTGGCTTGAGTTGGCAAACGTAAAACAAGACGACTTTGCAGGCCTTTACTATCTCACGCTGAAGAATTGAATCTATCAAGCTTGCAACCCAGATTTAGTCGCATTCTTTAAAGAGAGAAAGCCAGAAAACTTGGACAAATTAAAAATCTACGCAGAAAACTTTAACAGCGCACATCCATTGACACCCCTTAGCAGAACATTGAAGGAACCATACTACGCTGCTGCTGCTCAGAGTCCAGGTACACCTAAAGTTCAGTACTCAAATAGAACGAGCCGATCAATCACTCGGAACACTCAAGTGAAACAGGATGACCATAGTAACAAACCATGGAACAAACAGTTCAATAGAGACCATAGCCGACCCTATCAAAACAAAACAAGAAATAGCACTGACAATAATACTGAGTATAAGAAAACCAACAAACCTATAATTAAATGTCAATATTGTGGAATGAAAGGCCACACAGCAGACAAATGTTACAAAATCGTGAGATATCCAAAAGAAACTGCAAATGCATCACTCCAAACAGGTGTAAACAATCAGACACGAGTAATGTCAGGAGAAAATATAAATGTGTATTGCGTGAAAGGTATGTCACTTTTAACACAAACTCACAAATCAGGATCGCTATTTTTTTGTGAAGGCAAAGCTAATGGAACTGATTGCAAAATATTGAGAGACACAGGATGCAGTACAGTAGGAATAAAAGCATCTTTGATCAATGACGAAGACAAAACTGGAAAAACGGTACAATGCATCACATTCAGTGGCACAGTCGAAACCTTTGAAACAGCTAACGTGTACATAGAAACCCCATACTATACAGGAATAGTGGAATGCTGTATACTTCCCAACCCCGTCGCTGATGTTATTGTTGGCAATATAAAAGGTCTTAAAGACAACCCAACAGATGTAAAAGAATGGTCATTAACCCAAGAAACAGCTTGTCTAGCAGAAACAAGAAAGATGACTAACACAACAGAGAAGCCAATGACTATTTCTCTTGAACCACAACAATTTGACAGGAACAGGTTCATTGAAGAACAGAAAAAGGACCCGACTTTAACTTCATATTTCAATATCGCAAACAAAGGGACGAAATCAAAAGTTGAATACATCATTGAAAAAGATATTCTGTTCAGATTACATAGGAAAAGAAACAAAATAGCTAAACAACTGGTCACGCCGAGTATTTACAGAAACAAAATCCTTGGAATAGCGCACGATTCAATAACTTCTGGACATCTTGGGAGCTCTTCCACATTGAAGAGAATATCCGAGAATTTCACATGGCCTGGAATTACTAAAGACGTCCGAGAATATGTGAAATCTTGTGACACATGCCAAAGAAGAGTCGCAAAAGGCAGAATACCGAGATTGCCATTAGAGACAACCCCAGTTATTGAAAAAGTTTTTCAAAAAGTTGCAATTGACATTATAGGCCCTTTAACAAAATCAGATAGAAACCATACACACATACTAACACTAGTCGATTACGCAACCAGGTGGCCAGAAGCGATAGCATTGAAATCAACTACATCGGATCACATAGCTGAAGCATTGATGACAATTTTTACTAGAATAGGCATACCAAATGAGATACTGTCGGACAATGGACCCCAATTTACATCACATATGATGCATGAAACCATGAAACTCATGGGAATCCAACACTCATTCACAACTCCCTACCACCCCCAAGCAAATGGTCTTTGTGAAAGATTTAATGGCACTCTAAAGAATATGTTAAGAAAAGTGTCAGCAGAAAAACCAGATGATTGGGACAGATACTTACCAGCAATCCTATTTGCATATAGAGAAATACCCCAAGAATCTACAGGCTACTCCCCATTTGAGTTGATGTATGGACGATCACCTCGCGGCCCGATCAATATAGTAGCCGACATTTGTAAAGGGAATGAGGAGGACAATAACGAAATTATGTTTGCTTACGAATATGTAAGAAACCTGAAAGACAGAATAGAGGACACATGTAAGCTAGCACAGGAATCCGTCACTAAAAAAGCAGAGAAATACAAGGAATACTCCGATCGAAAAAGCAAATCAAGAAAATTTGAGATTGGTGACAAAGTACTAATACTCTTACCCGATGACTCGAGTAAACTTTTAGCTACATGGAAAGGACCATTCAAAATAACAGCAGTAAAATCTAATGTTAATTACGAGATTAAAATTAACAACACAACAAAGACATTCCATGCAAATACGCTAAAAAAGTATTTTGATAGAGACACAGTGTCGCAACCTATGTTTACTAATATCGAAGCTTCAAATGCAGGATTGATCATACCGTTGGTCATGGGACACAGACACCCGAGACAGAAAAACAAACAAAAATCGCACAATTGCAACCACCTAAGACAAAAAAAGAAGTACGCAAAGTACTTGGGCTCCTAAATTTTTACAGGAAATACATTTACAACTTCGCGCACATCGCGACACCGCTAACAAATCTGACAAAGAATGGGTCACCGAACAAAATTGTTTGGACAGAAGTGTGTCAGAATAGCTTTAACCAATTAAAGGCATTACTCTGTTCAGAACCAATTCTTAAATTACCCGACATATCAAAAGAATTTGTTGTAAGAACTGACGCGTCTGATAAGGGCATCGCAGGTGTACTAT
>NC_088369.1:12077822-12099916 GCF_034508935.2 Berghia stephanieae
CCTTTAACCTTGGTGTACTTATTTAGCAGAGGTCTTTCATAAGGAGGTCCCGACCAATTGGATTCAATAGTCTGATGCACGTCGCCCAGCAACGGCGGCCATCGTGGTTCTAAACAAAGAAAATCGGTACTTTTTGTTCTTCATGCTGGCTAGAACTTTTCATATGTCTTGTGATCAGAATGTGTAAAAGTCAAAACATGATCAGATATATAATGGGTGTTTTTTTTTCCTCTGGATACGCTTTTATGCTCGTCGGAGAAATATTTCATAAGGGCGTAGGCCATTGTTCCGATAGCTCAGAGCCAGTTACTAAGTTACCATGCGTCATTACGAGGGAAGTGACGTTACGACTGTTGAAGCCAATTGGAGAGTGAGTGGATGCCAAGTGGAGGGAGAGGTTAGAGAAGTGGTGTGTTTGGGGGGGGGGGGGGTCATCATGCGGGTTCCCTGAAGATGAAGGCCACAGACAGAGGAAGATGGAGGTCCTTCTTTGCTGCCCCAAATGCCAACAGGCGTTCTTTTAAAAGGAAAGAAGCTCGAGGATCTTTGTAAGATCAGCATCCACCAAACGTGCTCAAAGCGCCTATAGATAGATCGAAGTTGACGTCATTCCGGCCTTTGTTATTGTTTTTGTTTTGTTTATTTGTTTTTTGTTTGTTTTTTTTTTTTGTTTTTGTTTTTTTTTTGTTTGTTTTTTTTTTTTTTTTTTTTTGGCCAGGCGCGTTTAGGAGTACTCCTCATTAAACTGTATTAACTCACTCAACCCTAACACCGACTATATCCGTAGTTTACCAGGGTTACTTTCACCCATGCCTATTTATTACATTTTTCTGAGACAAATTATAAGCGTAGTATCAAAGTTAATGTTTTTAGTTTTTACATGTTAATGGTAGTTGGATAAAACTTGTCTATGCAAATGCTCATTTTTAATACATTTTTTTCCAATTTTGAAAAGTATCAAAAATGTCTAGGATTGAGTGAGTTAACCAGACTATAAACGTTTAAGGTTACACATAGATTTGTGTGTTGGCCCGTTATACTTCTGGATGGCAATGTTGTGAGCGTCTTATCCAAGCGCACACTATCTATCTATAACGGGCAGTAAGTAAGTAAGTAAGTAAGTAAGATTAATAAGTGGAAATTTATTTTATTTATCTTCTATTTTTTTATTATTTTTTTTTACTATTTTTTTATTACAGGAAGGAAATTTGGGTGTGGATAAAATCGTATTGACCGACGTGGGAGACAAGGTATTGGTGACGGTTCAAACCCCGCTGGGGAGCGTGCCAGTGACTCTGCCTCATACCGCCAACACCAGTCTTAAGTCGTCGGGGAAAGCAGGCACCCTCGACACGTCAAACGTCTCTGGCAGTGGCGTTGGTAAGTACATAATAATATTGTTATTGTTATTATTATTATTATTATTATTATTTTATTATTATTATTATTATTAATAATATTATTATTATTATTAATATTATTATTATTATTATTATTATTATTATTATTATTATTATTATTATTATTATTATTATTATTATTATTATTATTATTATTATTAGCGAGTTTATGATTACGTTCCCAACTTACAACGATCGACGAAAGATGTGCAAGGAAATGATGATTTGTCCCCGGAGTCTTAGGACCTAATATTATATCTTCCTTTCTTCCACATCGTTCGTTGGTCGCTGTAGGTTGGGAACGTAATCGTTAATTTGCTAATATATATGTTACCAAGCAATGTTATAATATGGACTAGAGACAGCATCTACAACAACAAAAACAAGATAAAGAAGTTGAGGTGGCAGAAATGAGGATGTTGAGATGGTCACTTGGCTGGACAAGAAAAGATAAAGTGAGAAATGAACGAATTCTAAGGTTGACTGAAGTGAAGAATGTATCAATAAAGATGAGAGAAAATAGATTGAAATAGTTCGGACATGTAAAGAGACGAGAGAGGGAGTACGTGGGAAGAAAAGTATTGGACTTACAATTGGCGGGAAAGAGGAAAAAGGGACGCCCAAAGACCAGATGGTGGGATAAGGTAAAGGATGATATATGAAAGAACTGGGCCTGGAGGAAGATACTGCTCTGAACCGAGATGCATGGAGATGTGGCATTCATTATGGAGACCCTGCAAAATGCGGGATAAGCTGAAAGAAAAAGATGTGTAACCCACCTCAATTAGGTGGATGCGGTTATCACAGATTCTGTCCCTTCGTTGTAACCAACACAGTGAATACTTTTAAAAGGACAGCACACATGTAAACACTTTTTTTAGGGCTCGATGATTTTTACGACTGAACAAAACTCACAAAATCTACAAATCATATTAAAAATACGTCATAGCACCGAGATACCAGTCCCGTGTGGAGAGGTAATTGAAATGGGAGCGATCTATATTCCATGTTTTTGTCCAACAGAGTCATTGATCCCTAGATTTGTTGCTGTACAACGATTTGATATTTCTTATTAAATGCAAACACATAAAAGATGAAAACATACCCACAAGTCATGCTGATTAAATGAACAATTGTAACGTTGGATCTTCCTCAAACTGTGAACTCGTATAACTATGAGGGTCATTATGAGCACACTTTGCAATGTGACCAATGACCTCGAGCACATGGAGAAGTAATATAGATCATCCCCATTTTTCTTTGTCCACTAACTCAGGAACTGAATTTGGTCGATAACGCATTCACTCAATAGACTACAACTCCACCAAATTATATTCTTTCCATGGATGTTGCCAAACTCTTATAAATCACACTTTTCATTTTGATCAGAACAAATTTCAATCTGAATAAAAGTTACCGAAGGTACTAGAATAGAATAGAAGGTATCCACGTCGCTTGATTAAGCCACTGGCCTGCCGCCGAGTCTTTCCAGTCACTGAATGTCTTGTTCACAACTGATCTAATGCATTTCCCTACCTGATCTTGTGATCAGGGGCTAGCCTACACTACACTTTCTGTACTGATCTTTTGATCATATCTATTTTGGGTGGGAGGCACTTCTACACTATGCACATAACTTTCCATCACAGCAAAGCATTGACGCTCGGCTCTTCAACGACATTTGCTGGCAATGAGTTCCAACGTTCAATAACTCTCTGTGTAAAAAAGCTCTGTCGAAGGGTGGTTTCAACTCTGGGTTTCAGAAGTTTATATGAGTGGCCCCTGGTGACTGATTTTTGTCTACTGTGAACAGCCTATCCTGAGTCGCGTACAAGCAATGTGTGAACTTATAGGTCTCAATCATATCATCTCTCAAACGTCGATAGATCATACTTGGCAGTCCTAATCTTTTCAGACGCTGTTCATAACTCAAGTCCTTGAGTCCACCAACGACCTTTGTTGCTCGCCTAAGCACACTCTCTACAAGCTTCTTATCCTTTTCAAGATAAGGTGCCCATACACAGTTTCCGAACTCCAAAATGCGGTCGAACCAAAGCTGCAAACATTAACTTCATAGTGTCACAGGCAAGATAGGCAAAAGATCTCCTTATCAGTCCAAGCAGTCTGTTAGCTTTGTTGACCTGCCTTTCCAAATGCTGTGAAAACGTGAGCTCTGGGTCCATATGAACTCCCAGATCTTTCTCCAGTGTTGTCTCTTGTAAATCAATAATCTCCTCACTCCCATGTTTTCTCATTTTGTAGGTTGCTTCTGGTTTGTGTTGCCTAAATGGAGCACTTTGCATTTGTCGGCATTAACTCTCTCGAGTTCACCCTCATTGAAAATCGAACAAATTTGTTCGATTTTCCATGCATATGAACTCGAGAGAGTTAAACTTTAGTTGTCAAGTATCAGCCCAATCGACCAGACAATCAAGATCACTCTGAAGTCTCTTTATATCAACCTCACTGTCAGCCTCACCATACACTTTCGTATCATCTGCATACATAGAACACAAGCCTGATACGGTCTCTGGCAAATCATTGATGAATGCTACGAAAAGTGATGGCCCAAGCACACTGCCTTGTGGCACTCCACTCCTTTCACACGCCCAATCACTTGAACTCCATGTGCCCTCAGTTTGACCTTTAGGCGCTCATGCGGGACAGAGTCAAACGCCTTTGAAAAATCTAGGTAAATGGCCTAAATTGGCGTCATTCAGCCCTTTGTTATTGTTTTAGCTGGCCATTTTTATGAGTAGTTCTCACTAAATTCAATCAATCAGGTCATTGTAATTTTTCTTTGTCCACAAACTAAAGGACTGAATTTGGTAGATAATACATTCCCTCAATACCAATTGGATTCAATAGTCTGATGTCCCGTCGCCCAGCAACGGCGGCCATCGTTGTTCTAAAAAAGAAAATCGGTCCTTTCTATTCTTCATGCTGGCTAGGACTTTTCATATGTCTTGTGATCAGAATGTGTAAAAGTCAAAACATGATCAGATTTATAATGTTGTTTTTTTTCCTCTGGATACGCTTTTATGCTCGTCGGAGAAATATTTCATAAGGGCGTCCGTCATTGTTCCGATAGTTTAGAGCCAGTTACGAAGTTACCATGCCTCATTACGAGGGAAGTGACGTTACGACTGTTGAAGCGTATTAGCGGGTTAACGATTACATTCCCAACCTACAACAATCGACGGTATTATGTCGAAGTGAACTAGATATATGGCAATGTGGTCTATAGATAGTGTGCGCTTGGCTAAGAATCTCATAACATTGCCATCCGGAAGTATAACGGACCAACACACAAAACTGTGTGTATCCATAAACCTTTATAGTCAGGTTAATACAGTTCAGTGAGCATTACTCATAAACGCGGATGGCAAAAAACAATAACAAAGACCTGAGTGACGTCATCTTCGAACTATCTATTAGGTATGACACTCGCCTTCGGGTCGAAAGGTCCTGGGTTCGAGTCCCTCTCTGAACGGCGCATAGTTGAGTCCTTGGGAAAAGGCTCTTTTCTCGCATTCTCTCGCCGTACACAGGTGTAAAAGGAGTACCAGGATGTTAACAGCTTTGTCTCTGTTAGGGAGTAACCGAGAAAGAGCATGAGATGTGTCTGTGTGTGTGTGTATGTGTGTGTGTGTGCGTGTGTGTGTGTGGGTAGGTGCAAGTGAGTGTTTCTGCAAGGGAAGGAGATAGAGATTTGGGAAAGGGGGGGGGGGGGCAGGGGCAGGGGGAGGGGTAGAGAAGGGTCATGCTGACATAAATAGGGGCCTGGGAAGATTAATGACATTTTTTTAAAAAATTTTCTTGGCCTTCAAATGATGAGTGGGTCAAAATAACCCTTTACTTCTCAAACCTCGGAAATATTTAATGTTACTTCCCGTCTCAAAACGGTAAATTGTTGGGATGAATTCTATTCAGTGAAGTGAATTTATGGTTAACATTTTACGATCTATCTATCTATCTGCCTATCTATCTATCTATCTATCTATCTATCTATCTATCTATCTATCTATCTATCTATCTATCTATCTCTATCTATCTATCTATCTATCTATCTATCTATCTATCTATCGATCTATCTATATATATATATAAATATATTTATCTATCTATCTATCTATCTATCTATCTATATATCTGTCTGTCGATCCATCTATATATCTAGCCATCCATTCATCCATCCATCCATCCACCTATCTATCTACCTATCTATCTATCTATCTCATGCCAATCTACTTATCTATCCATCCATCTCTTTCTATCTCTACCCCCCCCCCCCCCCCCCCCCCCCTCCTTCCACCCACCCTCCCCATGGTGTCTCGTTCGCCCTCCAAACAAATGAGAGTTACAACATTGTTTTGTTTTTTTTCGGATGTTGTATCTCATTAAGGGTTAATTACCCGCTGGCCCCTAATACTACGTCGTAAGAACGTCTTGTCTCTCTTAATCTTGGAGGATAACAAGCTGGCTTCATAATCAAAACATGACCATCCTTTGATGTTTATTACTCGTATACATTAATTATGTTTAATTTCACACCCGTAATGATCATTCTACTGCACCATGAAAACGTTAACAAGACGTATTTATTAAAAATTTTGGGCAGAAAATTCGTCCTTCAAATATCGATCGATTAAAATGACCCCTATCTTGGCAAAAAAAAATCTCAAATATGAGATTTTGCAATGCCGCAGGTTAGAGAGCTTTTTGGCAAGTTTTGGTCATTTTGGTCGATCTGTATTTGAAGGAAGAGTTATCTGACCAAAATTTTAAATACGTGTTTTTATTTTAAAGTAACGGCAGGTAGTGTTATGAGAAGAGATAATAATAATATTAATGATAGATCAAAGGACTGTGAGTGAAAGGTTATGTAAATGAGTATGTATGTCTGTGGGGGTGTGTGTGTGTGTGTGTGTGTGTGTGTGTGTGTGTGTGTGTGTTTGTAAGTGAAAGAGGGTGAAAAGGAGAATGAGATATATAGATTGATAGATGTATAGATAGAGTGATAGATAGGTGAATTAGATGAATAGATAGATAGATAGATAGATAGATAGATAGATAGATAGATAGATAGATAGATAGATAGATAGATAGATAGATAGATAGATAGATAGATAGATAGATAGATAGAAAAGATAGGTATAGAGAAAGTAAGAGAGAGAGAGAGAGAGAGAGAGAGAGAGAGAGAGAGAGAGAGAGAGACAGACAGACAGACAGACAGACAAATAAAGACAGAGATGAAGATAACAGACTGAACATAGGGGTGGGTGTCCTGGACGTTGTCGATGGTGAGAAAGGTGGTAATTTAGACGTCTCGGTGGACTAAGGTTAATCATAATAATGACGAGGATGATGATGATGATGATGCTGATGATGATTACGGTAATGATGGTATTAATAAACTTAACTTTCATTATAATGACCATGACAATGATGATGCTACGGTAGTATTTTACTGTAATAAGTCTATAGAGAGACAAGAAAATGTTGTTATCTTCGTCTAGCGCTTAGGTTTTCCACGAAGAATCATTAGATAATCCGTCAAACAAACTTATATAAACATGAAATTGTAACTACTCATTTTGTCCAAATTAGCTAATTGGAGGTTAACTCACTCAATCTTAGAGATTTTTGCTAGTTATCAAAATTGGAAGAAATGTATTACAAATGAGTATATACATAGTTTTATTCAACTATCATTAACATGCATAAACTAAAAACATTAGCTTATATACTACGCCAAAAATTTGTCTCATAAAAATGTAATAAATAGGCATGGGGTAAAAGTAACCCGAGTAAACTACGGATATAGTCGGTGTTAGGGTTGAGTGAGTTAATAACCTTGTCCGAAGAAGAAAACAAAACAACAAAAAATTATACGAAAGCGCAAAGGCGCGGACCAAGCGTATTCATAGTTGGGGGGGGAATTGTAATCGCATGACAGGCGTCATGTGTTGTCTAACATTTTAAGGGTTGCTGTTGGGTTCAGCCCCTTCTTGTAAAAGTGGTTTGAACATATTTAGTGGGCATTAAGCTATAAAAAATATCATGGTTTGTTGTTGAAGTGTGTGTGTGTGTGTGTGTATTTGTGCGTGTGTGTGTGTGTGTGTGCGCGCACGGCAATGTGGTCTTGTGGTATGACACTCACTTTCAGATCAGAAGGTCCTGGGTTCGAGCCTCGCTCGGCGCATAGTTGAGTCCTTTGAAAAGGGTATTTACTCACATTCTCTCACCGAACACAAGTGTAAAATGAGTAACTGACCATTAACAGCGTATTTTTGCCCCCCCCCCCCCCCCCAAAAAAAAAAATCTAATATCGCCTAACAGGCGTCGTCTCTCGTCCTACATGTTAAGTGTTACTGTTGGCCTGGGACCCCTTGTAAAGCGATTTGAGACTTCGAGTGAATATTGCACTATATAGATAGTTCGAAGATGACGTCACTCATGTCTTTGTTATTGTTTTTTGCCATCCGCGTTTATGAGTAATGCTCACTGAACTGTATTAACCCGACTATAAACGTTCATGGATACACACAGTTTTGTGTGTTGGTCCGTTATACTTCCGGATGGCAATGTTATGAGCTTCTTAGCCAAGCGCATACTATCTATACAAACTCTTATTTTTTTTGGTATACTAGTAAAAAGCCCGCAATTTCGCGGGGAAAGAACTATTTTCATTCGATACTGTACTCTCCATCATTTAATGAGGGCAGATTGGTAAACAACGTTGTCTGTGTAATTTGGTATATCTTCGGTTGATTTTTCTGTGTGGCCCAATAATATATTTAATAATATATTCCCTCAACTAACCCCAAGAAAAAATTAAACCTAGTACCTTTAATTAACCCCAATAGGAAAAACAAACACCCTAGCACTTTAATAATACTTATGACTAACCCTAATAGGAATAAAAATCATCCGATCTCGAGCTAACCCTAATAGAAAAAATCATGACAAATTGAATAAATAAACGCCTGACAAAAGATCAAAGGTGAAAATACAAATTTAAAGAATACTGGGGATGTAGGAGCTTTCGGAATGTCTCCCCTTTACTTAACTTATGGAAAAACAAACTTCCTAGCACCTTTAATAAGACTTATGACTAACCTTTCGAGCTAACCCTAATAGAAAAAAAAAAAAAACTCTCGGACTGCTTTGCACTACCTTTCAATATTTAACAAATCAAAATGGCGGCTGAAAATCAAAACAATGGTCAAATTAAGAAATTTTAAACTTTCACAAATCTATCAAGGTTTGTTCTAGAGTTTTTAAAATACTTCTAGATATAATGACAAATTGAATAAATAAATGCCTGACAAAATATCAACGGTGAAAATACAAATTTAAAGAATACTGGGGATGTAGGAGCTTTGGGAATGTCTCCCCTTTACTTAACTTATGGAAAAACAAACATCCTAGCACCTTTACTAAGACTTATGACTAACCTTAATAGAAAAAGAAATATCCTCGATCTCGAGCTAACCCTAATAGTAAAAAAAGAATCAAAATAGCGACTGAAATACCTTCATGTGATCAAGTGAATAATATCACTATGAATGCCACGATTTGCTGAAAAATGCCAACACCCACACACACAGGTATCCACCACACACAACACACACACACACACACAAACACAAACACACACACGCACACACACACACACATACACAAACATACACGCAATTAGAACATAATAATAACACTGATCACCGCTAAATCAACAACACAACGGATGTAATAATAATACTTGATGTCATAAATAGATGACGCAAATTGACAACTTTTTACAGTGTCAAAATTAGTTGATTTTGGGAGTCAAGTGTCGTCGTTGGTACATATTTTATGATATCTGTTTGACTCAACGAACTTTCAAACTGACTTTAAATTATAAAAGGAAATCAAGTTATCTGTTTATCTATCTGTAAAAAATACATTTCTAATTTTCAAATCTTTCAGTAGAGCCGTGTCAATTTTTTTATTGACTCAAATAAGCACAATGTTCTCCACAATGCTATATTTTTTTAAGAAAGGATATGTCTTTGTTTGTATGCGCGCGTGTGTGTATGTGTGTGTGTGTGTGTGTGTGTGTTTATTTGTAAAGGCAATATATAAATGTGATTGCTTTTCAAATTATAACCGACATAATACATCGCCTATGCAGATGATGTAGATTTTATTCGATCAACACCAGCAAATATAGACATCATACAAAATACCCTCATGAAATATAACCTCCAAGTCAATGCCAATAAAACCGAATTTACAACAATATCGAGGAACAAAGAGGAATGGAAAAGAACAAAGAAAGTCGGCTCACTAATTGGAGACACCGAGGATGTACAAAGAAGAAAACAGCTATCAAACGCCGCACTCAGTAAACTCACCAATGTATGGATTAGAGGTGACAAAATAAAGAGAAAAACCAAACTGAAACTGTACCGTGCTCTTGTAAAACCGGTACTTCTGTATAACTGCGGCACTTGGGGGTTGACAAAATCCGAAGAAGAACATCTGGATGCCTTCCATCGCACACAGCTAAGAAGGGTACTGGACATCAAATACCCAAAAAAGATCTCAAATGAATCACTCTATAAGATCACAAAAGAAAGACCAATCTCCCTTGACATTTTACAACAACGATGGCAACTTTTCGGTCACATACTACGCAGGGACAAAAACATACCAGCTAACCAAGCCATGTCGGGATATTTCCAAAAACACGGGAACCTTTTCAGAGGAAGACCGATCACAACACTCCCTGTGATCCTAAACAAAAACCTCACAACACTTGGACAAAGCATTAGTCTCATAACGGCAGGGGACCTTGAAAATCTGAGAACCCTAGCAGAGGACCGGCAATATTGGAGACACCTCACACATGAAATACTGGAAACAGCCAAGGCGACCCGATCTTTCGGTCGAGACGCGAAAGGCATCTAAGTCAGTAAGTCAAGTCATACATCAAAGGATCTGGTATAAATAATTAACAGGAACCTTTTTTACGTGATTAGAAATTGGCTGACACTGGATCACTGAGAGAATCGATGCAATGATGCTATGCGTTTAGGTAGAATACTGACAACATCCGTCATCCGGATTTTTACGTGATTAGAAATTGGCTGACACTGGGTCACTGAGAGAATCGATGCAATGATGCTATGCGTTTAGGTAGAATACTGACAACATCCGTCATCCGGATTTTTACGTGATTAGAAATTGGCTGACACTGGGTCACTGAGAGAATCGATGCAATGATGTTATGCGTTTAGGTAGAATACTGACAACATCCGTCATCCGGATTTTTACGTGATTAGAAATTGGCTGACACTAGGTCACTGAACAACCGATGCTATGATGTTATGCGTTTAGGTAGAATACTGACAATATCCGCCATCCGGATTTTTACGTGATTAGAAATTGGCTGACACTCTGTCATTGAGACAATCGATGCAACGATGCTATGCGTTTAGGTAGAATACTCACAACATCCGCCTGCCTGATATAACGTACCAAGACACAAAATTGTGAGTTATCTAAAACATTTAAAAACGGATTAATATAATATAGTGAGAATGCATCACCAACAGGCTGTTTAAAAATAACAACAAAGACCTGAGTGACGTCAACTTCGAACTATCTATAACTTAACGATGGCTACGGATGAATACAGTTTAGTGAAATCTAGACGTCTACTCATAAAATGGCTGGCTAAGAACAATAACTAAGACCCATGTGACGTCAACTTCGTTTTATCTCTAGATATAATGAAGATAACGTCACTCCTGTTATTGTTTTTTTGTTTTTTGTTTTGTTTTTTTGTTTGTTTTTTGTTTTTTTTGCAATCATCGTTTATGAGTAATTCTCATTAAACTGTATAAACCAGACTATAGATAGTATGCAGATGACGTCACTCAGGCCTTTGTTATTGTTTTTGCCATCCGCGTTTGTGAGTTGTTCTCACTAAACTGTATTAACCAGACTATAAAAGTTCATGGTTACACAGAGTTTGTGTGTTGGTCCGTTATACTTCCGGATGGCAATGTTGTGAACTCCTTGGCCAAGCGCATTCTATCTATAGATAGTTCGAAGATGACGTCACTCAGGTCTTTGTTATTGTTTTTTGCCATCCGCGTTTATGAGTAATGCTCACTGAATTGTATTAACCTGACTATAAACGTTCAAGGATACACACAGTTTTGTGTGTTGGTCCGTTATACTTCCGGATGGCAGTGTTATGAGCTTCTTAGCCAAGCGCATACTATCTATAGATAGTATGCGCTTGGCTTAGAAGATCACAACATTGCCACCCGGAAGTATAACGGACCAACACACAAAATTATGTGTAACCTTAAACGTTTATATGGCAAATAAACAATAACAAAGACCCGAGTGATGTTAATTTCATTCTATCTTATAACGACCAATATTACACATAGTTTTGTGTGTTGGTCCGTCATACTTCCTGATGGCAATGTTGTGAGTTTCTTAGTCAAGCAAACAGAATCTATAGATAGTATGCACTTGGCTAAGAAGTTCACAACATTGCCATCCGGAAGCTAAACTGGCAAACACACAAAACTGTGTGTAACCTTGAAGGTTTATAGTCTGGTTAATACAGTTTAATGAGAAGTGCTCATAAACGCGGATGGCAAAAAACAATAACAAAGGCATGAGTGAAATCATCTTCGAACTATCTATAGATAGTGTGCGCTTAGCCAAGAAACTCACAAGATTGCCATCCGGAAGTATAACGGACCAACACACAAAGCTATGTGTAACTTTAAATGTTGATAAGACTATAAACGTTTAAAGTTACACATAGCTTTGTGTTAATACAGTTTAGTGAGAATTACTCACAAACATGGATGGCAAAAAACAATAACAATGGACTGAGTAACGTCAACTTCAATCTATCTATAGATAGTATGCAGATGACGTCCCTCGGGCCTTTGTTATTGTTTTTGCCATCCGCGTTTGTGAGTTGTTCTCACTAAACTGTATTAACCAGACTATAAAAGTTCATGGTTACACAGAATTTGTGTGTTGGTCCGTTATACTTCCGGATGGCAATGTTGTGAACTCCTTGGCCAAGCGCATTCTATCTATACCAAAAGCCACATGTCCCGTTTTGTTGTTGTTATTGTTATTGTTGTTATTGTTGCTAACAAGTTTGATTTGCCATAACTGAGAAGAACCCGGAATTGGATTCAGTAGTCTGATGTCATGCAGCCCGGCAACGGCGGCCATCTTGGTTCTAAACAAAGAAAATCATTACTTTTTATTCTTCATGCTGGCTAGAGCGTTTCATTCCCTTTTCATATGCCTTTTGATAGAATGTGTAAAAGTCAAAACATGATCAAATTTATGTGTTTTTTTTTCCTCTGGAAACGTATTTATGCTCGCCGGAGAAATATTTCATACGGGCGTCCGCCATTGTTCCGATAGTTTAGAGCCAGTGTTACTAAGTTACCATGCGTCATTAGGAAGGAAGTGACGTTACGACTATTGAATCCTATTGGATTCAATAGTCTGATGTCACGCCGCCCGGCAACGGCGGCCATCTTGGTTCTAAACAAAGAAAATCATTACTTTTTATTCTTCATGCTGGCTAGAAGTTTTCATATGCCTTGTGATCAGAATATGTAAAAGTCAAAACATTATCAAATTTGTTTTGTTTCCTCTGGAAACGCTTTTATGCTCGCCGGAGAAATATTTCATACGGGCGTACGCTATTGTTCCGATAGTTTAGAGCCAGTGTTACAAAGTTACTATGCGTCATTAGGAAGGAAGTGACGCTACGACTGTTGAAGAGTATTGCATTCTTGTTACTGCTCTCTGGTGATGTGTCGGTATAGATAGTTCGAAGATGACGTCACTAAGGCCTTTGTTATTGTTTTTTGCCATCCGCGTTTATGAGTACTTCTCACTAAACTGTATTGACCAGACTATAAACGATCATGGGTACACACAGTTTAGTGTGTTAGTCCGTTTTACTTCCGGATGGCAATGTTATGGGCTGCTTAGCCAAGCGCATACTATCTATAATCGCCGGCGAAATGCCCGGCTTTGTGACCACGTGGTATAACACCCGCCTTCGGAATTAATAGGTCCAAGGTTCGAGTCTCGCTCAGAGCGGCGCAAAGTTCAGAGTTCTAATAAAAGCATTCTCTCATTTTGTTTTTGTTTTTGTTTTTGTTTTGATGTTAAGGTTTATATATATATATATATATTTTATTTACTTTTTGGTTGTATTATTTGTTGTTTTATGTTGTTTTTCTCTTGCTTTGTTTTGTTTTCGTTTTGATTTGTTTTGTTTTTTGTTTTCTTTTTATTTGTAGTTTGTCGGTTTTTTTATTTTCGTTTGTTTTTAGTTTTTGTTTTTATTTTATTTTTATTTTTTGTTTTTGTTTTTATTTTTGTTTTTTGTTTTTTGTTTGTTTTTTTTTTGTTTGTTTTTTTTTTGTTGCTTTTTTTTTTGGGGGGGGGTGGTTTCGGGGGTGTTTTTTAGGAGGGTTTTTTGGTTATGATTTTTTTCCGTTGGGGATTATTATTAGTTTTTGTTTCTCTCTCTTCTGTTTTATTTTGATAGTTTAAATTGATTTATTTATTCCTGTTTTTTCTTTTCCTTATTTTTTTTTTGTGTGTAAATTACTTGTTACCGCCAATAAAGGATGTCGTATGCATTTCAAAAACAAGGGAATTAAATCACCTAGATCGTGGCATTACCCGGCTCACCCCCTAAATCTGTTTTAATCTCTAACGTCTGCACATCACAGACATTTTTTGTCATATAAAATCATCTGTATTCTCGTAAAATCCTGATCAAGAATTAAAACCCATTTTTTGCTTCCTAGACAGTTTGCGCTTGGCTAAGAAGCTCATAACATTGGCACCCGGAAGTATAACGGACCAACACACAAAACGATGTGTAACATTAAACTGTTATGGATCTAGTCTGGTTAATACGGTTTTGTGGGAATTGGCTTCAAAAGTCATGATGTCACTTCCATCGTAATGACGCATGGTAACTTAGTAACTGGCTCTAAACTATCGGAACAATGGCGGACGCCCTTATGAAATACTTCTCCGGCGAGCATAAAAGTGTATCCCGAAGAGAAAAACATAATAAATCTGATCATGTTTTGAATTTTATACATTCTGATCACATGACATGTGAAAAAGTTCTAGCCAGAATGAAGAATAAAAAAAACTACCGATTTTCTTTGTTTAGAACCAAGCTGCTCGTTGCTGGGCGACGTGACATCAGACTATTGAATCCTATTACAAACATGGATGGCAAAAAAACAATTACAAAGGTCTGAGTGACGTCAACTTAATTTCATCTATTGCTCTTTGCAAGATCCACCCGTTTAACTGTCGTACTCTGGAAAGAACACGTATTAAAAATTTAGGCCAGAAAAAAATAATTCTCCTACAAATATATATATCCTACTCTATATGAATCCTTGATTTGGCTATGAATTATTATTGTTGTTATTTTATTTTTTTTCACTTAAAATTGATATTTATATTGTAAAGTGCCCAGAGCTTGTATTTTACACGAGAATGAGCGCTATATAAATGTGTATTATTATTATTATTATTATTACTATTATTATTATTATTATTATTATTATTATTATTATTATTATTATTATTATTATTATTATTATTATTATTAAATATTGATCAATTTAAATGACCCTCATCTTGGCCAAAAACAAAAACTCTCAAACCCGGTACTCCGCGATATCTTTATTAACTCACTCAATCCTAGAGATTTTTGCTACTTTTCAAAATTGAAAAAAATGTATTAAAAATGTGCATGTGCATAGTTTAATTCAACTACCGTTAACATGTAAACACTAATAACATTAGCTTTGATATAATTTGTCTTCCCGTCTATAATTTGTCTCAGAAAAATGTAATAAATAGGCATGGGGTAAAAGTAACCCGGGTAAACTACGGATATAGTCGGTGTTAGGGTTGAGTGGGTTAAAGTCCCAGGTTTGGTCATCTAAATCGATCGATATTTGAAGGACGAGTTTTCTGGCCATTATTTTAAACGTGTTTTTCAAGAGTACAGAAAAGTGAGTGGAGTAGGCACTTTATGTTGATAACAACAACTCTCCGATGGATCATATGACCTTGTCGCGGTCGGAGGGCTTGCGTGTATCGATGATCGTAAGTGAGAGGCCAGACCAAGAATGATCTACAACGGTCAGCATCGTCAACAAGGAAGGAAGAAGGGAGGAAATCAACCGTCGAGTTCAGCTTCCCCTAGTCCACACCCTTGGGTGTGGATGTTGTCCACGACGTGGGGGAGGGGTGAAAAGGGACTGACTCTCTACAGGACATCCTCCCGGATTCCCAACTTAGACCATCTGACCACGGGTAGATGGAGCTCGTCATCGGGGGACCGACATCCATCTAAGAGAAGGACACTCTGAGCAAAAACCTGGACAGATGGAGTTCGTAAACGGGGGACCGCAATCCATCTAAGAGAAGGACACTCCGAACAAAAACCCGGACAGATCGAGTTCGTTAACAGGGGACCGCAATCGATCTAGGAGAAGGACACTCTGATGCAAAACCGCCACTGCCTTGTGGACAGACCTTGGATGGTCAAAGGCTAAGGAAGCAAATCCTGAAAAACAGCATGCCGAAGACAGAGCAGCGGGGCCGGAAGGCGCAAATATCTCAGGAAACTGGAAACTGCCACTGCATGCTTGAATCCCAATATGACACGTCACAATAATCAAATCCGATGTGGTGCGAAGCCCGTGGAATCCCGCCGGACGGGCCTAGTGCCGGGCCTCAATGGCCCACCCAAACGATCTGGTGGTACCTTGACTTCATCTTGCGGAACCAGGGGAGGAGGATCAAGGTTACATGCGACTGGAACACCAAACACAATTAAAATCCTCCAATGGAATGCTGAGGGCGTTGCGAAGAAGAAAATAGCCCTTGAAAAGAGACTCAAAGAGCAGGACATCAAAATTGCCTGCATTCAAGAAACTCACCTCACGGACAACATGAGATTTGCCATCAGAGGGTACCAGGTAATAAGGCATGATAGAAAGGATCACAAAGGAGGTGTGATGACATTAGTAAAAAACGACTACCCCACCGCAGGCATAAAAATTGATACACAAGAGCAATCAGAAATACAGCAAATTAAAGTATATATCGGAAAGAAAGAACTCCTGATTTTTAACTGCTATTGCCCACCAAACAAAGAGCTTCATTTAGACAAGATAAAAATCCAGGAAGAAAGATGTCTGGTACTAGGGGACTTTAACAGTCACTCTCAAAGCTGGGGATATGGAGATATGGACAAACGTGGTGAAACAGTAGAAAACTGGCAAATTGAAACAAAACTTCAACTATTGTATGATGAAGAAAATGAGGACACATATTTCTCAAGAGCGTGGAAAACCACATCTACCCCAGATCTTACGTTTGCCACAGATGATATAGCAAAGACGATAAATAGAACAGTACAGCCCCAACTGGGTGGTAGCGACCATAGGCCAATCATCACAAACCTCTATCATCAAAATGAAAACAAAACACAAACTATCCCAAGATGGAACTACAAAAGAGCAACATGGGAAAGCTTTGAACAACTTACAGACAGCCACTGCAAAAACATAAACTGTAAAACCAAGAATGTCAACAAAAGTGCAAAAGAACTGACAAAGGCCATCCTAAAAGCAGCAAAAGAAAGTATCCCAAGGGGAGCAAGAAAAAATTATATACCACTCAGACGATCTTAATCAGTTAAGTAATGAAGTATCGGAAACAAGAGAAAAGGCTGAAGCAGACCCCTGTGATGACAATATTGCAGCATATAAAGAGGCAGAAGCTACCTTTAAAAAAGAAATGGCAACGACATCCAAATTGGCATGGAAAGAAAAAACGCATAGCCTTAACTTCGAAAAAGATGGAAATAAACTTTGGAAACTTACAAAAGCCCTAAATAGAGAACCGAATCACTACGCCCCTCCCGCTTTGGAAAAAGAAGGAGAACTTGTCAGTCCACAACAAGCTGCAGACCTATTCATGGAGCAGTTCAAAAAAATTAGTGACAACACAATAGAAAAAGAACTGAAGGAAAGGGTTAGAAAAGAATGCAGAAAACAAAAAAGGAACTCAAGGAAGCCATAGATGAAGTAATGACAAAGAATCTAACTATGGAAGAACTAGAAAGCTCTCTCAAAGTGTTAAAAACAAAGAAATCGCCAGGCCCAGACGAAGTAACAAATGAGATTCTTATCCATCTTGGAAAGACAGCGAAAAAGAAGCTATTACAACTCTACAACAGCACTTGGAAAACTGGTAAAATACCAGATATATGGAAAAAGGCTTTTATTGTCCCAATTAAGAAAGAAGGAAAACAAGCAAATGAAGCCACAAATTACCGACCTATAAGTCTTACAAGCTGCATGTGCAAGCTGATAGAAAGAATTATCAACTCCAGACTGATGTGGTATCTTGAAAACTATAATGTGCTTATAAATGAACAAGCTGGTTTCAGAAGACACAGGAGTACTGAAAATCAAGTAACCTACATATCCCAAGAAATAGAAGACTCGTTTCAGGATGGAAAGAAACAAATTGTGGTATGGGTGGACTTTGAAAAAGCATTCGACAAAGTGTGGAAAAAAGGTCTGGTATATAAACTACAAAAATCAAAAGTATCCCATAACATGCTCAACTGGATACAAAACTACCTAAAAACAAGAAAGGCAAGAGTAACAACACAAGGTCACAAAAGTAGAGAAGTAAAACTAAAACATGGAGTCCCACAAGGTGGAGTACTATCACCTACACTATTTCTTCTCTATGTAAATGATATAAGAGAAACACTATGTCGAGGAGTGAAAATGTCGATGTACGCAGATGACCTAGCTCTGATTAGCTCTGACCAAAATTTAATCAAGGCACAACACAGGATGCAAATCACACTGGATAATATCAAAGAATGGACTGACAACTGGGCGATGAAAATAAATGCAGTGAAGACAAAGTTCACAATATTTAGCCTCTCCCCAAAAGACGAAAAAGCAAAGCTACGTATTGAAGACCATGAATTAGAAAAAGATGACGCACCAAAATACCTAGGAGTCCATTTTGACCCAAGACTAACATGGAAAAATCAAATCAGCAACAGTCAGAAAGTTGGGGTAAAGCGAACACAACTCTTGAAAAAACTAGCTGGAACAACTTGGGGAGCTAGCTCCGATATACTGAAACAAACTTACACAGGATATGTGAGACCAGCGCTAGAATACGGGATATCTGCATGGGGAAACTGCTCCAAAACTCAAATGGAAAAACTGGACAAAGTGCAAAACAGCAACATGAGGATAATAAGTGGAGGAATGAAATCGACACCGATTCATGCAATGGAAACCATAACAGGACTTACATCTCTATCAGAAAGAAGGGAATCAAAAATTTTGAAACAATACACAGACGTGAAAACAATGACAGATCAGCCTCTTCACGCTAGAGCGCAACAAAAGAAAACTAGGCGGCTGAAAAGATCCCACTTTATTGAAAGAGCCCAGCAAATTGAAAAAGATCACGAACTTGATGGAATAATGACCCAAAAATGCAAAGCAAATATCAGAGTACCAATTTGGAAAAGGCAAAATCACTTGAAAATCAAGACTTCCGTTGGTGACATTTCAACAAAACAAAAACACGGTGAAGAAATCAAGAAGTCTGTACAGAAGTGCATAGATCAAAACTACCCTGAAAAAAAATGGACAAGAATCTATACCGATGGTTCATGCAATAAAGAACACACATGCGGGGGCCTGGGAGTGCACATCGAGTACACAAATGGTCAACAAAAGGAGATCAGCAAACCGACTGGTACTCGCACTTCAATCTACAAGTCAGAGGCAGATGCAATCCATGAAGCTGTTAAGCAAATCCTCTCAGAAAATGAAAAACCAAGACACAAAGTGATTTTAACAGATGCTAAGAAAATTCTGGAGGATATAATGATGTCCTTTGCGGATGATATAGACGCCTTGGTGGAAGACCTCATGAAGCTAAGCAAGTTTACCAACATGGTACTGCAGTGGATTCCAGGACACTGTGGGATACTTGGAAATCAGATCGCTGACCAACTGGCAAAGGCAGGCAGTCGCATGCAGCAACCCTCCTCAATGTACTCAACAGGAGAAATTAACAAAATGGCCAAATTTATCCAGTCTCAGAGATGGAGAGAGAAGCACCCAGAATACAACATGAATGACCCAATCAAGGTGCTCGACAGAAAGGAACAGGTCATCATCTTCAGACTGAGAACTGGACACAACCAGTTAAAGGAACATATGTGGAGGATGTCCAGAGCAGGTGCCTCTGGACAATGTGACTGCGGACTTGAAAATGAAAATGGACATCATGTCCTAATGGAATGTCCAAAGTACAACCAATTGAGAAGGAACTTCTGGCCTGACCCAACCCCATACTCAAAGAAGCTGTACGGCAGTGAGGACGACCTCAGGACCACTGTGGGCTTCATTCACCAGACTGGACTGACCATGTGACGTGACGGGAACGAAGAAGAAGAAGAAGAAGATAACAACAAGAGATGAAGTGAGGAGGAAAGTGTCTTCTGGCACTTTCCTACTCACTTCATCTCTTGTTGTTTTCCAGCGTATGGAAGTTATCCGGTGAAAGCTGTACACTGACAACACACTTCTATAGGTGTTGTGCGCATCTATACACATGTGTAAACATACACATGTGTCAAATTGAACAAAATGACCAATCGTGATGTAAGATATAGATAGTATGCGCTTGGCTAAGAAGCTCATAACATTGCCATCCGGATATACAACGAACCAACACACAAAACTGTGTGTAACCATGAACGTTTATAGATAGTATGCAGATGACGTCACTCAGGCCTTTGTTATTGTTTTTGCCATCCGCGTTAGTGAGTTGTTCTCACTAAACTGTATTAACCAGACTATAAAAGTTCATGGTTACACAGAGTTTGTGTGTTGGTCCGTTATACTTCCGGATGGCAACGTTGTGAACTCCTTGGCCAAGCGCATTCTATCTATAGTGTGGTTGATACAGTTTAGTGAGATGTACTCACAAACGCGGATGGCAAAATACAATAACAAAGGCTTGAGTGACGTCATCTTCATTCTATCTATAGATAGTATGCAGATGACGTCACTCAGGCCTTTGTTATTGTTTTTGCCATCCGCGTTTGTGAGTTGTTCTCACTAAACTGTATTAACCAGACTATAAAAATAGCAATGACTATCCCGCACGAATCTTTGGGCCTCTTTTTTGCTCACGAAGTGCCCGAATTCGCGTCAAAATATGGGACGTAGCCGTTTCGTATATGTTATTTTAAAATATTAATTACGACGCTGTTTATCGATGAATATGACTGAAAGTTGGCACACAGTTAGAAAAAAGGTCATTTTAGATTATGTCAAGCGACAAAACTCGTGCGATTATCAGAAGACCGTTAAAAATAGATTTTTACTCTTTGGAGTAAAATATTTCTAAAACTACAGGGCGTGGAGGTTTTGTCGCTGACAAGGTAATACATGAACATTTCTTCTTTTTGGTTGTAAAATTTCATATGAATATGACGAGTGCTTTTCCTGTATTTTACAAAGCACCATCCTAATTTGCTCTTCAAGTTTCAATCTTTTAATCCATTTATTACGCAAGATACAACCAAAGGTCGAAAAAAAATGCCGAAAAAGCGTCCCATATTTTCGCGTTTTTTTCCTCTTTGCAGGTCATCCAAATAAATGACACCTTTGAAACTGCATAACTTTGTTTATTTATGAATGGATTTTCAAAATTCAAAAATATTTTTACTCAGTGGAGATAGGGCTTTGATTTTAGACAAAAAGAGAAAAAAACATTTTTCATAGTCATTGCTATATAAAAGTTCATGGTTACACAGAGTTTGTGTGTTGGTCCGTTATACTTCCGGATAGCAATGTTGTGAACTCCTTGGCCAAGCGCATTCTATCTATAGATAGAATGCGCTTGGCCAAGAAGTTCACAACATTGCCATCCGGAAGTATAACGGACCAACACACAAACTCTGTGTAACCATGAACTTTTATAGTCTGGTTAATACAGTTTAGTGAGAACAACTCACAAACGCGGATGGCAAAAACAATAACAAAGGCCTGAGTTACGTCATCTGCATACTATCTATACACAAAACTGAATTCTTTAACGTTTATAGTCTGATTGATAAGATATAGTGAGAACTAATCACTAACAGGCTGTATAGATACTATGCGCTTGGCTAAGAAGCTCATAACATTGTCATCCGGAAATATAACGGACCAACACACAACTATGTGTAACCTTGAACGTTTATAGTCTGGTTAATACAGTTTAGTGAGAATTACTCATAAACATGGATGGCAAAAAACGATAACAAAGACCTGATTGACGTCTACTTCGTTCTATCTATAAAAATAATTTCAAAGAACTGAGTGATATCAACTTCGTTCCATGAATCGATGCTATCCGTTAAGGTAAAATGCTCATAACATTCACCAACCAAATCAAACAAACCAACACACACAATTATTTGAAAAGTGTTTTGTTTTTTTTCCAAAGTTCCCTAACTCGGTTTTTCCCCATTTTGAGATATTGAGGATT
>NC_088369.1:12100016-12102516 GCF_034508935.2 Berghia stephanieae
TTTAATCACGGTATTAATCAAAGTTGCATCATTCATTTTTTCATCATCAAATTAATCGGCAATGACTGTATTACCGTTATGAAATGAAAATATTGAAATATCACTTGCCTCCTTACTTTCTCCGCCTCCCCCCCCCCCCCCCCCCCCTCTTCTTCTTTCCATTTGATTTCTTTTTTGGTCCGGCATAACTAAATGAAAGATAGAGGGGAGATGAAACTATAAAAGACTGCGAGAGAGAGAGAGAGAGAGAGAGAGAGAGAGAGAGAGAGAGAGAGAGAGAGAGAGAGAGAGAGAGAGAGAGAGGGATAATATGGGCGAACAACTAATAGACACGAGAGAGAGAGACAGAGAGAGATAGTTGGTTCGAGCGGTCGTTTGTGCGCAGAACTAAGCCCAGCAGAGAAAGTGGGTCATTCGCGGTGGCTCTGCCTATCTCTTTTGGTCGCCTCGATGGAGACAAATTACGATGGAGAACATGAGATATATTAGAGACACCAGGCATCAAATAATCATGAACGCATTGTCACCTTTGCCATTCAGTCTTCTCGTTAATGGACACTGCACTCTATACAGCTATACAACTGTTATGACAATGCGATTGCATTTAGTTTGCTGAATTCGTAAAAGGACAAAGAGATCTTTTGCCCTTACAAAAAATTAATGTTAAGCACTAAACTCACTCAACCCCAACCATATGTGACCCGAGTCTCCAAACGGTATTATGTCGGGATGAACCAGACGCTAAAAAGTCTGATTACAGCTAAACTGGTCAAACATTGAATTGTTGATATTTAGCATTCTAAAATACGATATCCATTCTCCTCAATAGAGCATAAAAGTTCAACGTCAGTCTGATATTTCTGGATATGAATTCAATTTTCAGTCCTTGGGCAAGATTATTTACTTCCAATTTGATCATTTGCACTACATGGGTGATTCCTGTTGACATCAGACATCTTGTTTGATGTATTATCTATTTTCATTCATGGAATGCCTAGGCGACGGGATTTTATTTGTACCGTTGCCAAAGGGCGAAATTTATTTTAAGATAATGGTCGTTGTATTAGTAATAGCGTGTAGTAGTAGTAGTAGTAGTAGTAGTAGTAGTAGTAGTAGTAGTAGTAGTAGTAGTAGTAGTAGTAGTATTTGTAATAGTAGTAGTAGTAGTTGTAGTCGCAGTAGTAGTAGTAGTAGTAGTAGTAGTAGTAGAAGTAGTAGTAGTAGTAGTAGTAGTAGTAGTAGTAGTAGTAGTAGTAGTAGTAGTAGTTGTTGTAGTAGTAGTAGTAGTAGTAGTAGTAGTAGTAGTAGTAGTAGTAGTAGTAGTAGTAGTAGTAGAAGTAGTAGTAGTAGTAGTAGTAGTAGTAGTAGTAATAGTAGAAGTAGTAGTAGTAGTAGTAGTAGTAGTAGTAGTAGTCGTAGTAGTAGTAGTAGTAGTAGTAGTAGTAGTAGAAGTAGTAGTAGTAGTAGTAGAAGTAGTAATAGTAGAAGTAGTAGTAGTAGTAGTAGTAGTCGTAGTAGTAGTAGTAGTAGTAGTAGTAGTAGTAGTAGTAGAAATAGTAGTAGTAGTAGTAGTAGTAATAGTCGTAGTAGTAGTAATATAGTTGAATAATAAGATAGCATAATTATTTTAGTATCAGGATGCATAGGCTCCGCAAATCTTTATGAAGAATAAAGGCATTAAAATTGGGATCCTCTGTGGTGTAATGGTAGCACGTCTGACCGGTAATCAGAAGTTCTTAGGTTTGACCCCCAGTGGAGGTTGACTGATTTTTTTGGGATGGTTATTTTCTTGTATTTTTCTTTCTTACTTTGCCTGGAACATTTCATACACACTTGCTCAGATCTTTATCTCACTCGCTTTCCACGCAACGGGGAAAGGGATCGGACCAGGAAATAGTCCAAATATTTTTCTGACCCCCCCCCCCCCCCCAATTAGTCCTGGTTACCAGTGCTTTACGACAGTAGTCCGTCAGGGCCATAGCCAATGGAACCGGCGTGTGGGGCGATGTGGTTTTGTGGTATGACACTCGCTTTCGGATCGGAGGGTCCTGGGTTCGAGCCTCGCTCAGCGCATATTTGAGTCCTTAGCAAAGACTCTTTACTCACATTCTCTCACCGTACTCAGGTGTTAAATAAGTACCTAGCCGTTAACAGCGTGTCTATGTCGGGAAAAAATGTAATATCGCCTGACAGACGCCATCTCGTTCTATATGTCACGTTGCTGTTGGTCAGGAAGTGGACATTGCGCTATATAAAAGCACAATATATCAAACAGTATGTTTGGTGAGCTCTATAAAAGCTCAAGTTTTTTTTTGTTTTTTTTTTTTTAAATTTGTATCCCAGTTTTTATAGCGTGGAACGAACAATCGCATTTGCTTGCTACCCTTCTGATAGGACGCTTGTCTATCGCAAAGTACTTCCCGCCAAGTCGATCAGACCCAGCTACCCAATCACTGGTGAGTGAAAAAGGAAAAGGGGGGGGGGGAATGAGAGAATTCAG
>NC_088369.1:12107516-12112885 GCF_034508935.2 Berghia stephanieae
ATTATTTCTGTCACACATTGATAGCAAACCAGAAGCATCTTCATTAACAAA
This sequence comes from Berghia stephanieae, assembly GCF_034508935.2. Lineage (NCBI taxonomy): Eukaryota > Metazoa > Mollusca > Gastropoda > Nudibranchia > Aeolidiidae > Berghia > Berghia stephanieae. The sequence continues at coordinate 12,107,568 of NC_088369.1, forward strand.
AACACTCGAAATAAATACTTAACGTCTCAGCCTTTTCACGATCATCAAAAGTAATATCACCGTTAGATTTTCTAAGATTACTTATTCCTGATTTATTTTATATTGGGGAAGTCTGGCGGGAATATTGGACACATACCATGCCTGAGGGAGGTGGGTTAATCAAAGACCCAACGGAATTTATGCAAGGCTTCAGGAATGGCAATCGAAAACAGTGGGTAGCCTCAGACTGACTACTGACAGGCCACGACAGGACTGCTGCAACATGCATCGATGGGTTCTGAGGGAGTCAGCCTACTGTTCTCACTGTCAGGGAACGCCAGAGACAGCAGACCACATAATCTTACACTGCCTTGTGACGAGATTGGTCGGAGGTTTTGAGGCTGTCCTCAACTGCGGTGACGAATTTAAAGACTGGCTGGAAACACCCAGTGTGGAGATGTAGCCATACGACACCACTATCACTTTAGCTTAAATTTAGTGTTAACTTATTTCTAAAAAGGCTTCAATTTTTTTTCGTGTCTTTTATAACGTTTCTTTTCAAATTTTTAATTGCTTTCCTAATATAACTCTGAGATGCATTTCTAATGCACACATATTTGTTATAGTTTTCAGTTGACTTAACCTTAGCGTTTTTTGGAAATGCTTATTCTTTTTGTTTACATAACTTTTTACATTTTAATTCATCGACAGTGGTTTGTGGGTTTTTTCAAAGGTTTTAATGGACATATCTAGATTGCAATGTCTTTAGTTTACCTTTAAGAAACAGCCATGCATCTTCAACATTCGTTTCTTACATCATAGTCCAATCATATCAAGTAGCCTACTTTATTTTACACTCAATATAATTCGCTTTATGGTATTTAAACGTCTATATCGCATAATATATTTTTGCATGAATTGCTGTTTTTGATTCTCTTGCTGTTTTTGATTCTATCTGATAGGTGTAATGTAATACGAATGACATCATGGTTGATTTTACCCAAAGTTGTTCAAGGTTCCAAACAAAAAGTTCATCATTGCAAAGTAACACATCAAGAACATTACCATTTGTGACCCTTCGCCTCAAAACGGTATTAAGTCGGAATTGTTAAGATGTTGAAAATTGAATTTATAGCCAGAAATATCAGTCTTGTGTTGAGTTTGTATGTTTTATTGAGGAGAATGGATACCATATTTTAGGGTGCTAATGCCAACAATTTATATTTTTGACCAGTTTACCATTAAATTTGGCTTTTAAGCATCTGGTTCGTCCGACATAATACCGTTTTGAGACGATGGGTCACATTTTGATTTTCCCTGTGTCGGGTAGGTTCACTGACTGTGAAAAAAAATGCATCTCTAATTGCTTCTTGAAAGTAACCCTCTGGGTGTATATTGTATGTTGTACACAAATCAATTTGAGGGAAATGAAAATCACCAATAATAATAATAATGAGATCATAATTTTCATAAATATCATGAATAAATTTAGCTTAATCAAAATTAACATTTCTATATTTTAAAAAATTGAGCTTTATATAGCGCAATATCCACAAAATTATGTGCTCAAAGCGCTTTACAAGGGGTCCCCGGTCAACAGCAACATTTAACATGTAGGACGGGACATGCCGCCTGTTAGGCGAAATTACAATTTTTCGGACAAAGACAACGCTGTTAACGGCCAGGTACTCATTTTACACATGAGTACGGTGAGAGAAAGTGAGTAAAGAGCCTTTTCCAAGGACTCAACTATACGCCGAGCGCAAGGCTCGAACACAGGACCTTCCGATCCAAAAGCGAGTGTCATACCACTAGACCACATAGCCATATATATATACGGTTCCAATCAATATGCGATAGTTATCGGAATTCTATCACACCAGACAATTTCATTTACAATGTAATTATTTTTAAACTCAACTGATCGAGGGTCACGTTATGCTGATGTGCGGCTATGCGGTCTAGTGGTATAACACTCGCTTTAGAATCGGAAGGTCCTGTTTTCGAGCTTCGCTCGGCGCATAGTTGAGTCCTTGGAGAAGGCACTTTACTCACATTCTCTCAACGTACTCAGGTGTAGAATGAGTACCTGGCTGTTAACAATTTTGGTCTCTGTCCGAAATAATATCGCCAAACAGGTGTCTTCTTTAACGCCAAACAGGCGTTATGTCCCGTCATACATGTTAAATGTTGCTGTTGGCAAAGGGACCCCTTGTAAAGCGCTTTGAGCACGCTTTAGTAGATATTGCGCTATATAAAAAAACTCAAAAAGCCCAATATATATATATATATATATATATATATATATATATATATATATATATATATATATATATATATATATATATATATTTATGAGTGTTGGTGGGTACTTGTAGGTACGAAAGTGCTCAATAATGGTAGTTAGAGCTAATATATAATGTAAATTTTCACTCACATTTTTGCCGAGACGACTCGTTTCTGTGTTTTTCCTTTAGTTCACACTTCATCAGTCGGCATAATCCATTCTGTCATGTCCGTAGAAAACTCCAAACTAAAGGACATGACAGAATGGATTATGCCGACTGATGAAGTGTGAACTAAAGGAAAAACACAGAAACGAGTAGTCTCGGCAAAAAATGTGAGTGAAAATTTACATTATATATATATATATATATATATATATATATATATATATATATATATATATATATATATATATACCTACATCTCTCAATAAATGTTTATTTGTAAATAAAATGTAACCAGGAATGTATTTGTATTTCAATTGATGTCAATGTAAAGCGCTTGGTGCCTGTTTTGACGGGATAAAGCACTATAATTAGTGCTATTTATTACGTGAAACTTCATGTGCACTCAAATTCTCCAAAAATAAACTATTAAGAACTAACACGGTCTATCTAATACTGCATCTACGTTTTTTATGTATTTACATATGGATTCTAATAGCTAAATCTGATATATTCCATAATCTGTTTCAGATCGTCTAAACCTCTTTGTACAGTAAAGAAAAAGAAATCGTTAAGATGGCGTTCACCTCAAAATTGTCAAGTTTTTATGGTTTGCTCATCATCTCGGTTCACATTGTATGTTCAAGTGGACAAGCACACACGATCTACGAAATTCAAGCGGGAAAATCCTTGTCCAATCACATGGAGTCGATTGTATATTTTGACATTCTCGTAAGTCACGTGACTCAATGTGCAAACGAATGCTCTAAGCAGTATGGATGCTACGCATTCTTCGCGGATCCCCTACTAGACTCTCCTTCTCCTGACAAGTTTTCATGTCAGTTCATGACCGAAAGGCTTAGACCAATCACGGTGCCCAGTGGTCAGGGGCAGTTAGGTGTCCGGCTGGGTTCTATTACCCAGATGTTCCTTCGATGCCAGTTGAAATCACGGGGTCTGTATTTCGGTTCATTTCATTATTGCCTACTGAAGAAGGCGTTTTGATGTATGACTGTAGTCGATCAAATCCGAACATGACAATCATTGGTTTCGTCTTCGACGGCTACGATTTGCCTAAGTTGACTGAGATATGCGGATCTACTCTTTGTCAACAGTCTGGATTGTCTGGGACTTGGTCAAAATTAAAAGAGTGTTTGATAAACATGGCTTTATCAACACAATCAGTCCTGTTTGTCCCAGTTATGACTCCGTAGGGAAGACGGCGATTTGTGACACTGATGGAAAATGGACGTACATAGGGGATTCTTCGGCCGATGTCGGGTGTATTACTACCAAACCCGTTACAGACACGACTCGGATGGGATGATTGTCTACAATGGAAATCAAAGCATAGACTCCGTGTCTCCGTGTCACTGGCCTCATTTCGTGTAGAACATTACAATGGAAAGTGTTGTTTGTCTTCGAGTTGGAAAACTTTCATCCTTTAGAACTTGTTACAGTATTTTTACGATCTCCATTATAACAATGTTTAAACTAGGCCTACAATTTTGCGTTCGGATGTTAGACCTGCATATATGTACACGTCGGGCCAAAGAAAATTAAGCAACGTCAGCTTATTGGCGTTTAGTACACTGTTGACGAGTATGCTGATGTTGATGGTATTGTGTGTTTACAAAAACTATTTTGGTGTACACACAATTCGCCCTTAAGGCAGATGAAAGAGATTGAAATAAAAATAAAAACTATTTTGGAATATTGTTAGTGATGATAATACAGTCAGTGGTTTGCCGTGGTGCAGTGGTGGTGGTGATGATGATGATGATGGTGATGATGATGATGATGATGATGATGATGATGATGATGATGATGATGATGATGATGATGATGAGGGAGAAGCGTGGCTCAGCGGTACGGTCTTTGCTTCGTACCTGAAAAGTACCGAGTTAGATCACTGCCGCTGCGCTGTGTGGCCTTGAGCAAGTCACCTCGCCCTAGCTCAATTTGCCGCGCTGCACAATGATGGATTATTCCAATCTTCCCTGGAACAGACCTAGAGAAAAATTTCCCCTACGGGATGAATAAAAGGAATTTTATTTACTTTATCTATTTATGATGATGATGATGATGATGAAGATGATTATAAATGTGATGACGATACGATGATGATATATGATGATGATGATGATGATATATGATGATAAAGGTGATGATGATGATTGATGAGATGACGATACGATGATGATGATGATGATGATATGATGATGAATGATGAATGAATATAAATTATGATAAGATGAGATGAACCATTCGCTGTGTCAGTTTCAGCACAACACATAATTTTGACACAATCTCTTCTAAAAATTCGATGACTGTACTTAACCTGCCAACTTAAAAATTTAAAAATTTGTATTTTAGGAGATTTAAAAATAGATGTCGCTATAGTTAAACTTTTTTTAAAAATAAAATTTACCCACAATGATGAAAAACACTTGAAAAACCTTAAATTTATGCACTCGGGCCAAAAAAACTTTCAGTTCCATATTTTTTGACCAAAGTTGCTGAAGTTCTGAATGAGCCCAAAAATGTCGTAATTTTACGAATTTTCGTTGTAAGGGCGGATTGCTGCACACATTATGACTTGATCTATTTATAGCATAGCCGGGAAATCGACGACTAAGAGCGAGGGGACCAAAAGGGTAGGCAGAGCCACCGGCCCCGACCCTTTTCTGCTGGGGTTAGTTCTGCGCCAACGACCGCTGAACCAACTCTCTCTCTTCTCTCCTCTTCTCTCCCGTGTCTATTTTTTGTTCGCCCCCCTTTTTTCTCTCCTCTCTCTCTCTCTCTCCCCTCTTTTCTCCTCCCTCTCTTTTCCCCTCTCTCTCTTTCTCTCTCTCTCTTCGCATCTTTTATAGTTCATTTCCCCCTCTA
>NC_088369.1:12112985-12141684 GCF_034508935.2 Berghia stephanieae
AATGTATTATCCATTCTGTCATCTCACCACAAGCTCATATTTCGATACAGGGCAACCAGGATACAACGTTTGGTGAGATAAATTTAAATCCAAGCTTTTGTTGAAGGATCGATTCAATTAATAACGTTAATTATGTCCTTTGTTCTCCAAGAATTTGGTGGATCAAAGTTCTGTGTTGTTTCCAGGGTTGCTCTGTTGGATTGGGCACAGCAAACACTCATCCTTCACAAAAATATAATAATAACAATAATAAAATGGGTTGCATAAATTAACTTTATTGGTAAGTATCGATACCAAAAAAAACAAAGAGTAAATAACTAAAGCAATCCCAATCACCGAGTAACAATAAAACAACCTTGGCAGCTGTAAAAATAATATGCATATATATATATATATATATATATATATATATATATATATATATATATATATATATATATATATATATATATATATATATATATATATATATATATATATATATATATATATATATATAGGTAGCATCTCTTTCAATAGTATATTAACCATAGGTCAAATTTTCTTTAAAGTCACCACCTCTTTTTGATCCCCAAATTTTCTCTTCTATGAAGTGTGTCTATTGATAATGGATAAATTCAACCTTTCTGGTTTGGTGGTGTTGACTTTAATAGGATTCCACTGTATTTGGTGCAACAAATTGGAAGCACTGAAAGTGAAAGACAATTTTCGGAATGAAATTATTATCAAACAAATTACAAAAGTTAATACTAATACTCAACATTGCACTGTAGTTTTAAGAGGATCAGGATCCTATTTGTTAAATTAGAATTCTCTTGTTTTATAAACTATAAACGATTACTAAAAGCATATTATCCCTTTATTATTATCATTGTTAGACTAATTTGTTGAGAGAGATGTTATGACTAGTAGCCAATTGCCTAAAATAAACATTTGATTTTGAATTTGAACTTGTTAGAGCTTTAATGTTAATATTTTGATACGAAGTAAAACAATCAAGTTACAAATAAAGACCAAAAGGAATAACGTGCAAAATCACATCTTACAAGTAAGAAGAACAAATTAAGGGTGGTAATTCAGGTTTTACAGAATTGTGATTATGCATGCATGCATAATGCATGTTTTTTTTTTTTTCCTGTTGGTCTTCAAATATTATATTACCCAATTAACGTGTACAATAGTCGATCATTTCATCAGTAGAACAGTGTTCTATCCAGAGAGTAAACGTGTTTTCAACACCAAAGAACCCAAAATAAACCGTAAGACTTTTAAAAAAATTAAGAATATAGTTTGAGCAATAGCTTCCTAAAAATGAAATGAAATAAATATAATATTAGTGCTTAGGCCACTGGGACCCCCCCTCCCCCCCATTTGGGAGTTTATGCCACTATGTTTTTCAAATAATAGAACTTATTGGCCATACAAATTCCACTGTTACCGTAAAAATAAGTGTCATTTAAGAGAGTTATAGCTCTTTGAAAAAAGTGAGTTGTGTCCCCTTGCAAAAAAGAGACAACATTTCTTTCAAAGGCTCTGGAGACTACAATATTAATTCAAATATATGCAAATTGGGTATCAAACTGAAGGAAATTGAATATACTATCAAACTATGTGCACAAGCTTTCAATTTGTAAATATTATATAGACTCACAGAAAGTTGAAACAATTTGTCAGTAATCTCATGAAGTGTCATATCTAAACTTATGGGCTATTTCAGTGTTTTACACAAAAAATTATTTTAAATATGGCCAAAAACAGCATGTTAATTAAAAATGTAGCACTGAAGAAAGCTATGGCCCAAGCCTCAACAACAACCTTCATATTTCTACGTCACAGGAAAAACTAAAAGTGTACGCAACCCTTACATTTTTCTCCACTTTGTCGGATGCCAAATTCATCATAATTTTCATTCTTTTTAAACATGGTATTGATGTCCAGTTGTCACATTTAAAAGTAAGTTGAAGGTGTGGTAAAAACAATAGATATATCATGAAAAAAGATTAATTTGTTCACAACCCAAGTGAAGCATCATTACCGAAGACTTTTGAACGAAATCGCATTGTTATATTATGAAGAATAATTGATACTCAAAAGGGATTCTTGATTCAAGATGCAGTAAGTACATAAAAACAATATCCTTATGTGTTTTGCAAACATGCTTTACTCCTTAACAGTTTGCACTGCTCACCAATTTATTACATATCCTCATCATCAGTAGCAAAATCCTCTTCGTCCTCTGAAGTGTCGTCAAGGAAATCACTGTCAAAGCTATCACTACCATCCTCGGCAGTACTGGTGCAGCTTTCTTCATACACAATTTCCTGCAACTCATCTGGAATGAAAGCATCTTTGAACCACTGTACTTCCAATTCATTTGCAGAATTTCTCTGCCAACCGTTATCCTCTGGTTTTGGAATGCTAGGATTCTGGCACACTGCATTCCTCCAAATGAGAGTTTGAAAGTTGGCTCTTGATATGTGCAGTGACAATACTTGACTACAAGGAGGCATCTGACACAGATCAATTCCACCACTGCATGAGATGGTACCTTTCTTTCCTTTGAAACGCTGGCGAACCATGTCATACCTCACTTTGTTGACACTTGTGCATGAGGTTTTGCCATACAGCTTGCACACAAATGACTCTAACATGAGACAGTCATTACTCGAAACAGCTGCTGATGTTCCAAATCTGGAGAACAGAATTCTAAGATCTTCCTCCTTTTGAAGAAACTTTAGAGCTTTCAGCTTTCCTTGCCCAGCAAAGCAACTTGTTGTGTCACAGTCTGTGAATGCATGGACACCAAGTAATGCATCTTTGCTATCTGAGAGACATTGATTTGTCGCCTGTTGTTGCCACAGCCAGTATCAAAAATCAGGGTCTTTCCAATTGTCTCTGAGAATGAAAGGAGAAGTAAGAAGACATCCGTGTCTGGTGATCTGACAACAATTGTTTCACAGTTTGGTTGGCGGGAAGCATATTGACAGTGCAGTATAATTCGTGTGTCTGCCTCTTCCTGTGATGAGTAGAGATCTAGACAAGGTACAGCTGTGGTAAATTCATCCGTGTCACTGTAAAGTAAGGTGCATCTCTCTTCACAGACAAAGAAGATTTCCCTGTTTCTCAGTTTCTTTGCATATTCGTTACTTTCCCATTCCTTGAGGAGAAACCTGATGACGGGTCTTTTGTTATCAACGCAGCTGAGAAATGATTTCCAACGTCTGGGCACTGTTGTTGCAGATCCTCTTAACAAGTATGCATCTTCTATGATTGAATCTTCTATGTAAGTATCAGTCACAAAGTGTACACAAGCTGCTTGTGGTAAGGAGGAAAATGTAAGTTTGGCTACTTCACCAAATGTATTTGGGATTGCTGACAGAGTTTGTAACAGTGCATTGCCATCAACAATGTAAACGGTGTTTGTTTTGTTTTTGCATAATCCTCGAACATTAATGAATTGTCAGGCGTGAGCTTGTGCAACAGAGTTGCTTTGTTGGTCTTCAGAGGTAAACCATCTGATGAAGCCAGCGACCATGGAGTAGGTGTTAGAGGATATTGAAGAACTTTTTGAAGATCAACACTGTGTTCTTGGGACAAAACAAGAAGCTGGCCAAATAAATTTCTTTGTGCCTTGATTTTGACCACGTTCATGTCTTTTTTCACTGTTACCACTTTCCTCAATGATGCAAATGTCTTGGTCTTGTTCCTTTCTAATGGCTTGTGAAATTCTACAGTCTTTTCCTTCAGTCTGTTTTCAACAAAACTTTCAAACAATCTTTTTCCTGTTTTTTCCACGGCTAGCAGGTCATCAGCAACATCCTCTTGCACTTTCATTCCTGAAGCTAGACTGACCAGACCATCTTCAACTTCAAAGGGATTGATAAATAATGCTGAAAATGCCTGGAGGATCTTTTGCTCTCGCTTTTCACTTTGTCTTTTTTCTGCAAGGCTCAATTCTTTGTGGGTGTCTATATCTATACAGTTGTTGTTGCTGATCATTCTTTGGGTTGCTGATACATATTCTGCTCGATTGTGTCTTGTTACACTCCAACGGTAATAGCTTGGAAGACTCTTGCTGAACCCAACAATACCTCCTTTTGTCTTTGCATGTTTGTTTATTGTTTGTCCAATGGTCATATCAACTGCTATTCTTCCAGCAGGCGTCCTTGATCTGGAGACACTAAATCCATTATCTTGTAACATTTCTTCTGCCCCTGGGTGGGAATGAATCAGGTTGGCTAGTGACACAAAATATAGACTGAGATACTTGGCATAATTGTGGTGATTCATGGTAAAAAGCAGTGTGCACAGTTCTTTTAAACAAGATATATGAAGAAGAAAGTTGGTAGCTCGCAGAAACTGGAGGAGAAGCCAAACTCTGTCCATGTATTGGATCCAGTATTGTGCAGTTTTTCCGTACTTTCCTGAGCGGACACTCTCTTTGAAGGCTTCATACTGGGAAAATAACTCAGCATACACAGTTGACTGGAGAATTTTATTAGCTGTATGGCTTGAAATTCCTTCGGTGAATTCCTTTATGTAAGACATGAGGTCTTTACTGAGTTTTGAATCCGTGTTCTGCTCAAATTTTGCAAGCAGAAGCCTCTCTAGAGCCTCCAAAACAGACACATGCACTCGTATAGCCCTGTTGTAGTTCTTTCCACTCATAACCCTATCCATAGAACCATGTGCACATAGCCCTGCTTCAGTCACAATTTCTTCAAAACCAGATCCACTTTGGAGCTTTCCCAGGGCACCAAGATATGAAATTATGGTGTGAAAGACACCCAGGTGAATAATGACTGTTTTGTAAAGCTGTGGGTTTTGCCAGACAATATCGTAAGCTTTCTTTGCTACAGCAAGGTCAAATGTTACAAATGTATATGTGTTATATGCCCATTAATCATGCCTGAATTGTGCTAGTACAAAATTCCTCTTGTTTATTTATCACTGAAAGGAAGCAAATACACTGTAATATATATTTTTTTCATATTATAGAGAAAATGGCTATCAATATCAAAGATTTAAAAACCCTATATAGCTTTGTAAAATATTTTATGATATGAGGCAAAAAATGAGAAATGACAATAAAATTCCACTATTTATTGCATTTGAAGCAATTTTAGGGTGATAAACAATCATTTTATTCACAAAAATGAGTTCACGAAAAATTGCACCCGATGACCTTTCAAGGGCCATAACTCCTGTAAATGATACTTGAAAAAACTGTAACACCCGAATTAATTTGTGTTATATGTCCCTGAAGCATGCCTGAATTGTGCTAGTGCAAACTCCCTCTTGTTTATTCATCCTGAAGGGAAACAAGTACACTGTAATAGATTTTTTTTTCAAATTATAGAGAAAATGGCTATCAAAGATTTAAAAACGCTATATGGCTTTGTAAAATATTTTATGATATGAGGCAAAAAATGGGAAATGACAATAAAATTCCACTATTTATTGCATTCGAAACAATTTTAGGGTGATAAACAATCATTTTATTCACAAAAATGAGTTCACGAAAAATTGCACCCGATGACCTTTCAAGGGCCATAACTCCTGTAAATGATACTTGAAAAAACTGTAACACCCGGATTAATTTGTGTTATATGTCCCTGAAGCATGCCTGAATTGTGCTAGTGCAAAATCCCTCTTGTTTATTCATCCTGAAGGGAAACAAGTACACTGTAATAGATTTTTTTTCAAATTATAGAGAAAATGGCTATCAAAGATTTAAAAACGCTATATGGCTTTGTAAAATATTTTATGACATGAGGCAAAAAATGAGAAATTACAATAAAATTCCATTATTGATTGTATGTGAAACAATTTTAAGGTGATAAACAACCATTTTATGCACAAAAACGATTTCACAAAAAATTGCACCTAATGACCTTTCAAGGGCCGTAACTCTCGTAAATGACACTTGAAAAAACGGTAACACCCGGATTAATACTCAAGATATAGTGCTGTTTCAGAAAAACCATGTGGCGAAAACTCCCCCAGGGGGGGGAGGGTTTCGCCCACTGGCCCATGCACTATATCTGTTTATTATAAACAAAATTAAATTGCATAGCAACATTCACTAAATCACAGCATAGAACATAACAGCCATTTCCAACATGCTTTTATTATGTACACAGAAATACAGATATTTTTATGTCAAATAAGATAACCTTGGCTGTGAGCTCAGCAGATCTCTATTGTGTCTCTTTCACTTGGCAATGATAAATCACATTGTGTTAACTTGCTGTCACACAGGAAGGGAGAGAGATTGAGAGAGAGAGAGAGAGAGAGAGAGAGAGAGAGAGAGAGAGAGAGAGAGAGAGAGAGAGAGAGAGAGAGAGAGAGAGAGAGAGAGAGAGAGAGAGAGAGAGAGAGAGAGAGAGAGAGAGAGAGAGAGAGAGAGAGAGAGAGAGAGAGAGAGAGAGAGAGAGAGAGAGAGAGAGTTTAGTGCTCAGCTCAGCTGACTTCCCCTCATCTTTCTTTTTTAGGTTTGGGTGTGGGAAGCCATAGGATTTATTCAAGATGAATCAACTGTTGCACGCAACACATTCATACATTCATAGTGAATAGCACACAACACATTCATAGTGAATCGCACACAAAACATTCATAGTGAATAGCACACAACACATTCATATTGAATCGCACACAACACATTCATCATGAATCAAACAACAGGTTCATAATCAATTAAAATTTTCATCCCTCATATAAAAGCTAAACGAGGAAATAAGGCATGAAAAGACAATCCCCCATGTTCACAGCCTTTTACTTTTACACGACTCAAGGAAACTGAGAGATCTGATTCTCATTATGGTTGACCTCATTTCCACGGTCCAAAGACTGTTTCCTCGAAAATACTTGTTTCCTCAAACTCATTACATTGCCCAGAGGAGTTTGAGGAAACCATAAACCGTGCTCGAGTGTAATATCAGCACTGAATAAGACTCTCCTTTTGTTTCCACCGACTAGCCCATGAGAAAGACAAGGGAAATAATCCTTCATTGCTGCCTAACATGCCAATGGGCGTAAAATACAATGAGTAAGCAAGTAAGTAAAGTAAATATTAACAGAATACCATAAGCATTATCAGCAGCATGATCCATGGCAGTACTATATATATAGTAACAATAAGAACAATGGAATAATATAATATGAAGGGCAGTAACAAAAATTAAAGGAAGTATCGCCATGATTTACCGTATTTTGCATCAAGTTTGGAAAATGCATAAATAACAAACCTTAATTCTCAACAGCAAATGCCCATGAAAGGCTTTGAAATGTGTACAACGATCAAGTTTTGGATTTTACCAGATTTTTCAAATTTCCATGACATTTTGACTGCCCCTCGTACGTTGGTATTTAAGGTTCACTATGTGGGAGCATATTGGACCCACTTTACTTTAATAATCAACAGTGTCATTATCTAATGGTGTCATTGGTTTGGACAAAATTTTACACGATGGACAAAATATATCACTGCACTCTTTCTTGATGTAAAATAATATCTGTCATGTGTTGTTAATATGAGCTATTTATACTTACCGCACCAAGGCATCCTATATGAGTAGGGAATTACTGGAAAAGCGTTCTGAACAGTGTGGCTATGATGTGATGTTGTGGTATGACACTCGTCTTTGGACTGGAAGATTCTGGGTATGAGTTCCTCTCTTGGCGGTGCATAGTTGAGTCCTTGGAAAAGGCTCTTTAACTCTTTACTCACAATCTCCCACCTACTCGGGTGTAAAATGAGTACCTGTCCGTTAACAGTGTTGTATCTGCTGGAAAAAAAATCCCATTGTAACTTAACAGGCTGTTGTAAAGCGCTTTGAGCACATTTAATGGATATTGTTCTAAAATGCTAATTAAAAAAATAAAAAGTTTTAGAAATAAAAAAATTCAATGAATAAAAATATTTTCCAGTTACACGGTTAGAGAATGACACTGTCGTTGATTTGATATTTTGAAATATGTGCTTTGGTATAATTTGAGCGTAGGTGTATTTTCACCTATAATAAATATCAATTAAATTTTGATCTCACAAAACCAATTCTATCTACATTCATATATATATATTTTTTTAAATTTTGAATGTGATAAATAACTGAATTTATCACATTATTTTTTTGTTTTGTTACTTTGTTCTTGTAAATTTATGAATTCATAAATATATTATATGTCCAACTTTTGATACCAAAAAATTTGATACTGGCCGAATTAACTCTCTCCTTACCAAGCCTGCCATTTTTCAGACAAGTCACACTCATCCACTACAGAAATAGAAATTGTTTTGCTAAATCTAAACAGCAACAAGGATACACCCAAGTATAATTTTGTTCAGAAAAATTGTAATAAACGAGACTTGTTGAGTGCTTTCTATGCACCAAACTTCTCAAGATCTTCGTTACAACAACACAATGTGAAGTTATAATAGATTCATCTTCAAATATTTTGATGAGGAAGACAGATCTAAATGTTAAAAAGGTTATTTCGTAACAATGTGACAATTTCCTGCCCTAGGTAAGCAAAGGGTTAAAAATGACAGAAAAATAGTAACTTTTATCTTGTATGACGTTGATGTATGTCAAACATCTTTTCCATTTTTATTCTTAGCATTGAATCCTATGGACAGAAGAAAACCTGAAAAACAATGAAACAATGGAGGGATAATACTTTAGTAAATATTAATAAGTAGATGTTTGTTTGCATGTTTTTAAGGGTATTACGGTGCTGGAAACACATTTAGGTCATATCAGCGCCAGTAAAATGGAAGGGAATGGGATAGTAAAAAGTTCTAGATTTACAATTAAAGCACCCGAGAATAAGCAAGACAAAGGGGAACTGGGAACAAATAGGGATCAGATGTAGATTCCAAGAGCACATTATTAGTGCACTTAGTTTGAGATCACTAAGTGTCTCAACCAGACACAAGCTCAGGTCCCCGCCAAGAGGAACACAGTCAATTGTTTTACAAATCATATTTATGTAAAAGTAAAGATAATACAGTGCATAACAGAGAGATGATTTACAAGGAAAAAATATCATCTCCCAAAACTAACTATACATTTGACTGTTTCCCTCGCATCTCATTCCAAGACAAAGACAGAAAGCAAGTTAGAAAACAGATATACAGGGATAGAGGACACAGTATGTACCTCCCTGCCCACTATGGGAGGTCTGTAACCCCACTCAGAAGTAGAAGTTTGAGATAAGTGTCAAATATACAGACTTAAAAAAAAGACGAAGTAAAAGTAATAACAAGGTGCATCAATCATTCAAGTCTACACAAAATGTCTTGTTATATCTTATTGTTATAATCTCTCAATGATTCAAGTCTACACAATATGTCTGTTATATCTTATTGTTATAATCTCTCAATGATTCAAGTCTACACAATATGTCTGTTATATCTTATTGTTATAATCTCTCAATGATTCAAGTCTATACAAAATGTCTGTTATATCTTATTGTTATAATCTCAATAATGTTAGCAATAATCTAATATAAATATAATATAAAATATTGCTATGTTTTTGTGGCTCCGTATGCTAAATACAAAGTTAATGTTAATGTTTGGGAAATTTCCCCTTTCAGAAGATATCAAATTTAGCTTTGTGCGTTATTTCATCAGTCGATCAACTATTGAATGAACTGTCTAAATTTTAAGAATGTTATCATCATAATGAACCCCCCCCCCCCCCCCCCCCCCCCCCCCAAAAAAAAAAAAAACAAAACAAAACAAAACATGGAAATACTTTCCTTTCACAAAAATTACATCTTTTAACAGGTTCGTTTAAATGTTATGAGAGGCTATGTTCTACTATGTGCGGCTATGTGGTCTAGTGGTATGAGTATAATAATAATAATAATAATAATAATAGATCTTTATTGTCCATAAATATGGCAATTTGTCATTTAGTTACACTTGTTATAATGTTAAACGATAACTGTAAGATTGAACAGATATTTCACTCCTACTTATTTTCTCTCTCTCTCTCTCTCTCTCTCTCTCTCTCTCTCTCTCTCTCTCTCTCTCTTCCTCTCTTTCTTTCACACGTGCGATATACACAACATAAACATATTCATTTTGTTTACAATTTGTTACGATTGTGGCAATTCGACACCAAAAATTATCATCATTATCAATTGGTCAGTTAATCTTACATTAAATAAATTAATCAGTTAATCAGTCAACGAATCAATCCTTGGTTTTTCTGTACCATATGAAATATTCAAAATTTTTATTGCTGAGGGAACGAACGTTGATTTATACTTGTTAGTTCTACATTTAATCTGACAAAACCTTCTCCCAGATGGTAAAAGACTAAATTCATGGTATAAAATATGTTTTTTATTGTTGGTAATTGAGAATGCTTTCCTTTCTATTGCTTTTCCATGAATTCTTTCTACTCCATCAAGAGGATGGTTTATTATTTTTGATGCCTCTTTGATAGATTTTGAAATTTTTGATTTATCTTTAAGTCGGCATCCTCCAAACCATATGGTGCAGCCAAACGCAATTACACTTTTAATCAATGAGTCATAAACTCTTAACATAGTTTTCTTCCTTACTTGAAATGTTCTCAATTTCCTTAGGATGTATAATCTTTGGGCAACTTTCTTAGATATTATATTAATATGTTGAGAGAAATTGAGGGAACTATCAATGGTTATTCCTAAATATTTAAAATAGTCAACTATCTCAACATCATCTTTACCGATCGCCACACACTTTAAGTCGTTTTTATTTTTTACACCAAACACCTGTTCTTTCGTTTTTTCAACATTTAATTCAAGCTGATTTTGTTTACACCAATCGGTGAATATATTTATTTGTTTGAAATAATTCTCTTCGGTAACTTATCTTTTAATAAGCCAAGAATAGCAGTATCATCTGCATATTTCACTATAAAACAATTTTCAAAGGATGGTCTGCAGTCGTTGGTGTATAAGATGTACAGGATTGGGGAACTCACACAGCCTTGGGGACATCCGTTCGACAACGTTCTTTTGTATGACACTCACTTTCGGATCGGAAGGTCCTGGGTTCGAGCCTCGCACTTGGCGCATAGTTGAGTCCTTGAAAAGGGCTCTTTACTCATATTCTCTCACCGTACTCAGGTGTAAAATGAGTACCTGGCTGATAACAGCGTTGTCTTTGTTCGAAAAATTGTAACATCGCCTAACAGTCGTCATGTCCCGTCCAAAATGTTAAATGTTGCTGTTGACCAGGGACTCCTTGTAAAGCGCTTTGAGTACATTTAGTGGATATTACGCTATATAAAACTCATGTTTTTTTTTTTAGAGTAGCCGAGGTTCGATCCCAGTCAAGGAAGACTGATTTTTAAAGATGATTTTTTTTCTTGTATTTTTCTTTCTTAAAACTTTTTTCCCCTTTTTTCTTCAGTTCTTTATCTTAACTCACTCAACCCTAACACCGACTATATTCGTAGTTTACCAGGGTTACTTTTACCCATCCTATTAATTACATTTTTCTGAGACAAATTATTATAGGCATAGTATCAAACATGTTTTTAGTTTTTATATGTTAATGAGAGTTGAATAAAACTCTGTGCATGCTCATTTTTAATACATTTTTCCAATTTTGAAAAGTAGAAAAAAATCTCTAGGATTGAGTGAGCTAAAGCAACACTGGAATGTAAATATATAAAGTTTATGTTCTACTGAGTTTTCCTCAATGGAATCAAAATCTATGGTGAGGATGGATAACATTCCCATCAAGCACAACAGAATTTCCACTTACTTATAAATGCGCTCGCAGCCACATAATAAAACACACCAGTCCATCCTATTGAAACCTGAAGCTTGTGAGCTGCGAAAACACCTATTGGTGCTGTCAAACACTGAAACAGACAGCAATATTAAAATCAAAATATGAATATAACAACTTCAAAAAAGAACAGAATACCAAACACAGAATATGTTGGGCTCAAAACCCTTCTTCAGCCAAATTTATTTTTTTTAAATAAAAAAAAATACATTACTTAAAAACCAGAAAAATATTTGAGTTTTCTGTAACAGAAATAAAAACATCTAAAATTTCCTTTTTATTAAAAATGCTTGAATATTTAATAATTTTAAAATATTTAAGTAATGTATTTATGTTATAATTTATTAAATTTTTGGCTGAAGAAGGTTTTTGAGCCTGAAACGTTTGGTGTTCGGTATTATGCTCTTTTTTTTTTTAAAGCTGTGTTATATTCATTTTAGTTTATTATTTTTTACAGTCCACAGCTTCTGGCAGCTTTGTATCACTTTGACTTGTATAGAAGGCAGAACTAAAAATAGCAAAGAATGAGATCAAATGAGATAATAACAAAAGTAATTGTTTTATTAGCGAATGCAAATGTCGCTGCTCGAAGCTCGATGAAATAAATAACAATAATCAAATGGAATGGAAGCTTCGATTTAATTAACAAATACCTACATGATAATGTGGATATTTCCCATTTCTCCTTTGGCAACAAGGCACAGTGAGCGAGACACTAAAGATGAATTCACCATAACAACGCCAATCTTTCATTTCTCATTTGTTGTTTGTGTTTCATTCATCGTGTTTTCTTGACAAAAGGGAAACCAGAAAAACGTCCACTTTATCTGTCTTCGTTAATCTACTCAAAGCTTCAGTTCCATTTGATAACTTCTATTCTATTTACACTTACTAGCACACATGTAATAAAAATTTTGATGCTTTCTATTATTTTTCATATATAGGATAGAAATAATTGTAATAATTTTGAGAACTGGTCTTAAAAGATATAAAAAAAAGAAGAAAAAAAGTAGTCTTTCAGAGCCATTAAGCCAGTGGGGCCAAAGTTTATCCCAGTTTCTAAAGCATGACACGGACAATAGCAATAGAAATAGCTAGCTATCCTTGGAGGCTAGTATAGTCTATTATAAAGTACTTTCCACCAGATCAAAGAGACCAAGCAACCCAATCACTGCTGGGTAGACAGAGGGGTCCAAAAAAAAAAAATCTGGACCACATCCGGGATCGATCTTGGTCCCTTTGGCTGTGAAGCGAATGCTCTACCAACTGAAAACTATTGGGACCCCCTTAAAGGATAAAAGTCAGGATAAAATGATGTAACTAACAAATACACAAAGGAAAATAAACTTAATTATACTCAAAGCACTGAAGTCACTTACAACTTTTAAATGTGTAGGATGAGACATGATACAAGTTAAGTGCTCTTACACTTACATCCAATATAATTTTTGACATGAGACAATGCTGTTACTGGTCAGGTCCTCATTTTACACCCGAGGCGGTGTGAGAGTGTGAGTAAAGAGCCTTTCCTGGGGACTCAACCTTGATTTGCCCAAAACGGGACTCAAACCCGTGGCCTAGATGTTAGAAGGCGAGTGTCTTACCTCAAGACAACAAGAGCCAAATGATAGATTTATCTGATTTTTTCTTAACCAATTAACTGTCGTATTCTGGAATAACATGTATTAAAAATATTGGCCTGGAAATTTGTCCTTCAAATATTGATCGATTTAAATAACCCTCATCTGGCAAAAGCTCTCAACTTTGAGACCTCGAACTATAAAAAATCTCAAAAAACAAAACAAAACAAAACAATACAAAAAAAAAAAAACACAAAAAAACAACAAAAAGATGCCATTAATCTATATATTATATACCTGAGATGTAAAGACCAGCCCATAATTCCTTGAAGCATATTTCTGCCCAAAACACTTAGCGGTGACAGTTGGGAAAAGTGCAAAGCTCCCACTGAAAGTGCCAAACAGGAGACAGACATAGATAAAGAAGAGTGCCTCTCCAGCTACCTTCGTCACTTGGAATGTGACCAGTAGACAAGTGAAGGCACTTGTCATAAACAGGGCTGCCACCTGGAAAAACAAACAAAAAAAAGAACTCGTTCATTTTTCAATGCTCTATCGAGTTCATGCTGCCATAATATATAATAGATTCAATTAAATACTCTCCAAGTCAAAGTGTAGAATATTACACTGGTGACTGCTCCCTAGTTTACTAATTTGATATTTTCAAAAATAAAAAATGGAGTAACTCAAATATCTTTGTACTCGTCCTCTTGTGTTCAATGTATGTCTTGTTTGATGCAAGCGAGGGTGCATCGCGTAAAATGCGTACCCTTGTGAAGAATATAAATATTAAAACTTTCTGGCGTCTCTGTGGTGTAATGGTAGCACATCTGACTGGTAATCAGAAGGTCTGAGGTTCGATCCTAGTCGAGGTATGGTTTTTGGGATGGTTTTTTTTCTTGTAGTTTTCTTTCTTGCTTTGTCTGTCACCTTTCATACCCACTTGTTCAGATCAAGTCAAAGTGCCAGAGTCTTTAACATTGTAGATGTTGTCAAGAGTTTCAAACTCTGCAATATTATTGATAATATCATCATCACCATCATCGTCGTCACCATCATTCTTCTTCTTCTTCTTCTTCTTCTTCTTCTTCTTCTTCTTCTTCTTCTTCTTATTATTATTATTATAATTATTATTATTACTATTATCAAAGCCTGCAGGAGACTTATTGTAATCTTGGAAATAAAAATAATAACCATTACAATTTCCAGGCAAACAATTCTAGTAGTTTAAAAAGATGTATATAATGACCTTATAAGAGAACTTGTCAGCCAGGGAACCCCAGAATATCCTTCCTAACCCATTGAAAACAGCTGCAAATGTACCAGTCCAGGACAGGAAAGTGTCGTCGGAGATAAATGTTAAACCATAAGCCTGTGGATTAAACAAGAAATGTGATGCAATGCAATTTTATAATACTCAGGGTTGCCAATTCTGGAGGTAAAAATTTACTGAACTTTTACACAAACACATTGAGTGACCCACTTCTGAGTGCTGAACTCCAGCAGTAAAAAGACTTTTGTACTTACTATTTTTCCGTTTAGCAGGTGATTGGAAAATATACTGAGGGTTTATAATATACTGAATTCCGTATATATATGGAAAATTGGCAACCTTGTATAATGATAACACGCTTTCTTTTATGCTGGTAGCAGCATAAAATGTTTAAATACATAATAGTTTGACAAACGCTCCCAATACCCCTGATGAAAATGTCGCTGCTGTTGTTGAAGCTCAAAGAAATAAATACCAGGAGGAAATGAAATGGAATCTTCAAATTATTCAATGAAGACAGAAAATGGGGACATTTCGGATTTCCCGTTTAACTCACTCAACCCTCACACCGACTATATCCGTAGTTGACCCGGGTTACTTTTACTCCATGCCTATTTATTACATTTTTATGAGACAAATTATAGGCATAGTATCAAAGTTAATGTTTTTAGTTTTTACATGTTAATGATAGTTGAATAAAACTATCTATGTACATTCTCATTTTTAAAACATTTTTTTCCAATTTTGAAAAGTAGCAAAAATCTCTAAGATTGAATGAGTTGTATACTATTATCAACAAAACACATAGTTAACTACACCATTCTCACATCTCTCATTCGTCCTTAGTGTTTCGTACATTGTGTTTTGTCGATAAAGATGAAAACCAGAAACATCCACATTATTTGTCTTCTTTAAATAAATTGAGCCATCCAATATCCCTATTGATGTATCTGCAGCACTTGTCCGTGATTTTTACCTCATGAGGTCTAGTGGTATGACACTCGCCTTATGATCAGAAGGTCCTAGGTTCGAGACCGTTCTGAGTGGTGCATCGTTGAGAACGTGAAAAAGACACTTTACTCCCATTCTCTCACCATACTCAGGTGTAAAATGAGTACCAGGCTACTAACAACGTTGTCTCTGTTGGAAAAAAGGGGCAGCATGGCTAGTGGTACGGTCTTTGCTTCGTAACCCAAAAGGTACCAAGTTCAATCGCCCGCCACTGTGCCTTGTGGCCTTGAGCAAGTCACCTCGCCCTAGCTCAATTTGCGGCGCTGTATTATGGCTGACGCCTGGGTTATTCCAGTCTTCCCCTGGAATAGACCCTAGAGACAATTTCCCCAATGGGATGAATAAAGGGAATTTTATTTTTATTTATATCTTTATATTTATTAAAAAATATATTGTTATATCGCTTAATAGGCATCATGCCTTATCCTTCATGTTAATTGTTGCTGTGGTTAGGGGCCCCTGTGAGCACATTTAGTGGATATTGTTCTATATAAAGTTTGTATAAAAAATTTTTTTTTAATAATCACCATGATTATTTTCATCATAAATAAAATTGCTGTTATAAACTTACCTTATAAAGAGTTGATGTAAACAATATTCCTTGCCCCATGAAGAAAAAAGTCAAAAATATCATGTAGAAAGGCTTAGTCTTTATTATCTGTGACGGGCTGTAGTTGAGGGTTTCGTGTCTGCAATAAGTAGTTAAAATATATTTTTTTTAAAAAAAGAAAAGAATGTCAGACAAAGGAGACTTATTCAAGATCGACACAGTAGATGACCAAAGATCAATCCTGTGCATAGTTTGAGACCATTTAAACACTGCCACAAAGACCCAGATAAGAATAAACATAATCACGTATTCTTAAATAAATGAATCGAGTGTGAGAAAAAAACCCTGGAAAGGTGTAGAAGCCTGTAACTCCCAGATCATAACTGATGCAAGTCTGAAATTTCACCACAATTAAACCAATTTATTGAACATTATGTACACAGGCTTTCTGGAAAAATATATTATTTTAATAGAAACACTGCAACAGTTCCATATAGAAGATTTTGACGTAATTCTCAAATTTTGATGTGCATCTGTCGATTCCCCATTTTGCTGTTTTTACTGTGCATAGTCTTTTTTTTTCTAATGATCCAATTGATTTTCTATTGTCTTGAATTGTAATTTCATCCCATGCATTTTGAAGTGACTATTCTAACTCTGCTTCTGTGTAAACTGTTGTAAGGCCCTTATAAACCGTATTGGGCATCAATGGCCAGATGCCTTAGTCCATTGGATTCAATTCAGGACTCATTGGAGCCCATTCATCTTTAAGAATAAATTGAATATTATATCTGCTCGTCATCATCATCATCATCATTGCCTTTTCACCCTGGGTCAGGGTATAGGCCACAGACAAACAGTTTTCATCCTAACTTTTTTTATCTCGTTCCATGTCTTATCGCTTCTCTGTATATCAGCTTCTATAATTCTTCTCCATGTTCCCCATGGCCTTCCCTTTGATCTTCTGCCCTGATGGTTCCAGTCCAATACTTTCTTTGTTATAGTGGAGTCATTCTTTCTAAGGGTGTGTCCAATCCACCGCCATCGTCTTCTTCCTATTTCCTCTCCCACTGGTTTCTGCTGTGTTCTTTTCCATACTTTTTCATTTTTAATTGTTAGAAGAAAAAGAAACTTATTCTAGACTTTATCCCGATTAATCATCTGATATTAAACAAAACAGGGCAATTTCTTACATTAGTAACACAAAAATCAAGACGCAAGTTTGGAAACTTTCATCATCGAGATTTTAATACAACTTCAGTATAACCGGCATAGTTTCTTAACTAACAGAGCATTTTAAAAATTAAACTTCGCAAAAAATAACTTAAGGTTTTGTTATTGTAGTGTGTAAATTTTCGTATATTTCTGAATTCTACTTCGTATCAAAATAGCATCATAATTTTTTCAGTTTTTTCTTCTCTCGCAGCCTATATATATTTAAAACCTATTTCGTGAGATATTGATGTGTACGAATCTTTAGAATGCTTGACTGATTAAGGATCTCAAATTACTGCAGTATTCTCAGCTCTTATTTTGCCTACAGCATTGCTTCCTCAAGAAATTTGTTCATTGTATCATCAGGTGATGCAGCGAATGAATCTACTGCAGAAACAATATTGTAGGCAAAATAAGATGTGAGAATACTGTAATATATTTAAAACCTAAACATCTGAAGGGAGCATGGTGGCCAAGTGGTTAAGGCATTGGACAGTATTCTGAAAGGTTCTGGGTTCAAGCTCCTCTTCAATCACTTTTGTTTTATTTTTTTCTCACCTTGGACAACATGGGTGATTCCTGGTGACATCGTACGTCTGTTTGATGGATTATCTATATTCCTCCATAGGTTGTTCACTGAAGAAGGGTTTTTAGCCTAAAACCTTCTGTGTTTGGTATTGTGTTATTTTTTGAAGCTCTTATTCATTTTTGCTTGTTACTTTTTACAGTCCACAGTTACTAGCAGCCTCCCTGACCACTATGGGAGGAAATGACCAAATCTCATTTATGATATTTTGTGAAACAAAAGACAAATTGATCTTTAAAAAAAGTCCAATTTCAAATAAACTTACTGTATAGTGTCAGTTGCATTGGAAATTGCATTGTGTATAGATTCTTCTTCATCATCACAAAGCCTATGGTAAGCATTTTTCCTGTTATCTTCGTTATCTTTAACATCTATGAGTTGAGCTTCCTGAAATGAAACAAACCAAATGGATTACCACAAATCTTGCTAACAGCCAAGGCTAGCTATAGGTGACAAATTAACCAGCAGGCACTAGTGACAGATAAAAATCTGAAAAAAGTGTGTATGAAACAGTGCCAGACAAAGCAGAAAGAAAAATACAAGAAAAACTGTCCCATCAAATCAGCCTGCCTTGATTGGGGATCGGTCCTCAGATCTCAAGATTTATCAGACGTGCGGCCACACACTTTTTCAAATAACCTTTATGCAGACTCTGACATGACATATTAAGTTGTCTAAAATGTCAACATGTTCTTTAAGTTTCAATTATTCTTATTAATTTCATTTCACTGCTACACATATTTGTTTTTGCTTTCAGTTTATCTTTGTGTGTGTGTGTGTGTGTGTGTGTGTGTGTGTGTATGTGTGTGTGTGTGTCGGGTGGGGGTGAGAGGGGGGGGGGGGGGGGGAGAGTTAAAATTCACATTTATGTCACATGTGTCACAATCTTGCCAGGCCATGGCACAGGTGTTACGTTTCGTTTGTTTTCTTTCTTTTTTTTTTTTTTGTAACACTTTCATCAGTGCTGATGGTGTCAGAAAAAGAAAATAAGAGAACGATTTTGAACAATTGCCGTTAACCTCCATTTTTACTGCATTAACTCCAACTTTTAAGGCAACTGAGATAACAAATTATCATTGAATGATACTCTCGCTAATTTCTGGAGAGTAGGAAATTGCACTGATTTGTTCCACCACACATCTCAAGTCTTTTACTGTAATTTGCTTGTGGGAAATTAAATTTTTAAAAAAGGAGAACCTCCTCCTCTGACTACAAAATTGCGGGATTTCCACAGATCCGAGGAAAGCCAACAGCACTGTTTCATTTCAGGTTTAAGGAAGAACTTCACTTGTTAAATAGTTATATTTTACGACAAGTGACAATCCCGATCCTGCATTACACAAAGATTTGATAAAGCTTCTCAATTGTTTTCCTTTAATCAGTTAAAAGGATTTGTGTGGCTATGTGGTCTAGTGGTATGACACTCGCTTTTGGATCAGAAGGTCCTGGGGCGCATAGTTGAGTCCTTGGAAAAGGCTCTTAACTCACATTCTCTCACTGTGCTCAGGTGTAAAAAGAGTACTTGGCCATTAACAGCATTGTCTCTGTCTGAAAAAAAAATTGTAATTTCGCCTAAAAGGCTTCCTGTCCCATCCTACATCTTAAATGTTGCTGTTGGCCAGGGATCCCTTATAAAGCACTTTATAAAGCACATTTAGTGGATATTGCGCTATATAAAAGCTCAATTAAAAAAAAATAATCAAAATTAAAAATTGAACTTTTATATAGCACAATATCCACTAAACATGCTCAAAGTGCTTTACAAGGGGTCCCTGGCCAACAGCAACACTAAACATGTATCAATAACTTTATTATCCGAAACAGAATTACCATGATATAATTCCTATCTTCTTTATTGTTAATGAATGGGGTATAAGCGTGGTCCTCATTTACAAAAACAAAACTAGATATTATTGCTGTTGTGCTTCTGTTATTTTTACTGTAATTTATTATTATTATATTTATTATTATTATTATATTTATTATTTTATTATATTTATTATTATTATTATTATATATTTATTATTTTATTTTATTTATTATTATTATTTATTTATTATTATTATTATTATAATATTTATTATTTTATTTTATTTATTATTATTATTATATATTATTATTATTATTATTATAATATTTATTATTTTATTTTATTTATTATTATTATTATATTTATTATTATTATTATATTATTATTATTATTATATTTATTATTATTATTATATTTATTATTATTATTATATTTATTATTATTATTATATTTATTATTATTATTATATTTATTATTATTATTATATTTATTATTATTATTATATTTATTATTATTATTATATTATTATTATTATTATTTATTTTTTATTATTATTATTATTATTATTATTATTATTATTATTATTATTATTATTATTATCATTATTATTATTATTATTTATCATTATTATTATACTTATTATTATTATTATTATTATTATTATTATTATTATTATTATTATTATTATTATTATTATTATTATTATTATTATATTATTATTATTAATATTATTATTATTATTTTTATTATAATTATTATTATTATCATTATTATTATTATTATCATTATTATTATTATTATTATAATTATAATAATAATAATAATAATTATTATTATTATTATTATTATTATTATTATTATTATTATTATTATTATTATTATTATTATTATTATTATTATTATTATTATTATTATTATTGTAAGTATTGGTGGTATTACAGTTGTTGTATTTTTGTGGTAATTATTGGTATCATTTTATTCTTTGGTTCCATTTACCTTTTTTTTCTCACTTTCATGTATGTTGTCATCGAATTGTTTGAATTATTGGCCTAAGATTAAATAAACTTTGAAACTTTGTTTTTAGACAGCCATTTCGGCGATTTGTTGTCACTTAATTAAAAAAAATCAGACTATAAATGTTCAAGGTTACACATAATTTTGTGTGTTGGTACGTTATATCCGGCTGATGGATGGTGTGAGTATTTTACATAAACGCATATCATCCATTTCGAATTGCTAAATTTCAAAACATTCTTTGGGTGAAATGGAGTTTTATGGAGTACTGGTTTTTTTTTTAGCTGGAGACTCCATCGTAATAATAAAATGAAACAACACAAATCTTACCTCATATTCAGGAGAAGGGTAGGAGAGCAGCATGCATCCTACGAACTGCATGGCAGCATAACAACCTCCAAGCAACAGGAAAACATTGGGGACCCTGTCTAACACATCATCCTGTGTGAAGTACCTGGTAGTGAATGAGAAAAAAACCCGAAACGAAATCGTCAAAAAAAAAATACACACAAAAATTTCTTTAAACATAAAAAAGTGAGGCTTTTATATAGCACAATATCCACAAAATTTGGGGTAAAAATCTGTAGAGTTGTGCACGTAAAATTGGGACCTAGTTGACTGCCTGAATATTGATTTTTGAGGCTATAATCAAATTATTTTTGTGTCATCAGTTGTTATTTGTAGTTATCAGTTGTTATTTGTAGTTATCCGTTGTTATTTGTAGTTATCAGTTGTTATTTGTAGTTATCAGTTGTTCCTTGTTGTTATCAGTTATTTGTAGTTATCAGGTGTTATTTGTAGTTATCAGGTGTTATTTGTAGTTATCAGGTGTTATTTGTAGTTATCAGGTGTTATTTGTAGTTATCAGTTGTTATTTGTAGTTATAAGTTGTTATTTGTAGTTATCAGTTGTTATTTGTAGTTATCAGTTGTTATTTGTAGTTATCAGTTGTTATTTGTTGTTATCAGTTGTTATTTGTAGTTATCAGTTGCTATTTATTGTTATCAGTTGTTATTTATTGTTATCAGTTGTTGTTTGTAGTTATCAGTTGTTATTTTGTAGTTATCAGTTGTACCTTGTTGTTATCAGTTGTTATTTGTTGTTATCTCGACAAAGATAAATACTGCAAAATTTGTTCTTAGAACTTTTCAAGGGGTTCAAAGTAAACAGCAACACTTAACATTAAGGATAAAACATGATGCCTGTATGGCGCTATTACAATTATTTTCGACATAGACAATGATGTGACCAGCCTGGTACTCATAATTTAACACTTGGTGCAGTGAGGTGCAGTGAGAAAATGTGATTAAAGAGCCTTTTCCGAGGACACAACATTGTGCCGCCTTGAGTGGGATTTGAACCGGGGACCTGCTAGTCCGAGGATCGGTCAAAAACAACAAGACCACTAAGGTAAAAAGAATACAGACTATAATCTGAAAATGTGGGTTTAAAACAGTGCTAGACAAAGTAGAGAAAAAAATTTATGAAAAAAACATTCCCCCCCAAAAAACAAACAAAAAACCCCAAAAAACAAATCAGCCTGCATCGACTGGGGATCCGATCTCAGACCTCCTGTCTCTACTGGTCAGATGTGCTACCTGTCACCCCAGAGGTTTGGGATGATTTAAGGCAGGATTATATTCTTCACAAGGGTATGCATTTTTTCTCAGAACCCTCTCCAGTTAATAAACAATCACGTGTGGCTATATGGTCTAGTGGGACAACAATCGCTTTCGGATCGGAAGGTCCTGGGTTCGAGCCTCGTGCTCGGCGCATAGTTGAGTCCTTGGAAAAGGCTCTTTACTCACATTCTCTCACCGTACTCAGGTGTAAAATGAGTACCTGGCCGTTAACAGCGCTGTCTTTGTCCGAAAAATTGTAATATCGCCTAACAGGCGTCATGTCCCGTCCTACATGTTAAATGTTGCTGTTGACCAGGGACCCCTTGTAAAGCGCTTTGGGCACATTTAGTGGATAGTGCGCTATATAAAGCTCAATTTTTTTTTTTTTTTTATATTTTTTATTTATTTTTTTTTTTTTAACAACAGTGGATGAAGAAGCTGCACAATTCGATAATACGATACTCACTTTTCACCGTCAACTTCATGTGTAGCCTCTTTGTCATTAGGGTTGATGTATGCCTTCTGGACCTGGTCAAAGATGAAAGCTCCTCCACCAAATCCGGCAACTATCAATCCGTTCATGAGACCTTTACGGTGAGGCATCCACTGGATAGGGGGTGGTGGGGGTGGGGGGGGGGGGGTATTACATTCAATAAATGTGTCAAGGAGCTGAATAAGACTCAGTAACCTGCAGGCCCTATGTTCTTTTCCTTAAGTGTGGGGAAGGTGAAATCTATCAAATGATGTACATTTTATTATATTTGTTAAATAATCAATCTGGGGGTACATTTGGGGACTGGTTTTAGTTCTTAGTCCACCACAGACTGAGCAATTTGAATGAAATAAAAACGACATGGCAGACCTGTATTGATTTTGACAAGCAAAAGCAGCTTTGATGCAAGCTGACATCTTATTCAGATTGGATTTACTTTCACTCTTTTGTTCTTAACATTTGAAAGAGTCAAAGAGATTAGCGATGGTGATAGACAATAAGCTCTCACCAAATCCATTGATTACAATGCACAGCTATCAAACCCATTCAAAGGATATCATTGCTCAGTCTCTCCTTACAAGAGTCATTTTCTACCTGTTGTGTAGACTATACCCATCCCCTCGCCTCCTGTCTAATAGTCACAAACCCATATTGCAAAGTCATACCCTCTTTTGTCTCTAATAAGTGGTGACACACTACTGAAGCAATAAACCTCGCCCACTCTCGATTCTTTAACCTGTCATGATTTCACCCAGGATGAAATTTAATCATGAGATTTTGTTTGATTTCTTGAATTTTCCCCTTTTTGAGGTCAAAAATTTGTAAAAGTAGGCAGGTCAAACTAAGTGACAAAACGAAAATGCTCACAGTAATAGTCATTTTAGGTTTAAAATCCCGTTTTTAGGATCTGGTTTACCCTGACAAAGGGATCCCAAATCTTTGAAATTTTTTCCAAGACCCCATTGCGTGGCGGAAAATTATTCAACCACGCGTCAAGAATGATTTTTTAAAAAGCCATTTATCATAATAAAATATCATTACTTCTTTAAATTAGTGCACATGTACATTTACTAGTGTAGCCTTCAAAGAACAGATGATTATACTAGCTATTTATTAACCATTACATCTTACCCCTATATTCCTTACCATCAGTTGATTCAATTTTGCTTTCTTTTTTTCCCCATACAACAAAATTTTTAAAGGATATTGTTTTTCCCCGACTTCCCAACCCATCACAAAATTCCCGACATTTTCCCGACTTCACGACACCATCACAAAATTCCCGACTTTTTCCCGATTTCACGACCCCATCACAAAATTCCCAACATTTTCATGACTTCACGACCCCATCACAAAATTCCTGACTTTTTCCCGATTTCACGACCCGGTGGGGACCCTGTTAGTTGGCAGAGCACTCACTTCACACACAAAGGGACCAAGACAGATCCTGGGTGCAGTCGATATTGTTTTCTCACCCCCATGTCTAGCCAGCAATGAATGGGTAGCTGGGTCTCATGGACCTGGCAGAAAGAACTTTGTGATAGACTAGTGTCCTACCCAAAGGATAACGAGCAATTGCTGTTGTCCATTTCACGCTATAGAAACTGTGATAAACTCCGGCTCCATGGGCCTCATGGCTCTGAAGGACTACTTTTTGTAAAAAAACCTGACATAATACCATTTTAAGGCGATGAGTTAAAATATGGTTAATCCACTAAACGTGCTCAAAGCGCTTTACAAGGGGTCCCTTGCTAACAGCAACACTTAACATAAGGATGTGACATGATGTCTGTTAGGCGATATTTCTTTTTTTTTGGTCAGAGACAACGCTGTAAATGGCCAGGTACTCATTTTACACCTGAGTATGATGAGAGAATGTGAGTCAAGAGCCTTTTCCAAGGACTTAACTATGTACTGAGTGAGGCTCGAACCCAGGACCTTCCGATCCGAAAGCGAGTATCATACCACAAGACCACATAGCTGCAAAATAAGTGGGTCAGGAATTCGCCACCTCTGACCCTCCACTCTCTCTGGAAGTTGGTACAACATTGTAAACAAATAGAGTAAAGATAAAACCGGAAACAGTGTTCTAACTGCTATTCTTTTGCTAACCTGACTATCACTCACTGTTTGTTTATGCGGCTATGTGGTCTAGTGGTATGACACCCACTTTCAGATCAGAAGGTCTTGGGTTCGAGCCTCGCTTGGTGCATAGTTGAGTCCTTGGAAAAGGCTCTTTACTCACATTATCTCACCATTCCCAGGTGTAAAATGAGTACCTGATCTCTGTCAGAAAAAATCTAATATCGCCAAACAGGTGTCATGTGTCATTCTATTGTTATGGGTTGTGATTGGTCAGGGACCATTTGTAATGCGCTTTGAGAACATTTAATGGATATTGTTCTATATAAAAGCTCAAGTTGTCTTTCTTTGTTTTTTTTTTTTGTTTGCACTACTTCAAGTCGTCGTCAAGGAAAAGTAGGTCAGGTACACAAGGAAGGGAACTACTATCTGTTGACAAACAGATCATCCCACTGACTACTGAACAGTTTTTACTACTCACCCTCTTTAGCACAGCTGAGAGGCAAGGCATAAGCTAGACCAGTGCCAAGACCGAACATGAGGCCGTAGGTGAAGATAACCACCGCCCAAAGGAATGCTGGACGGTCAAGTAGGTAAGGAACACTCCAAGGCTGTGTATGAAGAGTAAATTATCATCATTATTGATCACTATTATCACTATTTATATTTATATCCTAATCAAAATTTCTGCTTTTCTCCTGCTCCTCCTCTTTTTCATCTCCTCTTAATATTATCAATATCTTTATTATTTCAACCAAAGTCACACAAGGTTGTGTCAGAAGTAAATTAATTACTTCATCAATTAATTAACATCATCAACCTTGTTACGATGTCTGACAGTTGTCGAGTACACACAGTTGAGCTCATACTACAGCATCTCTCTCTACCCTCCCCCTCCTCTCCCATCTCTCCCTTTCTAACATACACAGTCACACACACACATAGAGACAAAGTTTTGAATCAGGAATAAAACAAAAAAAAACCACAAACAAACAAAAAAAAACCTTCCAAAAATTAAAACAAAACAAAAGCCAACGAACAAAACATTTACTATTAATTTATTTTCAAAACATCTCTACCTCATGAGCCAACATCCATGAGACTGGCCAGCCTTAGGCCAATTTTTTTTTCCCAAAAAATGCCACCAAAGGTCATGGACGCCCTTGTCCCATGCAGGCCAATGCAAAAGCCCAGGAACATTCCGTGTAGGTCAGGTCAGAGAAAACGCCGCGACTCCTCATGTAGGACGTCATGTAAGGATTTAAGTTGCCTTGAAAAAAACAAAGAAAAAAAAACAACCCAAATTAAAGTGGGGGTCCCGATAGTTCAGTTGATAGAGCACTAACTTCACACGCAAAGGGACCGAGATTGATCCCGGATGCAGTCACGATTTATTTTTCTGACCCCCCTGTCCATCCAGCAGTGATTGGGTAGCTGGGTCTGTTAGATCTGGTGGAAAGTACTTTGAAATAGACTAGCATCCTATCCAAAGGGTAGCAAGCAATTGCTATTGTCCGTTTCACGCTATGGAAACCGGGATAAACTCCGGCTCCATGGGCTCTGAAGGACTAAAAAAATTATTTTTTAAAAATTGATTACATAACAGATATACCAACGAATAAATTTCAAATTCCTTACTTAAGGCTAAAGCAAATTATATTTTGCACCAAAATTTCAAACATTGTACAATAAATTTTGAAAAAGAAAAAAGAACGGGAAAAATGTGTCAAACTGAAAAGTAATGCACATCCATAAAATGAGACAATCAGTGCTCTTAACGAGAAAAAAACAAAACAATTCTAACTCAGCCAATTCCTACCTTTGAAAGTTACAAAGATCTTCACAATAGGGGAAACGCCAGAAAAAAACAAACAGCGTAGTTGCCAAATAAGTTACTAAAGAAAGCCAAGATGGCTACCTTTGATCATAATGGCAATTTGTCAAAAAGGAAGAAAATGTATCCGTCCATCAGTCAAAATCAAACTAAATCCAACATGACAGATTAAACCATATTTAGGTGATATTATTTACATATTAATACTATCATCAAAACATTCATTCCCAGCATAAGATATTTAAATTCTAAGGAATATTTTATAAGTTGTTAAAATCATTTCAAAGATACAATGTATAAAAATTGTTATTTATCCACTACAGGCACTACAGGAATGATGATAAACTTTTGCCTCAATGGTCAAACCATTCTCATGCCTTATGCCAGAACTTATTGGTTGTTGTAACCAAGTGGCCATACACCTACGTAAGGCCCGGGGAAACTGAAGGACAGAAAATGACGAGAGGAATAAAAAAAAGAGGAGATAGATAGATAGATAGATGGAGAGAGAGAAAGAGAGAGACAGAAAGAAGAAAAGAGAGAGAGATGAGAGAAGAGAGAAGAGAAGAGAGAGAGAGAGGGGAGAGAGAGAGACAGAAAGAGAGAGAGGAGAGAGAAAGAAAGAGGAGAGAGAGAGAGAGAAGAAGAGATGAGAGAGAGAGAGAGAGAGGGGAGAGACAGAGAGAGATGGTAATATTACATAAAGAGAAGAAAGACCTCTCTACTAGAATGTTATATGAATTTACATCCTCTCATTTTAAATAGAAGTGTTTTAAAAAAGACTAGGTACTTTTACAAATAATTAAAACAAATAAATAAATACATAAAAAAGTCCATTCCCCTACCCTTATTCCTGTTGACTCTTATCTTATCCAAGTCACTTTTTGACACTTTGGTTGCCAGTCTATCTTATCTAGGTTGACGTCATTAAAATTGGAAGTGTCTACGGAATTCATGTAATTGTGCACATGTGACAACTTAGGACACAAAGCATGATAGCATTGATTCTTCCGCCTTAAGGATCCTCGTTCATGAAATATTAAAACAAACACATACCATTCTGAAACAAACAAACAAACAAACAAAAAAAGAAAAAAAAAAGAAGAAAAAAAGAAAAAAAAATTGCGTACAGAAACTACCATTTAGTTTATTTGGGTACTGGACATGAAAATTCGTACAAATTATGTATTTTGCTCACAGTTTGGCATCTCTGACATGATTAGATATGAAAATATATAGAGATATCAGACTCAAACTCAAATGTCTTTTCAGCCTCATCCTTTAAACTATCATGCAGGATAATAAAAATATGAAATGGGGATTGATCCCACAATACTCCATACAACTCGACTCCCATTCCTCTCCCTTTTTTCTCATCCTTCTACTTCTTCTTCATCCTCTTTTTCTTTTCTTATTTTTCTTCTCGTTTTAGATGCCATGTAAGGTTTAAGCTGCCTGGATATTAGAAACAAACAAACAACGACATAGAAAAACCCCCAACACCCCCCCCCCCCCCCAAAACAAAAACAAAAAAAAAAACAAACAAAAAACAAAAATAAAACAAAACAGAAAAAAAAGAAAAAAACAAATCAATGAGAATAATAATAATAATAATAATAATAATAATAATAATAATAATAATAATAATAATAATAATAATAATTATAATAATAATAATAATAATAATAAAAATGATAAAAATACTACTAATAATAATAATAATAAGAATAATTATAATAATACTAATATTACTACTATATCTACTATCCTACTACTACTATACTATTACTATACTATATAACTACTACTACTACTACTACTAATAATAATAA
>NC_088369.1:12141784-12144284 GCF_034508935.2 Berghia stephanieae
TGATTGAAAGGGAGTGTAAACAGATATTGGTGAGTCATGACTGCCATCATCATTTCATCAACATTATTATCATCATCATCATCATCGTCGTTGTCCTCGTCGTCATCATCATCATCATCATCATCATCATCATCATCATCATCATCGTCGTCGTCGTCTTCGTCATCGTAATCATCATCATTCTCATCATCATAATTATCATTATCATCATCATCGTGATCCTTATCATCATCATTATTATTATCATCATCATCACCATCATCATCATAGTAATCATCACCATTATCAACCTCATCACCATCACCATCGTAATCATCATCATCATCATCATCATCATCATCATCATCATCACCATCATCATCACCATCATCATCATCATCATCATCATCATCATCATCGTAATCATCACCATAATCACCGTACAATTACATTATCATCAAAACAGCACTTGCCAACCACATTCAGAATTAATAGGGGGAATGAGTCTAAAACCGTGGAAATTCCAGTTGAACGCATGAAAATTTGCACACAGGTTACCAAGACCCATAAAACCCCATCTGCTATAGAACCACTCTGGCAATCAATCATAACGTTTCGGTTTAAGGCTTTAGATTTTCCCTATTACGGCTATATTAAATAAGGGAAATAACTGAGTAAATATATTTTCTTCATATTCGTTGTATTAGGGAACATTGGGCTAAAACCGTGCAAATTCAGGTTTAATGCATGAAAATTTGCACACAGGTTACCAAGACCCATAAAACCCCATCTGCTATAGAACCACTTTGGCAATCAATCATAACGTTTCGGTTAAAGGCCTTAGATTTTCCCCTATTACAGTTGTATTCAACAAGGGAAATAACTGATTAAATACATATATTTTCTTCATATTCTTTGTAGTCGGAGGAATCAGGCTAAAACCGTGCACATTGGGATTGAAAGCTTAAAAATTGGCATACAGGTAGCGAAGACC
The DNA here is from genome assembly GCF_034508935.2 of Berghia stephanieae. Lineage (NCBI taxonomy): Eukaryota > Metazoa > Mollusca > Gastropoda > Nudibranchia > Aeolidiidae > Berghia > Berghia stephanieae. The sequence continues at coordinate 12,142,758 of NC_088369.1, forward strand.
ATATCAATGACATCTGCTATAGAACCACTCTCAAAATTTATCAAAACAGTGCGTTTTTAGAACTTTTATTTTTCCCTATATAACATTATCACCATGGAAAATTACCACGAGAATACAATGTGCGTTCAATAATTTAAATACATTGTTGACCATTTACAGTAGCTATGAAATGGCTTCGGGTGTGAACAATACAGACACAATGGACGTTTCGGGTGCAAAACTTTCGTCAGCAAAAAGAATGTTGAAAACGTAAAACAAAATGTAGTAAGAATTGTAGCGTGTGTATTCCTGGGTGGTTGAAGCAAGAATGAGACCTTAGCGTGGTGTTATATAGTTGACATACTAAAAACGTGTCCTATCCGTCCCTACGAAAAGTTCTTTTTGTCATTGTAATTGTATCTGAAACATGGAAACGCATTCCGTTTTTAGTTATATGTAATATTCTTCCACCTCTCTCTCTCTCTCTCTCTCTCTCTCTCTCTCTCTCTCTCTCTCTCTCTCTTTCTTTCTCTCTTTCTCTCTTTCTCTCTACTTTCTTTCTTTCTTTTCAAAACCCATCAACATTTGATTATGAATTATGGGAATTTCATATGGAATACACAAGTAATGATACAATTTCATACCGCTACATTAATTGCACAATAGTTCACCAGCAAGACACGTAAGACCTATTTCATACAAAACAAGCCATCAGTACAGAGTAATTTTTGGACAATAACGGGTAGAACAGTCGTGGGTCTTTTTAGCCGAGCACTCAATTGTGCTGAACGAGTAGGCAATTTGGACACAACAAGGACACAACAAGGACACAATAAGGACACAACTGTACAGATAGAACATGCTCCCATTGTCACCATGCGGTCAATAACGTAACGTAACCTAGCTTGACACAATACTGCATCATAACGATTGATGATGATGATGATGATGATGATGACGATGATGATGATGATGATAATAATAATTATAGTCATAGCGTTCTAAGAACGTAACGTAAATAGCTTGACACAGTACTGCATCAAAACGATTGATTATTATTATTATTATTATTATTATTATTATTATTATTATTATTATTATTATTATTATTATTATTATTATTATTATTATTATTATTATTTTTATTATTATTATTATTATTATTATTATTATTATTATTATTATTATGATAATGGTGACGATAATCATAGCGTTCTAATACAATTTTATAGGTATGCCGATTCCATATTGTCATCAAAATGTAGTAGTCCTTCAGAGCCATTCGGTCCATGGAGCCGGAATTTATCCCGTTTCTATAGCGTGAAACGGACAATAGCAATTGCATGATACTCTTTTCATAGGACGCTGGTCTATCGCAAAGTACTTTCCGCCAGATATAGCAAACCCAGCTACCCAATCACTGCTGGGTGGACTGTAAGGTCAGGAAAAAAAATTCGACTGCACCCGGGATCGACCTCGGTTCCTTTGCGTGTGAAGCGAGTGCTCCACCAACTGAGTTATCTTGACCCCCAGCTACCATCAAGTCTG
>NC_088369.1:12154284-12229284 GCF_034508935.2 Berghia stephanieae
TTCTTCTTCTTCTCTTCTCTCTCTTCTCTTCTTCTTCTCTTCTCTCTTCTTTCTTTCTCTTCTTCTTCTTTCTTCTTCTTCTTCTTTCTCTTCTTCTTCTTCTCTTTCTTCTTCTCTTCTTCTCTTCTCTTCTTCTCTCTTCTTCTTCTTCTCTCTTCTTCTCTTCTTCTCTTCTTCTTCTCTCTTCTTCTTCTCTCTTCCTCTTCTTTCTCTTCTTCTTCTCTCTCTTCTTCTCTTCTTCTCTCTTCTTCTCTTCTTCTCTCTTCTTCTCTCTTCTCTCTTCTTCTCTCTTCTTCTTCTCTTCTTCTTCTCTCTTCTTCTTCTCTCTTCTCCTCTACCTCATCCTACTCCTCATCCTCCTACTCCTCCTACTCCTCCTACTCCTCCTCCTCCTACTCCTCCTCCTCCTACTACTCCTCCTCCTACTCCTCCTCCTCCTACTCCTCCTCATCCTCCTCCTACTACTACTCCTCCTCCTCCTACTACTCCTCATCCTCCTCCTCCTACTCCTCATCCTCCTCCTCCTACTCCTACTACTCCTCATCCTCCTTCTACTACTCCTCATCCTCCTCCTCCTACTCCTCATCCTCCTCCTCCTACTCCTACTACTCCTCATCCTCCTTCTACTACTCCTCATCCTCCTGCTCCTCCTTCTACTACTCCTACTGCTATTCCCCCTATTACTCCTACTCCTCCTCCTCCTACTCCTCATCCTCCTCATCCTCATCCTCCTCCTCCTCCTACTCCTCCTCCTCCTCCTATCTTCCTTCTCCTCCTCCTCCTCCTCCTCCTCCTCCTCCTCCTACTCATCCTCTCCCTCCTCCTCCTTCTCCATTCTCCCTCCTCCTCCTTCTCCATTCTCCCTCCTCCTCATCAGATGTAAGAAGTAAAATATTTCACATATTGTTCCAAACTTGGTATAATTAATTGTCGCAATATCCAGGACAATGCCATTTTTATTTCTCGTTTCTAGGAGATCCAAGTTGAAGCCCTTCTCAAGAGCCATCCGGGAAAGTAAGACAAGAATTTTTTATTCTTTTTCTTTCTTAGCTTCATTTTTGTGCGGCTATGTGGTCCAGTGGTAGGTATGACACTCGCTTTCGGATCGGAAGGTCTTGGGTTCGAGCCAGGTGTAAAATGAGTACGTGGTCGTTAACAGCGTTGTCTATGTCATGGAAAAAAATTGTAATATCGCCTAACAGGCGTTGTAATGTCTCGTCCTTCATGTTACGTGTTGCTGTTGGTCAGGGAACCATTGTAAGGCGCTTTGAGCACGTTTAGTGGATATTGCGCTATATAAAAGCTCAAGTTGGTTTTTTCTTCTTTCTTTGTGCGGCTATGTGGTCTTGTGATATGACATTCGCTTTCGGATCGGAAGGTCCTGGGTTCGAGCCTCGCTCGGCGCATAGTTGAGTCCTTGGAAAAGACTCTTTACTCACAGTCTCTCACCGTATTCAGGTGTAAAATAAGTACCTGGCCGTTAACAGCGTTGTCTCTGTCCGAAAAAAATTGTAATATCGCCTAACATGCGACATGTCCCGTCTTGCATATTAAATGTTGCTGTTGGCCAGGGATCCTTTGTAAAGCGCTTTGAGGACGTTTAGTGGATATTGCGCTATATTAAAGCTCAATTTTTTTTCCCTGTGACAGGCCTGCCGCTAAGCCCCATCCTAGAACGTCGTTTAATCCGTACACAGACAAGCTTTGCAATCGACTGGACTCTTTCTACAAACAGCCCGTCAAGTTAAGATATCTTCTACAGCGTGCCTTCAAGTAAGTCCGTGGATTAGCTGAAACAATATGTGACCCTTCGCCTCAAAACGGTATTAAGTCGGGTTGGTCAAGATGTTGAAAATTTAATTTATAGCCAGAAATATCAGACTTGTGTTGAGTTTATATCATTTATTGAGGAGAATGGCAACCATATTTTAGGGTGCTGATGCCAAAAATGTATATTTTTGACCAGTTTAACATTAAATTCGGCTTTTAAGCATATGGTTCGTTCCGACATAATACCGTTTTTAGACGATGGGTCACATATCTTTAACTCTCTCTCATTACCAGCTATTTTCATAATTTCCCTCGAAAATTCACTCCCATCCAACACAAAAATGTGACCCCTCGCCTCAAAACGGTATTAAGTCGGGATGATTAAGAAGCTGAAAATTGAATTCATATCCAGAAATATCAGACTGACTTTGAGCTTTTATGCTTTATTGAGGAGAATGGATATCATATTTTAGAATGCTAAATATCAACAATTCAAATGTTTGACCAGTTTAGCTGTAATCAGACTTTTTAGCGTCTGGTTCATCCCGACATAATACCGTTTGGAGACGTCGGGTCACAAATAGACTATTATTACTCAAACAAAAAAGTACCAATGAGGTCTACAACACAATGTTTAGTGTTAATTTATAGCGGTAGTCAAAGCATTTCTTTATATTTTGTGATGTACAAGAGAAATCAGAATGAGAAAAATGTTGGTTGTATCGTAACGAATGTGAGGATTTTTCTATAGTTGGTAAGGACAGGGTTAAAATTTTGGCCAGAAAACTCGCACTTCAAATATCGATGGACTAAAATTACCCTCATCTTGTCAACAACAACAAAAAAAACCTCTCAAACCCGGGGCTTCCTTCAGGACTTTCGTGAATTCCCAGGTTTGAGAGTTTTTTTACCAAGATGTGGGTCATTTTAATCGATTTGATATTGGAAAGAACCAGTTTTCTGGGCCACAATGTTAGACTCTAAATGCTGGGTGGGGATCCTGACCTCCCATAGTGGGCAGGGAGGTACATGCTGTGTCTTCTATCCTCCCATGCCCGTTTTCCAATTGTTTCCTGTCATTGTCTTGGAATGAGATTGCTTGGTTTTGTCCTGACCCTTGCCGGAGTTACTTGGCTGGGAGGGAAACAGTCGAATTTATAGTTATTGTTTTGGGAGATGATATTTTTTTCCTTGTAAATCATCTCTCTGTTATGCATTGTATTATGTTTAGCTTACATATTATAATATATGATTTGTAAACATTTGAGTGTATTCCTCTTAGTTGGGACATGTGCTTGTGTCTGGATGAGACTTTTAGGAGATCTCAAACTAAGTACTTTGACGGTGTGCTCTTGGAATCTACATCTGTTCCCAATTTGAACCAATTCCCCTTTGTCTCACCTTTTCTTTTGTGCTTTAATTGTAATTCTAGAACTTTTTACTATCCCATTTTCTTCCTTTTTACTGGCGCCGATATGACCTTAATGTGTTGCAAGCGCCGTAAAACCCTTAAAAACAAAACAACAAGACTAAATGCCTGCCTTTCCAAAGTACGACTGGATAATATAAATATTGCTGCTCGAAGCTCGAAGAAATAAATCATCATCATCATTGCCTTTTTCACCCTGGGTCAGGGTATAGGCCACAAACAGTTTCCATCCTTCTCTATCCTGAGCTAACTTTTTTATCTCATTCCAGGTCTTACCACTTCTCTGTATATCAGCTTCTTATAAATTCTGTCATGGTGTGTGATTCCCCATCTTTGGGTCACCTGGCTGGGGGTTGGCAAAGGGTTAACACCCCTTTCCGTTAAACTCAAACCGTTACAGAAACGCAGACGGACAAACCAAATCCTTTTTTTAGCTTGGGCGACCGAAGAGTTTCTAGAATGACAGAATTTATAAGAAATAATAACAATGTGAAATTGAATTCAAGCTTCAATTTAATAGACGAAAACGTCCATTTTATCTGTTTTCGTATATTATATTAAATTGAAGTTTACATTCAATTTCACGTTGTCATTCAAAGTACGACTGAGGACATGGTATTATTATGTCTGTACCCGATGCTTCGAGTTTTATTTTTAGCTTGCTTTATTAAAGTTTGACTTAACTCACTCAATCCTGGAGATTTTTGCTACTTTTCAAAACTGGAAAAAAATGCATAAAATTGACTATTTAAATAGATAGTTTTATTCAACTATCATTAACAAGCAAAAACTAAAAACATTAGCGTTGATACCCTGCCTATAATTTGTCTCAGGAAAAATTAATAAATAAGCATGGGGGTAAAAGTAACCCGGATAAAGTACGGATATAGTCGGTGTTAGGCTTGAATGAGTTAATAGGGAAGTCAGGGTGACTTAAATTTCCTAAGTCTTAACATTTGTGACATTTCGTGTCAAAATGGTATTATGCCGGATTGAAATTAGATCCCAAAAAATGAAATTAAAGTAAAGAGGCCGGCAACGTCACGTTTCACTTTTTGTCGCTTTTAGAAATTCTATTCACTCTGTTTTCTCAGTTGGTAGAGAACTCGCTTCACACGCAAGGGTACCAAGATCGATACCTGGTTTGTTCAAGTTTGTTTGTTTTTTTTTTTGTTTTTTTTTTCTGATCCTCCTGTCCTGTCAGCAGTGAATGGGTCTGTTAGATCTGGCGAAATGTATTTTGCGATAGACCAGCGTCTTATCCTAAGGGTAGCAGACAATTGCTATTGTTTGTTTCACGCTAGAGAAACCGGGAAACCCTTATGGCTCTGAAGGACTACCTTAATCCATCAATCACACATCGAGACTTGAATAAGGTCTTATAATTTTGACGATAAATTCTATTTTTAGCATCTAATCCATTCTGTCATAATACCGTTTGGAAAAGATAGGTCACATTTAGATATTATTATCATCATCATCATCATCGTCGTCGTCGTCGTCGTCATCATTATCATCATCATCATCATCATCGTCATCATCGTTATCATCATCACCATCATCATCATCATCATCATCATGATCATTCAATCATCATCATTATGACAACCGTTCACTTTCTCAAGGATTGTTATCGTACAATCACTCTGAAAAAACTTAAAAGCCTTTTAAACGAAATATTATTTGATATTGATTTTTATAGACTTCACAAAGCGGAAGACGAGAAAGCATTTTATCAACTGCCTCGTCCAGTGGGCATAGGGTACGAGAGGCCCTGGCTCCAACCGCCAGCCGAAACAGATCCCGGGACTTCTCAAGACCAAGATAAGCAGGAATCCAGGGCTCTTCGTGACATCATGTAAGAAATCGTGTCGTGTCGTCTGTATATGTGACCCTTTGCCTCAAAACGGTATTAAGTCGGGTTGATTAAGATGTTGAAAATTGAATTTATAGCCAGATATATCAGACTTGTGTTGAGTTTGTATGTTTTATTGGGGAGAATGGATGTCATATTTTAGGGTGCTAATGCCAACAATTTAAATTTTTTTGACCAGTTTAACATTTAATTCGGCTTTTAAGCATCTGGTTCGTTCCGACATAATACCGTTTTGAGACGATGGGTCACATATTATCTCCGTTAACTTATAGCCTGGCGCTTTCGTAAAAAGTACGTCACAATACCTAGCCACAACAACATTTAACATGTAGGACGAGACACGATGACGCCTTTTAGGCGATATTACATTGTTGTTTTGTTGAGGGGGGGGGGGGTTCCCCAAAAGAAACAACGATCTTAACGGCCAGGTACTCATTTTACACCTGATTACGGTGAGAGAATGTGAGTAAAGAGCCTTTTTCAAGGACTCACCCACACACCGCTCAGAGCGGGGCTCGAATCCGGGACCTTCTAATCCGGAGATCTTTGTGTCATAACACTAGACCACATAGCTGCACAAATGAAGCCATAATTTCTCACATCGCAAAAGGCCCAACTTAACTATGCGCCGCTCAGAGCGGGACTCGAACCCAGAACCACAGACTAGAGAGGGGCCTCTATATAATCTGTGCCCGAAGCCTTCCGATCCGAAGGCGAGTGTCGTGCCACACTAAACCACATAGCCGCACAATGCAAGACTACAGTCAGGACCTTCCGATCCGAAAACGAGTGCCATACCACTAGATCACATAGCCGCCATAGAGAAGAGAAGAAGAGGAGTAGGAGGAGGAGGAGTAGGAGGAGAAGGGGGGGGGAGTAACGGGAGAGTTTAGTTCAAGCGTCGAGAAGACAAGAAATAAAACTCCCCTTAGAGAATTTGACAAAATAACGAATAATAGCTGAATCTCGTGACTTTGTTGTTGTTGTTGTTGTTGTTGTTGTTGTCGTTCATTTTACATTGTTCCATTGAATGAAGTGTGCGACCTTGTCAAAATGAGTCATGGCAATGGGGCGGTAACCCTTAATTTTACTTTAAAAGGGGTATTTTTTCATTCCTAATAATATTGTGTGAAATTATCTGGTGTGTGAGAAAAATAACAGTAACAGTTTAGAAGCGTGTAGCCGACAGACTAAAATGTTGCATTGCAAGTCTGAAATTTTACCAAATAATACAAACATAGAGAATTTGTGTAGCGCAATATCCACTAAACGCGTGCTAAAAGCGCCTGGTGCGACTTCACGTAACCCTGTTCGGGGGGCATTGCGGGTACTCGGTCTTGCCCAAGGACCTCCCGCAGGCTAGTGGAGGGAAGGAGACGCCTTACTCCTCCTATTGACAGATCTCAATCTGCCCCACTACCCGCCAGATGGAAGAACAAAAAACCAAATTGATTACATCATGATTGAAAAAAGATGGAACACCATAATTCAAGACGTCACGACCAAACCAAAAGCAGACTGTGACACAGACCACGAACTTTTGATATCAAAACTGAAACTGAAGCTTAAAATGAAGAAAAAAGTTACAAGACCTATTAGATACGAAGTTGACAGCATCAATGAAGAATTTGCGATTGAAGTAAAGAATCGTTTCCAACTGCTACTTCAAGATATCGAGGAAAAGGAACCAGATGAGATCGCAAATGAGACAAGGAAAATATACTTGGAATCCGCTGAAAAACACCTTCCTAAAAAACGTGGCAAAAAACAACCATGGATGAGTGAAAATACACTAAACAAAATCAAAGAGAGGAAAGACGCAAAGACGACTCATGGCACTCATAGCAATGTATACAAAGAGATAGCTAAGGAAGTGAAAAAGCTGTGCAGAACGGATAAGAAAGAATATCTCATGAGAAAATGCAGAAAAATAGAAGACCTTCAGAGAGAAAACAAGACCAGGGAAATGTATGATGAAATAAAAACCATCACAAAAAGTTTTCAATCACGAATAGGGGTGATAAAAGATGAGCAAGGTAAACCCCTCACAGAAGCAGAAGACATAGCAAATAGGTGGAAAAGATATTGTGAAGATATGTACACAGAAGACCAAATAAACGAAATCCAACCTTTGCAAAACAACATGCAAAATAAAAACGAAGAATCTAGCTTACCACCTCTAAAATCTGAAATAGAATGGGCAATTAAATCACTTAAAGATGGGAAAAGTCCAGGTTGTGACAACATTCAAGCTGAGATGATAAAAGCAAGCGAAGATGAAGGAGTTGAAGTATATCTAAGACTTTGTACGAAAATTTGGGAGAAAGAAATTTGGCCCTCAGATTGGAGGAGAGCAATTTTTATACCATTGCCTAAGAAAGGAGACTTACAACTATGCTCCAACTACCGAACAATATCACTCATCAGTCATGCAAGCAAAATCCTTCTAAAAATTATCATGAACAGGATTGAACGTAAACTGGAAGAAGAAGTCAGTAACACCCAGGCAGGTTTTAGAAAAAACAGAGGGACAAGAGACCACATATTCAATTTGCGTCAAATTATTCAGAAGCATCGAGAAGTAAATTCTGGCCTCCACACTTGTTTTATAGACTATTCGAAAGATTTTGATTGTGTTAATCATGAGAAACTATGGGAAACTCTCCTGGAGATGAACTTTGATCCTAGAATTAGAAACCTGATGAGATCCCTCTATGAGAACCAACAATCAGCGGTACAACTAGAAAGCGGAACAACAGAATGGTTCAAAGTTACAAAAGGAGTAAGACAGGGATGTATTCTATCACCCCATTTGTTCAGCATTTACACTGAAGGTATAATGCGAGATGTGTAAAACGATGTCAGGAGAAGTAATTACAACGAACATAAAATGCAAGGTCTACCCATAAAAGATCTGAGGTACGCAGACGACACTGCACTATTGTCCACGACACCGGGGGGACTAGAGAATCTAATAACATCTGTAAAGGAACATAGCGAGACCAAAGGCCTTAAGCTGAATATAAAGAAGACCAAAATCATGAATACTGACAAATGCAAAACAGATGCCATCATAAAAATCAATGGAGAAGAAATAGAAAGAGTAGAGAATTTTGAATATCTTGGAGCCAGGATTGAGTGCAACGGGAAATCGGCCCCAGAGATCAGGAGGAGACTAGCAATGGCAAGATCAAAGCTAGAAAAGATGAATAATATCTGGAAAGGGCAGTGCATTCAAACAAAAATCAAAATCCTCAAAAGTGTTGTTTTCCTAACTGCAACATATGGATGCGAAGCATGGACTATCAGCAAAGCAGAGAGCACAAAGATCAAATGAAATGGCATGCTACAGAAAAATACTCAGAATATCATGGACTGAAAAACAAACAAACAAAAAAGTCCTGAGAAGGATCGGAATAAAATCACCAATTCTTCTTCAAACTGTAAAGAAATTGAAACTAAACTATTTTGGCCACACGACTCGCCACGAATCATTAGAAAAGCACATTCTGCAGACAAGGGTAGACGGCAAGAGAGGAAGAGATAGACCAACAAGAAGCTGGGAACAAGATATATGTGAATGGCTGGGAATGACAACAACTCAAGCAAGTAGACTGGCGGAAAACCGTAATCTGTTTCGCAAGAAAGTTCGGGAAGCGACGTCCTACGCAGGATCAGCCGACTAGATGATATTGAAGATTTAGGGCGTAATTCTCAAATTATGTTGATGAAATTTGCTGATCTCCCATTTTGCTTTATGACTGTTTATAGCCTTTTTCCCATGATGCAATTGACCTTCTATTCTATCATTTTGAATAGAATATTGAATTGAATCTGTTTAACTCTGCTTTTGTCGTTGTCCTTCCTTCAGAGCCATAGGCCCATGGAGCCGGAGTTTATCCCGGTTTCTAAAGCGTGAAACGGACAATAGCAATTGCTTGCTATCCTTTGGTTAGGACAATAGTCTATCGTAAAGTGCTTTCCGGCAAATCTAACAGACTCAGCTACCCATTCACTGCTAGGTGGACGGAGGGCAAAAAAAAAAATCTCGACTGCACCCGGGATCGATCTTGATCGACCTTTGCGTGTGAAGCGAGTGCTCTACCAACTGAGCTATCGGGACCCCCGCTTCCCTCTGTGCGTTGTACGGTCCTTATAAATGAATTTGGACATCACTGACCAATAGCAGCTGTAGTTCATTGGTCTCAAGTCAGTCAGTACTCATTGGATGCCATTCGTTTATAGATAGTTCGAAGTTGGCGTCACTCAGGTCTTTGTTATTGTTTTTTGCCATCCGCGTTTATGAGTAATTCTCACTAAACTGTATGAACCAGACTATAAACGTTCATGGTAACGGATAGTTTTGTGTGTTGGTTCGTTATACTTCCGGATGGCAATGTTGTGAGTTATTTAGCCAAACGCAAACTATTTATAGAAACAAATCGAATGTCATTTTTTTCTTTAAAATAAGTAAGACTGTGTAATGAAATGTTACTACTGTAGGAAGTTGTCCCCCGTCTCGTCTTGTTGAAAAACAACAAATGATCAATCAGGATAAAGTCAAACAAAGTCTTGAATATGTTTGTTTTGTTTTGTTTTTCTTTTGTGCGGCTATGTGGTCTAGTGGTATGACACTCGCTTTCGGATCGGAAGGTTCTGGGTTCGAGCCTCGCGCTCGGCGCATAGTTGAGTCCTTGGATAAGGCACCGTACTCAGGTGTAAAATGAGCACCTGGCCGTTAACAGCGTTGTCTTTGTCCGAAAATTTGTAATATCGCCTAACAGGCGTCATGTCCCGTCCTACATGTTAAATGTTGCTGTTGACCAGGGACCCCTTGTAAAGCGCATTTTAGTGGATATTGCGCTATATAAAGCACAATTTATTTTTTATTTTTTTTAACAATAATATGACACGACTTCTGTGGTTGACGTGTCAATGAAATACGTAATCTTGTCTTTCCCATCCAAAATTTGTTCCAAAAGACTATCTTTTGGTTTGGTTTTGTTCTGTGTTTGTTTGGTTTTTTTTTTTTGTTTTGTTTTTTTTGTTGTTTTTTTGTTGTTGTTTTTTTTTTTTGTTTTTTTGTTTTGTTTTTGGGGGGGACATATTGCTTTCATGATCAAATCTATCCAGTGAAATGTCTGATTATGTTTGGCCGTAGAAGACAAAATCATTATGAGGGTTTCTAGCCAATTCGTGATTTATTTTTTTTTTAACGACTGTTGTAATTATGATGATGCTATAATTTGTTCAGAGAATAATTCTGGTTATTATTGGCCACTAAAGGGGTGGGGTAGGGTGGGGAACAGCGTTGTCTTTGTCCGAAAAATTGTAATATCGCCTAACAGGCGTCATGTGCCGTCCTACATGTTAAATGTTAATGTTAACCAGGGACCCTTTGTAAAGCGCTTTGAGTACATTTAGTGGATGTTGCGCTGTATAAAGCTCAATTTTTTAAAAAAATGTTTAAAAGCCGAAATTAACTCTTGGACTCTATAACCCGCATAGTTCCTTAACCATAATAGGATTTTTAAATTTAAACTTGCGTGGTAACTATAACTACGGTACTCTGAAAAAAAAACCCATATTGAAAAATTTGGCCAGAAAACTTGTCCTTCAAATATCGATCGATTTAATTGACCCTCATCTTGACAAAAACTCTCAAACCCGGGAATTCGCGAAGTCACAGGTTTGAGATTTTTTTTCCAAGAAGAGGGTCATTTAAATCGATCGATATTTGAAGGACGAGTTTTCTGGCCAAATATTTAAATATGGGTTTTTCCAGAGTACGGCAGTATGGATAATATGCGCTTGGCTTAGAAACTCACAACATTGCCATCCGGAAGTCTAACGGACCAACAGACAAAACTGCGGGCAACCTTTAACGTTTATAATCTGGTTAATACACGTTGGTGAGAATTACTCATAAACGCGGATGGCAAAAAACAATAACAAAGACCTTAGTGACGTCATCTTCATTCTATCTATATTGTTTCCATTTATCTTACAGGAGAGCCGATAACATCGCCAGCCTCGTGGAGCCGCAAACGTAAGTTGAAAAAGTAGTCCTTCAGAGCCTATAGGTCCATGGAGCCGGAGTTTTTCCCGGTTTCTATAACATAAAACGAACAGGAGCAACCGCTTGCTATCCTCTGGATAGGACGCTAGTCTATCGCAAAGTACTGTCCGTCATATCTAACAGACCCAGCTACCCAATCACTGCTGGGTGGACAGGGGGGTCAGAAAGTTTTTTTTTAAATCTCGACTGCACCCGGGATCGATGACGGTCACTTTGCGTGTGAAGCGAGTGTTCTACCAACTGAGCTATCGCCCCCCCCCCCTCCCCCACCCCTTCCCCACCCCAAACGGAAGATGAAACTGTCCCCTGTTTGTCCTTTTTCAACCTCAATTAATTTCTCCCCTTCCTTCAATTTTTCGCCCAGATTAGCACAGCGGTCAAATCAAATCGGACTCAATAATTTGTAGACAATTAGAAACAACGTATTATTTTTTGTTTTGTTTTTTGGGGGGTATTTATCTTTGTTTCTTTTGTTTTGCTTTTTTTTGTGGTTTATTTATTTCAATTTTGTTTGTTTGTTTTGTTGTTGTTTTCTTTGTTGGTGTTGTTGGTGTTGTTGTTGTTGGTGTTGTTGTTGTTGATTTGTTTGTTTGTTTTGTTGTTTTCTTTGTTGTTGTTGGTGTTGTTGTTGTTGTTGGTGTTGTTGTTGATTTGTTTGTTTGTTTTGTTGTTTTCTTTGTTGTTGTTGGTGTTGTTGGTGTTGTTGGTGTTGTTGTTGATTTGTTTGTTTGTTTTGTTGTTTTCTTTGTTGTTGTTGTTGTTGTTGTGTTGTTGTGGTGTTGTTGGTGTTGTTGTTGTTGTTGTTGTTGTTGATTTGTTTGTTTGTTTTTCGAGGATAAAGGGAAGAGGGTAGTTCCGAATCATTAAAACCTACACTTTCTTTGAGTGTCGTTACTTGTGAACAAAGTCCCAAAAGATAAAAATCTTACAATATATATATAGGAATAGAGCGACTGGCCGTCCGGCATAGATTGTGGAGAGAAAGTGAGTGTCGAATGTTAGACCTATCAGCTTTTATAATAAGTGGCTACGTGACAGAATGTAGAACGAAAAGTATTCACTAATTAGAAATTAATTCGAGGGAAGGCTATAAAAGGAAAGACGATCTAATATTAGAAGGTAAAGTTTATCTAAGCCTACCGAAATATAACTGGAGTGAGATGAATTCAGTTCTTAATAAAATAAAATTTAATAAGATAATTGTGAACAACCTTTACTGTGACACCCCCCACCCACGTTTAAAATATACTCTTTAACCATTATGGGAAAGATAGATTTTACAAACGGAAGTAAATTTACTATCATGATACTCTAGCATTAATCCATTGTTATGATTTGTGCTACAATTAAATTATTTATTAACTAGACATGGAAATGTTTATATTAACGTAGGTATATGAATGGGTGACAATAACAATGAAAGATTGTGATTACAAATCATTGTGATAAACAACATGATGGCAATGTGATTACAAATCATTGTGATAAACAACATGATGGCAATGAAGCATGGTTTAAGTCGATGATCTGAAGGTAATTTACTGAATGAAATGAATGAAAATGTAAATGGAATATTGACATTTCAATTATTAATCATAAATGAGTGAAAATTCATAACAATAATAGATAAAGAGAAGATTTCCCAAATCATGAATGGGTATGGTATATATATCCAAACAATACTCAATGTTACATTAAGTTGGGTCATCATGTTTACAAATAAAATTATCGAAATTGTGCGTTCTGATTTGGCATAATTTGCGAGGTAACTAACAGTATGCATGGGAGGTTAAGTTATACTCTTCTCACGTGTTTACACTAATCGAGAAAGTAGGTCGGCGTGAATATTTTCACAACCTGGTATGTGAGAGATACTGAAAGTGTAATTTTGCAAAAATAGACTCCACCTTAGTACTCTACTATTACTCATTTTGTTATTTCTTATGTACGTGAGTGGTTTATGGTCCGTTTCGACCACAAACTCTTTTAGCAGTAGATATCTGCTGAATGTCTTTAAAGCAAAGACGATGGCCAGTCCTTCACGCTCTATTACAGAGTATCGTGATTCTCTGTCCAATAATTTTCTGCTTGCATATAAGCAAGGCATTAGAGTTCCCTCATGCTCCTGTAATAGTACACCTGCGATGCCCTTATCAGACGCGTCAGTTCTTACAACAAATTCTTTTGACATGTCGGGTAATTTAAGAATTGGTTCTGAACAGAGTAATGCCTTTAATTGGTTAAAGCTATTCTGACACGCTTCTGTCCAAACAATTTTGTTCGGTGACCCATTCTTTGTCAGATTTGTTAGCGGTGTCGCGATGTGCGCGAAGTTGTAAATGTATTTCCTGTAAAAATTTAGGAGCCCAAGTACTTTGCGTACTTCTTTTTTTGTCTTAGGTGGTTGCAATTGTGCGATTTTTGTTTGTTTTTCTGTCTCGGGTGTCTGTGTCCCATGACCAACGGTATGATTGATCCTGCATTTGAAGCTTCGATATTAGTAAACATAGGTTGCGACACTGTGTCTCTATCAAAATATTTTTTTAGCATGTTTGCATGGAATGTCTTTGTTGTGTTGTTAATTTGAATCTCGTAATTAACACCAGATCGTACTGCTAATACATTGAATGGTCCTTTCCATGTAGCTAAAAGTTTACTCGAGTCATCGGGTAAGAGTATTAGTACTTTGTCACCAATCTCAAATTTTCTTGATTTGCTTTTTCTATCGGAGTATTCCTTGTATTTCTCTGCTTTTTTAGTGACGGATTCCTGTGCTAGCTTACACGTGTCCTCTATTCTGTCTTTCAGGTTTCTTACATATTCGTAAGCAAACATAATTTCGTTATTGTCCTCCTCATTCCCTTTACAAATGTCGGCTACTATATTGATCGGGCCGCGAGGTGATCGTCCATACATCAACTCAAATGGGGAGTAGCCTGTAGATTCTTGGGGTATTTCTCTATATGCAAATAGGATTGCTGGTAAGTATCTGTCCCAATCATCTGGTTTTTCTGCTGACACTTTTCTTAACATATTCTTTAGAGTGCCATTAAATCTTTCACAAAGACCATTTGCTTGGGGGTGGTAGGGAGTTGTGAATGAGTGTTGGATTCCCATGAGTTTCATGGTTTCATGCATCATATGTGATGTAAATTGGGGTCCATTGTCCGACAGTATCTCATTTGGTATGCCTATTCTAGGAAAAATTGTCATCAATGCTTCAGCTATGTGATCCGATGTAGTTGATTTCAATGCTATCGCTTCTGGCCACCTGGTTGCGTAATCGACTAGTGTTAGTATGTGTGTATGGTTTCTATCTGATTTTGTTAGAGGGCCTATAATGTCGATTGCAACTTTTTGAAAAACTTTTTCAATAACTGGGGTTGTCTCTAATGGCAATCTCGGTATTCTGCCTTTTGCGACTCTTCTTTGGCATGTGTCACAAGATTTCACATATTCTCGGACGTCTTTAGTAATTCCAGGCCATGTGAAATTCTCGGATATTCTCTTCAATGTGGAAGAGCTCCCAAGATGTCCAGAAGTTATTGAATCGTGCGCTATTCCAAGGATTTTGTTTCTGTAAATACTCGGCGTGACCAGTTGTTTAGCTATTTTGTTTCTTTTCCTATGTAACCTGAACAGAATATCTTTTTCAATGATGTATTCAACTTTTGATTTCGTCCCTTTGTTTGCGATATTGAAATATGAAGTTAAAGTCGGGTCCTTTTTCTGTTCTTCTATGAACGTGTTCCTGTCAAATTGTTGTGGTTCAAGAGAAATAGTCATTGGCTTCTCTGTTGTCTTAGTCATCTTTCTTGTTTCTGCTAGACAAGCTGTTTCTTGGGTTAATGACCATTCTTTTACATCTGTTGGGTTGTCTTTAAGACCTTTTATATTGCCAACAATAACATCAGCGACGGGGTTGGGAAGTATACAGCATTCCACTATTCCTGTATAGTATGGGGTTTCTATGTACACGTTAGCTGTTTCAAAGGTTTCGACTGTGCCACTGAATGTGATGCATTGTACCGTTTTTCCAGTTTTGTCTTCGTCATTGATCAAAGATGCTTTTATTCCTACTGTACTGCATCCTGTGTCTCTCAATATTTTGCAATCAGTTCCATTAGCTTTGCCTTCACAAAAAAATAGCGATCCTGATTTGTGAGTTTGTGTTAAAAGTGACATACCTTTCACGCAATACACATTTATATTTTCTCCTGACATTACTCGTGTCTGATTGTTTACACCTGTTTGGAGTGATGCATTTGCAGTTTCTTTTGGATATCCCACGATTTTGTAACATTTGTCTGCTGTGTGGCCTTTCATTCCACAATATTGACATTTAATTATAGGTTTGTTGGTTTTCTTATACTCAGTATTATTGTCAGTGCTATTTCTTGTTTTGTTTTGATAGGGTCGGCTATGGTCTCTATTGAACTGTTTGTTCCATGGTTTGGTACTATGATCATCTTGTTTCACTTGCGTGTTCCGAGTGATTGATCGGCTCGTTCTATTTGAGTATTGAACTTTAGGTGTACCTGGACTCTGAGCAGCAGCAGCGTAGTATGGTTCCTTCAATGTTCTGCTAAGGGGTGTCAATGGATGTGCGCTGTTAAAGTTTTCTGCGTAGATTTTTAATTTGTCCAAGTTTTCTGGCTTTCTCTCTTTAAAGAATGCGACTAAATCTGGGTTGCAAGCTTGATAGATTCGATTCTTCAGCGTGAGATAGTAAAGGCCTGCAAAGTCGTCTTGTTTTACGTTTGCCAACTCAAGCCACCGATTTAGAAATTGAGTAATTCGGTTCACGAATGTATTAAAGTCTTCTCCACTTTCCGGTTTTGCAGTGTGAAACCTTTCCTGGTAACCATCTTCTGTTAATCTAAATCTTTTTAGTAGAGCGTCTTTAATTTTACCATAATCATCTGCATCTTCAGTTGTTAAGGTATAGAAAACTTTTAGCGGTTCTCCAGATAAGCAGTTAATCAAGGCTGTGGCCCATTTGCTTTCTGGCCAACGATAACCTTTAGCCTGAACTTCGAATCGGTGTAAGAAGGATTCTAAACAGTCTGAGCGTTCATCGTATGTTGGCATGCGTGGAAGTTTTACGAAAAATTCATCACTATTATTATGTTTTCTTTCATGACCGGTTTTTGTTTTTTTCAATTTCCAGCATCATTTGGGTCCTTTTGGTTTCTTCTTCTGCTAAAGCTATTTGTCTTTTTAGTTCCCTTTCTTGGACTCTTTCTTCTCGTTCTTCCTTATGTATTCTTTCTTCGTGTTCTTTTTCTTCTCTACGAATTCTTTCTTCATGTTCTTCTCTACGAATTCTTTCTTCGTGTTCTTTTTCTTCTTTACGAATTCTTTCTTCATTTTCTTCTCTACGAATTCTTTCTTCGTGTTCTTTTTCTTCTTTACGAATTCTTTCTTCATTTTCTTCTCTACGAATTCTTTCTTCATGTTCTTTTTCTTCTTTTACTTTCTCTTCGCACCATGAAAATATTCTTTCCTGGGGTATTTCTAAGTCCTTTGCGAGACTTAAGTATCTTTTATATGCTTCCATGTTGCAATAAATTAGTTACGATATTTTATATATATTATATTGACAGGATACTGTTACTGACTGTTTTATTTATTTACACTTACTGGAATGAACTGTTCTATTTTTAGAAATCTCTCTCTCTTATTTCAACTTATTATGTATGTTGAATTTGATGCCTTTTATCGTTATATCTTATAAAGCAATGTGTCAATACAATGCGGAGTTATTATGACTTGTGTCAATAACAATGTGTCAATCGCGTGTACTCTAAACTATGTTACTACGAAAAATGTATCACCAATGTGTGTGACTCGTCGTTAGTTTGTGTACAATTATTCGCAATGACGCTAATATACTAGAGTATGATAACAATAATAGGATGCCAAAATAATCCCAAGTTATCTATCACTAAATATAACACGACGGCTAGTAGACTCCTTTTATCATTATTTAGTTTTTAAAGACTTTTCAGAACATAATATATAAGTGGTTTTCGGTAACAGTAATATGCCAAAAATGCATTTAAAACAAATCACTATGCAAAACAAATCACGATGTCTATAGTTACTATGTGATGCCCAACTCATGTAAAAGAGAATAATGAAGGATATATTTACCAACTCAGTTCGTGGCTGGGACCTCTCTCTTGTTCAATGGTTGTTCAACAATTGTAATTAGGCATTGAAGAGTGTTTAACAGTGATGTCTGAAATACAAAACAATAAAATATCGTAAGATTTACAATAGTTACAAAATGTGTTCACAACACTGTGTGATTGGATGACAGGTGAATGAATCGTTATGGAATGTAAACCTATTGAAAACAATTCATGAATGAGGCAAACAACAAAATGAAAAGAGTGATATAATAACAAAGTAGACAAGGAATGAATGAATGAATGAAAAACTGAGTGAATAGATGAATGAATAAATGGATAATGTATGAATGAAAGAATGAAGGGAGGAATAAATGTATGAATGATTGGATAAATGAGTGAATAAACGAATGAATGGATGAATGAATGAATGAATGAATGAATGAATAAATGAATGAGCAATGAATGAATGAATAATTTATAAATGAATAAATGAATGAAGGAATGAATCAATAAAATGCTATTCAATTTGAATGAAAGAATGAATGGATAAATTGCTATTCCCTTTAAATGAAGAAATGAAAAAGAAAAAAAAATTAATCCTGTAAATAGGGAGTTCAATTAAAATATGATCAAATGGGGCAATTAAGAGTTTTACCATTTAAACTTTAAAGTTAGATGAAATAGATATAAGTAACTAAATAAATTCAATTCTTTATATGTGTCCCCTCCAAAATGTCATAGTCTCAAGTGAGTAAAGAGCTACTCGACTATGCATAAAGATATATTTAGAATGAGGCCCCAGAATTTACTAGTTACTATAAATGAAAAACAATTAACGATTTGTTTACAATGAAATAAAATAATGATGAAATTTAATTAAAAGAGATAAACAGTGATCGTGGCAGTTACAAATAGAGATATGAATATTTTACGTAACTTATGATAATATGTCAGGTTCATAAGTTACGTTTCCAGGCAGTTGATGGGCTTGGATGATCTATTCCTCTGATAACAGGATTGGACTCGTAAAATTCCACTTCCAGGCAATTGGTAAGAGGTTATAGTGTAGTACAGCGGGCTTGGGTTTGATCCTTGAAGGTTATACAATCAAAGTTAAAAGCTCCGGCGTCTTAATGGTGTAGATATAATATCTACAAAGTCCCAAAAGATAAAAATCTTACAATATATATATAGGAATAGAGCGACTGGCCGTCCGGCATAGATTGTGGAGAGAAAGTGAGTGTCGAATGTTAGACCTATCAGCTTTTATAATAAGTGGCTACGTGACAGAATGTAGAACGAAAAGTATTCACTAATTAGAAATTAATTCGAGGGAAGGCTATAAAAGGAAAGACGATCTAATATTAGAAGGTAAAGTTTATCTAAGCCAACCGAAATATAACTGGAGTGAGATGAATTCAGTTCTAAATAAAATAAAATTTAATAAGATAATTGTGAACAACCTTTACTGTGACACATATCTCTGTAATGTATTATTATATTTGTTATTTTGAATGTATAATGTAAGCATTTGAGTGTATTCCTCTTTGTTGGATTTTGTGCTTGTGTCCGGATGAGACTTATTGGTGATCTCAAACTAAGTACTTTGATAGTGTGCTCTTAGAATCTACATCTGATCCCTATTTGTTCCCAGTTCCCCTATGTCTTACCTTTTTCTTGGGTGCTTTATGTGTAACTCTAGACTATCCCATTTTCTTCCTTTTTACTGGCGCTGATATAACCTCAATGTGTTGCAAGCGCCGTAAAACCCTTAAAAACTAAACAAAACAATTTAATCAATGAAAAACGACTCCCTTTTGTTTTCCAACAACCCACAGCGAGGAGTGTAGCATCAAAGGAAAAGACGGACGTTGGTATAAGGGGGACAAGGCTATCCGTAAGGTATTGTATGATTCAACATCAATTTACAATAAATGATAACGTGAAGAGTTGAATGTAAGCTTCAATTTAATTACAAAAAAAGATCAAATGAACGTTTCGGGTTTCCCCGTTATCAACAAAACAGGATGAATGAAACACCACAATCTCATTCATCTGTATGTGTTTCATTCATCCTGTTTTGTTGATAAAGGGGAAACCCGAAACGTTCATTTCATCTGCTTTTGTAATTAAATTGAAGCTTACATTCAACTTCACGTTATTATTTATTTCTTCGAGCTTCGAGCAGCAACATTTACACAACATCAATTTACGGAAATCCCGGATAGTGACAATACGCAAAGCCGTGATCTCACATCGTCCTCTGCTCTGGTTCCAAACTCCCTGGGCTCAAAACCCCTCTTCAGCCAACCACAAAACAAAAAAAAAACAAAAAAACACGGATCGTTTCGGGCTCAAAATCCTTCTTCAGTGATTTAGAAAACCGAAGTTTTTTGCCTGAAGAAGGGTTTTGAGCCCGAAACATTTCGTCTTTGCTTTATTATGAAATTTTTTTAACGTTGTTACATTCATTGTTGCTAATTACTTTTAACAGCCCACAACTTCTAGCAACTTTAATCACTTTGATTCTAGTTCTTATCACTTTTTTTTTTTTTAACCCTTTAAAAAACTACACCTTTCGTCTTCAGAAAATCGTACAAAAAATTGATCCAAAATTAAATAAGTATTTGGACAACTACAAAATTTATTTTTAACATCAAAATAATCCATTTGCCGTTTCGGCGTCACAATTTCGATAATGGAGGGAAGATCTCAAACATTAAAAAAAATTTTTTTTTTTTTTTTGAAAATATAAAAATAAGAAAAATCGAGTCAACCTTGTTTGGAAAATCTCTTTCATGTATAATCTGATTATTTGATTAAATCATATATAATATGATCTCTCTCTCTCTCTCTCTCTCTCTCTCTCTCTCTCTCTCTCTCTCTCTCTCTCTCTCTCTCTCTCTCTCTCTCTCTCTCTCTCTCTTTTCTTCGTACCCGAAAGGCACCGAGTTCGACTACCCGCCGCTCTGTGTGGCCTTAGCTGTTCCAGTATTCCCTTGGAATAGATCCTAAAGAAAAAATTCTCCTTAGGGATGAATAAAGGGAATTTTATTATCTTTATTATTATTATTATTATTTATTATTATTATTATTATTATTATTATTATTATTATTATTATTATTATTATTATTATTATTATTATTATTACTATTATTACTATTATTACTATTATTATTATTATTATTATTATTATTATTATTATTATTATTATTATTATTATTATTATTATTATTATTATTATTATTATTATTATTTATCTATATATTTATTTATTCATTCATTTATTGGCTCTTTTACTTTAAGTAAGCTGTCTTTAGATTCCAGCAAATAAAATGGCTTCGCTATTCAATAATTAATTGTTTTATTTTCAAGTTTCGATCCAACATTTAGTTCCAATGTCATTGTTGTAAAATGTGTACATATAGAGCAGTATAATTAGGTGCCCCAAACGTAAACAATAACAAGTTGCTAGTGATTTTCGTTAGGGACCGGAAAAATTTACGCACAATATAGGTCTTCCAATTTTGTAGTTTGAGTTGTAGGCAATACACTTTCAGTATTGAAAATATGTTTACATAAAATCTAACAGTTGCAGAAATAATAATATAAGACTTAATTATTCTGAAAATCAGGCTCCGAATAGTTCTCGTCTTGTTCACACCAGAGCAATAATTTGCTCTGGTCTAAAAATAGATAGACTGTAACTTTTGATAAATTTTACCTTTTGTTCCATAAAATATCCATATCTAGACATTATTTGATGCATGATCGAGTATTTATGAATATGTGTTTCTTTTGCCACCTAGCAGCCAAATTTTAAAGGTTATTTTTTTCTATAATTTACATTGGAACGTGAGCTGTCAAGACAGGAACATGTGGTTTGCCATGTGCTTCTAGACCTTTGTTTACGTTTTGGGGCACCTAATTATACTGCTCTATATCAATAATATCGCCTTTATTCTACAGGACGTTACCACCAGACAGAAAGAAAAGAGCAAACCGTTAAACCTCTCCATTCCATGACATGAGAAACCGAGTAGCAAAACAGCCCGCAGAATAATAGGGAAATAAATGCTAGATAGTCGGAATTGATTCGGTTAAAAAATGTGCCAGATCTTTTTATTCTTAGGATTAAATCCGCGAAATAATGATTGGTCTAACCTGTCAGCCCATAGGCTTTGTGTTGCCATGATATCAGTGTCAAAAAAAATAATTATAATAACAGAGTATTCTCAAGCTTACATTTTGCAGGTCTGACGTTGGAATTTGTCAACTTCTGTGGAAAAGAATTGCCAGATTAATTACATCAAATAAAAAAAATGCCAAACAAGACGCAGAAAAATGTCATAAACGGTCTTTTAAAAAATGCCAAGCTGTTCTATGCATCAAATATTCAGCTAAAAATATGCACTTAAAAGTGGAAATAAAGTTTGCTTTGTTTTTTTTCTTTTTTTTTTCGTTGTTTATTCCTGTTTGTTTTTTAATGTATTTACCTTTCTGTCCTTTGTTTTGTTTAATGACGTTCAAAAAGAAATCTTAACTCAAAGAGTTGAGTATGCAAAATCTGAAAAACAAAATTAAACAAGGGACGTAATTCAGTAAATGTTTTCATTAACGAATATAGGATTGAATAGCATCCCTTGAATGAAGAGGATATTATATCACCAGCTTCACCAAGCATAGTAATATAAATTCCTACTTCAATGTGAACATTGATAAAGCCCATTTCCACGGATTGGCAATTCTCATACACCTCATTTATCCCTTAACAAGGTTCCGTAGAACCGAAATTTCCTTTTTTATACAGTGCAAGTCGACGGTTTTGAATACTTTTTGTTCTAGCCGAGCACTCTTACAATATCCTTAATCATCTAAAGTCAGGTACTCATTTTCACCCGAGTTGATTGGGGCCATATATATGTAATGTTTAAGTCATAGACATACTGGAGCCAGAATTGTTTGATCGTTGTCATTGACAACACAGAACCATTGAGCAGCCAAGGTTAACCCTTGACCCTGAAAGGATCTACATTCACCACTTGGACCATATCCAACCATTTCTAAAGATCAATCAATAGGGTTCAACAGTCGTGACGTCACTTCCCTCGTAATGACGCATAGTAACTTAGTAACTGATTCTAAACTATCGGAACAATAGTGGACACCCTTATGAAATACTTCTCAGATGAGCATAAAAGTGTATCCAGAGAAGAAAAACATTATGAATCTGATCATGTTTTGACTTTTATACATTCTGATCACACGACATGTGAAAAAGTTCTAGCCAGCATAAAGAATAAAACATATCGATTTTCTTTGTTTAGAACCAAGCTATTCGTGCTGGGCGGATGTGACATCAGATTATTGAATCCTATTATTTGTAAAGGGAAACTTCAAACAGCACAATTTAAATTACCTATGGTGAATATTAGTAGTAGCGTAGGGCTACATCTCCACGCTGGATGTCTCCAGCCAGTCTTTAAATGCTTCACGGCAGTTGAGGAAAGCCTCGAAACCTCCGGCCAATCTCGTCACAGGACAGTGTAAGATTATGTGGTCTGCTGTCTCTGGCGTTCCCTGACAGTGAGGACAGTTGGCTGACTCCCTCAGACCACATCGATGCATGTTTGCATCAGTCCTGTCCTGGCCTGTCAATAGTCGGTTTGAGGCGACCCAATATGGTGAATATTGGCTTGAAGTTATTTTTGTATTTGGTTTTAAAGTCTTCCAAAGCGCTTGCAACAAATTTCGGTCATTTCAGTGAATTTTGGATAGTAAAGAAAATATAGGTTAAGGATTAAGCAAGAAAAAGAGGACTGAAGTAGATTCCAAGTCAAGAGCAATCCATCAACGTGATGGGTTTGAGATCACCCAAAAATCCGATCTAGCCACAAACACAGGATCCCAATAAGAGGAATACACACAAATGTAATGTTAATAAAATATTCTATTCACATTTTTTTTAAAAACTATAGCAGTGTATAACAGAGAGATGAATAAGAAGGTACAAAAAATATCATCATCTCCCAAAACTGATACTATACATTTGACTGTTTCCCTGGTCAGGACCAGGTCAAAAACAAGAGTTATATAATGTAAAAGGAAAACAGATATAGGGACTGTGGTAGATCAAAACACACTATCCAGGACTTGATGTTGAGTCAGTCTTGTGTATTATGACAATGCAATTTTTTTAAAAATAATGATACTGTAACACACAAAGAAAAATATATTTAATCGATTTATTGCAAAACTTGTAATCGATTCATCTCAAAGGAAAAATAAATATTTCTTTTATCATAAATTATTGAAATTCAACTATATACATCATTGTCGATTTTACGTTTTAACATAGAAATGAAGGATTTTAAATACTACTGCATGTGCTAAAAATCACGAAGTATCCCAAAAGTCACCGGTCATTTCCAGTTGTTTTATAAAATACATACAATCTATTTACCACAATATATTATTGTGTGGTGGGATGAGAAAACCCGGAAAGATGCGCAAATTTCATAGTTATGCATGCAGTGGTATAGACCACATCTTTCTGATCATTTACCACTTTAAATTCTCTTTCTGTGTCTATTAGAACCCAAGTTATGAAATTTTTTTTGGAATCAAATTTGTTGCTATGGGAAACACTTTATCTTCGATTTTGGCTCATATCTTGAATCGAAGCTTGCCGCATCTTCCCAGGTTTTCTCAGCCAGCCTCACATTTTATATCAGTTAAATGATCAAACGTCACTGCTCCTGATGATAGTAAGTGAAATGAATTATGAAATTCACCTGAAAGAGATAAATCAGACTAAACAAATTTGTAGAATTACGAAATTTTGGATCCCCTTTCAGAACTTCATAAATATTTCTAAGTGATAAAAGCTTATTGAAAATGAAAGTAGATGCCAGAGATGTGCTCTCCTCTCACTGTGAGGGTAAATTGTTGATCTGTAAAGTTGAAAATGAAAGTAGACTACAATTTTTATCTTCTAAAAACAACGAATTCTTAAATTTGAAAATAGACAGGTCTGGATAAAGAAAGTATAAGAGGGAATCTTTAAAAAAAAATTAAAATTGAGCTTTTATATAGCGCAATATCCAGTAACCATGCTCAAAGGTCTTTACAAGGGGTCCCTGGCCAACAGCAACATTTAATATGTAGGACAGGACATGACGCCTGTTAGGAGATAAAACCACTTTTCCGGACAGACAACGCTGATAGCGGCCAGGTACTCAATTTACACCTGAGTACGGTGAGAGAATGTGAGTAAAGAGCCTTCTCCAAGGACTCAACTATGCACCGAGCGAGGCTCAAACCCAGGACCTTCCGATCCAAAAGCGAGTGTCATACCGCTTGACCACATAGCCGCAAAAAAATAAAAGAGAAATTTGGTCTAATGGTTTCGTTGAAGAGTGGTTTTCCAAAACTCCCTAAATCCGTTTTTCCCCATTTTCAGTGAGATATTGAGGATTATTTCTCCTATTATCTCTAATTCGATCTATAATTTTATAATATTTAAACTGCCAAATTCTCACATATCTAAGGAAAATCTTGTATCAATTGATGCTTTTAAAAATATTTTACAATTCAATTTATTTCATGGATGGAAAATCTCAAAAAAGTAGAAGAATCGACTTTACGAGTTTTGGAAAACCAGCCTTCATTTATGCTCCTTTTATATTATTACACACGTCGGAATTTCAAAATACACAAAGTGATTGTCATTTGAAAGACAAAATTTGTAAACATCGTCAAATTCAACACCGGATTCATCATTTTCTTTTAGATCTTATAATATAAAAATCATCATACCGAGTTCAAAGGCATGAAAAAGTCATTTGCATTAAAAAAAAAACAAATGCCCATATCGTAATTCAGAGTAAGATAAAATGTCAGTCAAATTCCCGTCATGGCATCATTCTGGAAAAAATGGAACTAACACTTGACAAACAGGACAAAATATGATGCCTATTAGGCAAGTTTACAATTTTGTTTTTCTCAACAGAGATGATACTGGTATCGGCCAAGCATTCATTTTATACCCGTGTATGGATAGAGAATGTAAATAAAAAGTCAAAGTCCTTCTCCAAGGACTCAACATTGAGCTGCCGCAGCAGAATTAAAACCGGGAACCTAGCGGTCTGAAGATGAGTGCCATACCACAAGACCACAAAGCTACACAAACCTCGGGGGTTGTTCTATTATTTGGACACTTGATGCCTTCCAATCGATGCATTGCGTTTATCTAAAAAAAACTCATAACATTCACCAGCCGGATATATAACATACCAACACACAAAACAATGTGTAACCTTAAACGTTTATAGTCATCAGACAATACAAGTTAGTGAGAACTACTCTGGCTAAAAACAATAACACAGAAAGAGCTGAGTGACATCTATTTCGTTCAATCTATACATTTCTATATAAAAATAGTCCTTAAGAGCCATTTCACCCATGGAGCCAGAGTTTATCCTGGTTCTATAGTGTGAAATGGACAATAGAAATTGCTTGCTATCCTTTGGATCGGATGCTAGTATATTGCAAAGTACTTTCCACCAGATCAAACGCAGACCCAGCAACCAAATCAATGCTGGGTTTGGGGGGGCGGGGTCAGAAAAAAATCTCGACTGCACCCGGGATCAATCTCGGTCCCTTTGATTGTAAAGCGAGTGCCCTACCAACTGAGCTATCGGGACCCCCACATAAGAGGATATGATTTTTCAGCTGTTTGAATAAAGAATTATAAAGATGAACAACATACCAAATACTCATTAAAAAATATTGTAAAACTAGGGAATCTTTTAACAATGGTAATAAATAAAAATTGGAAGATAAAATACACTAGATAAAATAGACCAGATAAAATACACCGTGTAAAAATATAAGCTAGGACTAAACAAACTGTAATTATTCCATAAAAGGTTTATCTTGAATGAAATTGACAAACAGTTCCAAGGCTTGAATAGGTTTATCTGTAGGAACCATGTGGCCTGCTCCCTGTGAACAATAGAGATAAGAAAAAATAAATCATTTTACAAGTAAATTCTAACATTTTCATAACACAGCACATTCGATGACTTGCTGTGGTTGACTGATATAGTATGTAGCATAAAAATACTTTTGAGCATTTATATAGCGCAAACATCCACTAAATGAGCTCAAAGCGCTTTACAAGGGGTCCCAAGCCAACAGCAGCACTTAACATGTAGGATGAGACATGACGCCTATAAGGCGATATTCCAATTTTGTTTCCGACAGAGACAACACTTTTTAACAGCCAGGTACTCATTTAACACCTGAGTATGGTGAGAGAATTTGAGTAAAGAGACTTTTTCCAAGGACTCGTCTATGTGCCGCTCAGAGAGGTACTCGAACCCACAACCTTCCAATCAGAAGGCGAGACGTGTCATACCACTGGACCAAATAGCTGCACAATATCCATCGCTACTTATACTGGTATCCCAAGCCAGAACAACATGTGTAGTTTGCCTAGCAGGTGGAACATGTGTAGCACACCAGGCAGGCAGATGTGTTTGACTGTGCTCTTGTTGATTTTGTGAAGTTTTGTGATTTTAATAAACTACTTAACATTTATTTCTACATTGAATTTTTATTCCACTCATTGGCCCATGTTTCAGTGAATCTTGTGATATAGATTTTACAACTTTTTAACTGAATGAAATATTTTAATCAACAAATATTTTAATGGATTTTATTCAATATGATCATTTTTATCCAAATCTTCGTGTGTCAGTTGATATTCTGGTTCGACATAAAATGTTCACAATATTGTTTATGTTTTTGCCATTTGATCAGACACAAATAGAAGCATAAAAATGTCAAAGGCAAGAATGAATATCTTCCAATAAATCTACAGACATTTAAAAAAAAATATATTTATGATGATTTATGATCATAACAATTAGTAACTATAATACACTTCAACAGTCATGACGTCACTTCCCGCGTAATGACGCATAGTAACTTAGTAACTGGTTCTAAAATATCGGAACAATGGCAGACGCCCTTATGAAATACTTCTCACGAGCATAAAAGTGTATCCAGAGGAGAAAAACATTATAATTCTGATTATGTTTTGACTCTTATACATTCTGATCACATGACATGTGAAAAAGTTCTAGCCAGCATGAAGAATAAAAAATATCGATTTTCTTTGTTTAGAACCAAGCTGCTCATTGCTAGGCAATGACGTGACATCAGACTATTGAATCCTATTATAATAATTAAAGCTACAGCAAGTTTTTACCTTCACAGTTACAAGAGTTAACTGGTCGTACTTTGTGAAGAATCCAGCCACTTGCTTGGATTTGTCTTCGGCTTTGTAATACCACATCTTTCTGT
The DNA here is from genome assembly GCF_034508935.2 of Berghia stephanieae. NCBI lineage: Eukaryota > Metazoa > Mollusca > Gastropoda > Nudibranchia > Aeolidiidae > Berghia > Berghia stephanieae. The sequence goes on from NC_088369.1 coordinate 12,181,948, forward strand.
CAGATGGGTTCTGAATAGGAGGAAGAATAACAATAATATAATAATAATAATAATAATAATAATAATAATAATAATAATAATAATAATGATGATGATAATGATGATAATGATGATAATGATATAATAATAATAATAATAATAATAATAAATAATAATATAATAATGATAATAATATAATATGATAATAATAATGATAATATGATAATAATAATAACATAATAATAATAATAATAATAATAATAATAATAATAATAATAACAATAATAATAATAATGAAATTTATTTATATTGCGCCCAATCCTCTATACAATAAAACTCTAGGCGCATAACAATAGCATCAATCCATTCAAATTTGAATATGAATGTAAAGTCGAGTGGAATGAGGTGTCATCACTGAAATAATGGCAAATGTTGCTGCTTGAAGCTCGAAGAAATAAATAACAATAGTCAAATTGAGTGAAAGTCTGGGATTTCCTCTGATTTAATTTGTCTGTTCGTTTGTTTTTAAGGGTTTTGCGGTGCTTGCGACACATTTAAGTCATCTCAGCGCCAATAAAAAGGAAGAAAATGGGATAGTCAATAAAAAGTTATAGATTAACAATTTAAAGCACAGGAGAAAAAGTACGACAATGGAGAATGATTCAAATAGGGAACAGTTAATTGTAGATTCCAGGAGCACACTATCAGTAAAGGCAATGTGTGTTTGCCTCAAATCATACTCTCATTGATAACCCAGGCATCAGCTGCAGTGCAGCGCAGCAAATTGAGCTAGGGCGAGGTGACTTGCTAATTGAATGATTTCATTGTGAATTTCAATGAAAGGCACTTAACGGAATGACGTTAACTGTGTGCCTGAATTAAATCTTTTAAAAATACTCTGCAAGTTTAACAAAAGTTCAAAATCATAAGTGAAATGTTGTATGTTTAGCATTTTACTATTAGTTTACTATTTCAATGTACTTACTCACTACGAACCATTGTAGCAGCTCCAAAGAATAAAAACTTCCACTCCGGTTGATCTACTTTCAATGCCAGTCTTGTTACTTCATTCTTTTATATTAAAATACAAAACATCTTCCTATTCCCAATACAATCACATGAACAATTTTCATTTAAAAATCCAACAAACCTTTAAAGGAAGTCTGTCGACAAACCATTCCTCCATCATAAAATTACAGGCCATATCGACATCCCCATTGTAAATCATTATTCGTAGCTATCAAAAAGAAAAAGGGAGGAAAAAAATGGATTAATAGAGCAGTGCTGTTGTACTCTGTAAAAAAAAAAAAAAAATAAAAAAAAAAAACAACTAGGTCAAGACAGCTTTCATCATTATCATCATCATCCTCAAAGTTATTGATTTTATCATAAAGAACTGAATTTTCATTTCAAACAATAAGTATTGCCTGATAGGCATTGTTAAAGCGCTTCGACGTTTCGACATAAAGCCCTCAATAAATGTAATCATTATTATTATTATCATTATTATCTTGTTTTGTATTAGAAATCTTACAAAATTCATCATTTGGATGATCTGCCTTAGAAAACAGTGAAAGAATAATGATTTCGTAACTCTTATGTTCAAAATTACCAATTAAAAGAAGGCCATCTTACCAAAGCAACTAGACATACGAAACTCACGCATTCAAAGAAAAACCCACTCAAAAACACTAAAATTAAAATGCCTATCTGCAAACTTAAACATCTTCAAATATTCATTTGCGGGGTGCAGCATCAAAGACTGGAATGCTCTTCCCGAATCATGTGAGAACACAACAGAATTAGACACCTTCCAGCGAAGATTATCAAACTACACCAACAATGGCTGCCACATTCAACAGCTTTCTCCGTCGTCGAATACAAATATTCAGAATTAAGTCAACTTCGAGTAACATTCAAATTCAGAGATTCAGTACCTACTGGACATTATATTCATGGCGGTAAACATGAAACTTTGGGTTTATTTCTACTCTTTATTTTGGAAAATAAATACAACATTGAAAAAATCCCAAAGTTCGTATTTTGTAACATTTTAATTGTAAATTCACTTTAACTGTTCTTATTCATCCCGACATGATACAGTTTGAGGTGGTGAGTCTCAAATAACAACCAACAAAAAAAAAACAATATAAACATAAATACATAACTAAAAAAAACAGATTGACGACAGAGAAATATTCAGAAGACGATTATTTCTCTGTCACCGATCTGGTTTTCTAATAATCTATGTTTTTATTGTTGTAGGGGTTTTTCGTAGGCCGAAGAGGGGGTTTGAGCCAGAAGCGTTGTGTTTTGGTATTTTGTTCTTTTTTTGAAGATGTTATATTCATTTTTGTTTATTACTTTTTAAAGTCCCTACGGCTTCTAGCAGCAAAGCATCGTTTTGAGTTTACCTTGTGTTCCAAAGCCTTTTCATAGAATGAGTGCATGGTGGGATAGAGTTTGGTGTACCCGACATTCACTTCACCACTGTGGACAATGTAAACAATATCATACTAGGAGATAGATAAAATTCATTATTTTGGTTGAGCGGTTACTGGTTTGTATGTTTTTATTTTTATTTTTTGTCTGTCTGTTTGTTTTTGTTTTTTGTTTTTTCTTTGTTGTTGTTTTTCTTATCTGATTTATCGCATAATTTCTATATTCATTTGATGATACTTTTCATATGCATTCAACTTTCGATTGTTTACTTTACTCTGTTGCTTATTTAATGGAACAAGTTCTAATCCAAGCCATATTTTTTTAGCAGCTTCAATATTAATGATAGACGCAACATGTGAGATTCACCAGTTTCAAAATGAGGAAGTCAGCTGACAAATAATCAAGACACACAAAAGTGTATTATCCAAAAAAAAAATTTTTTAAAGCGTTTATAATTACATTTTGTCAAAATGTTGCAGCAGTGAGATGTATAGGGAGTGGGTGGTGGATAAAACAGGTTAAATTAGCAAGTGAATAGCTGTTACATAATAGAAAAAATTTTTTTTTAAAACAACCAAAAAAAAACACGAGGGGCAGGGGTAAGTAGAAGGGTCTGTCGAGTGGTGTTGTGGATGTTTTATGTTTTTAAGGGTTTTACGCCGCTTGCAACACATTTAGGTTATATCAGCGCCAGTAAAAAGGAAGAAATGAGATAGTAAAAAGTTCTAGAATTACAATTAAAGCATCCAAGAAAAAGTAAGACAAAGGGGAACTGGGAACAAATAGGTGTCAGATGTAGATTCCAAGAGCATACCACCAATGTACTTAGATCAGCTCAAAGTCTCACCCAGACACCAGCACAAGATTCCACTAAGAGGAACACACTCAAATGTTTACAAATCATATGTTAAAAATACAAAAATAACAGTAAATAACAGATAGATGATTTACAAGGAAAAAAATATCATGTCCCAAAACTATACCTATACATTCGACTGCTTCCCTCCCAGTCAAGGACTCCGGCCATGATCAGGACAAAACTAGGTAATCTCATTCCAAGACAAAGACAGAAAGCAATTGGAAAACAGATATAGGGGGATAGAAGACACAACGAAAACCACCTCCCTTCCCACTATGGGAGGTCAGGAAGCCCACCCAGGTGTTGTGGACACAGAGAGAGAGAGAGAGAGAGAGAGAGAGAGAGAGAGAGAGAGAGAGGGGGGGGAGGAAAGGAGGGAGAATTCACTTACCTGCATGCTGCCCATTCTCCAGCAAATGGGGATATATGTAGAGCTTCTCGGACTTTGGGTTCGTTCATGTACGTCGTTACAGCGGTGAAGTCCACACAGGGCGGTCCAGTTCTCAGCTTGTCACTGGGTATAAGTTTACGTTTCTGATCAAAATAAATATTTTTAAAATGTTGTTTTTTTATAAAGTCCTTCAGGGCCATTACGCCCATGAAACCGGAGTCTATCCAGGTTTGTATAGCGTGAGAAATGGACAAAAGAAATTGCTTCTTCCCTTTGGATTGGACGCTAGTCTATCGCAAAGTACTTTCTGGGGGGGGGGGGAGCAGAAAAATATCACGTCACCTGGGATCGATCTTGGTCATTTTGTATGTGAAGCGGGTGCTCTACCAACTGAGCTATTGTGACCCCCAATCCATTTTAAAAGAGCTATTTGAAAACATCACAAAAAGTTGTTTAAGGCATGCAATGGTAGGTTTAAGTCACAACATGAAACAACAGCTTGTAACCTGCAGGTCCTAGGTTTGAATCCTGCTGTGGGTGGTGTATAGTTGAGCCCTTGGAAAAGGCTCTTCTCTACGCTAAAGTATTTTCTCATTGCACTAAGGTGTAAAATGAGTATCTGACCAATAACAATATTGTCTCTTTTGAAAAAAAAACATTTATAATAGTACTTCCAAGATGGAAGGTCCCAATAGCTCAGTTGGTAAAACAATCACCTCACAAGCAAAGACATTGATCTTGGATTAAGTCAAGATTTTTTTTCAAACCCCCTTGTCCATCCAGCAGTGATTGTGTAGCTGGATCTCTTTGATCTGGCAGAAAGAACTTTGCAATAGACTAGCGTCTTATCCAAAGGGTAACACAAAATTGGTAATGTCCATATCACGCTATGGAAACGGGGATAAACTCCTGCTCCATTGGGCTGAATGGCTCTGAAGTACGACAACCTCCGAGGAGGAACTTTGTAAATTGTTTTTAAATACATGTAATGATACACATATAAAAGCTCACATCGTTTTACTTAGATGACAGTCATGCAAAAGACAATATTAGAATTAGAATATAAAAAAATAACATGAAATCATTCTTAAGCCTCTTACTCTTACCTCCATCTCCATTTGAGGTGTGTCCAGATATGAGAAGGGCCATCCAAAATAGGATGATTCAAACACACTTTCATCTGGCTGATACACAGTAGAGAAGCCAGTGTTACGAAAGCCTTTACATTCACTGTACAGGTTGTAAACATCGAGTCCTGAGGCCCATAACAATGTGGATATTTCAACCATCTGTTCCAACCAAAGTGAAAAACAAGAAATGGAAGTGAGTAGAAAATGTGTCCGAAAATAATAGAGAATAAAAACGTTTTACAACGATGGGAGTTGAACCCAGGTCACGAATGTTACAGCACCTTCCACCTAACCACGAGAGAGATGCTTTACAATTCACCTCTCCAAAAATAGTGATATCAAATGCAGTAACTGTTGTGTTTTTGACGGGATTAATATTGTGGAATCACTCAACTCAGAAATGTTAAGTGATATGTGAGAGAACAGTTTTATTACTGTGTATAAGTTAGAGTATATACAAATGTATCGCAACAACATTTTAAGAAGGAAAAACAGTATAAGTAACTCAACTATGGAAATTAAGGAACAAAGAATACATCCTTCTCGAGGGCATGCCACTCTGATATTTTTAAGCACAAATAATAGTTTAACAATGGACTTAATGAATAATAACTAATTAAGCTGTAACTAAAATCAATTAGCTAATAACAAAGGGGAGCAACTCTTTCCTAGAGTAACTCTATGTATAAGTCCATAACAGTAACGATCTTGAGTTCCTCTGGGGATTCCTTGTAAAATGCTTTGAGCATGTATAGTGGACATTGCACTTATTAAGATTCTCAAGTTAAAAACAAAAAATTGTTAACAGAATGTACATATCCTCTAGGTGTCGAGTGTTTCTGTTTATTTTCAATGGCTTGCTGAAATCTCATTGCAATCCTATAATTCTTCTTTCATTCCCAGGTGGCCATTCAAAACACTTATGCCGTTAACGACTTTTTCAAAAACTTCCTCGAGTACAAAGACAACGACTTCTACGTCGTAGGAGAGAGTTATGCTGGCATTTATGTCCCAACCTTGGCATCAGAATTGGTGGATATGTTTCCCAATATCAAATTTAAGGTATTTAATTAAATAAGACAATGAGGAAGATTTACAACAACAAAAAAAGAAAAAAAAAATAAGAGATTGGGGAGCGGAATGCTCTACAGTCGAAACCCATTCACCACCGACTGGTGGCTTGCATCGATTGTAGGGCACCCTCCCAAGGCCAGGAGGAGGTGTTGCACTAGTCGGGTTGTTTTGTTTGTTGTTCTTTGGGTTTTTTCACGGCTTTCAAGTTATGTTTTTGGTGTGTTCAAAGTTTTATTTAGTAGGTATAGTAAATGTAGGTACCACAAGAGACAAGTTTTGAATATTTAAAATTAATTTTTCTTACTATATTCATAAAGCATTCTGATAGTCATGGAAAACACTTTTTAAATTTTAAAAATCCATACATAAATAAGAAAATGAGAGTTAATTCATTTATTTATTTTTTTCACTGCTTTCAATTTATATTTTTGATATATTCAAAGTTTTATTAAGTATAGTAAAAGTAAAAGGACAGTAGAGGATTATAATATAACGTAATCTATTCCCTTGAACCTTATTAAAATCAACCCCATTAATGTTATGAATGATTGAGGAAACATACAGTGGGGAAATTATCCCGGCTGTAACATGTCATAAAATCTAGCTATTTTAACACGTTTAATTTACTGACCTGCTTCTTGCATTCTTGCTTTGTTAGGGCAGCCGATGTGAAATTGCATCTCTTGTGATCGCTATCAGGACAACAATTTTCCATCAGAAAATCCCAACGACTGAAAATAAGTAGAAATAAATCAACGGTGTCGTCAAACTTTGTGCCAACTATTTCTCTGCCATCTATAAACAAATATCATTCATTTATTATTATTATTATTATTATTATTATTATTATTATTATTATTATATTATTATTATTTATTATTATTATTATTATTATTATTATTTATTATTATTATTTATTATTATTATTATTATATTATTATTATTATTATTACTATTATTATTATTACTATTATTATTAATATTATTATTATTATTATTATTATTTTTATTAGTTTTATTTTTATTATTATTATTTTTATATAGCGCCTTACCCCGTATATCAACAAACTCAAAGCACTTAACAGAAACATGACAACTTTCACTCAAACATGCAACCACTCAAACTCAGCCTAACCATTCATAAAAGACAGTTACGGAACTACTACACAAAATAATTAATAACTTACGAATCCCCAATAAGTCCGTGGTAGTAGGCAAAGTAGACAGCCGAGTTGTCGTTGTCTGGGAAACTTGACAGGCCATTTCCAATACCAAAACCCTTTAATGTTAAAATATAGTTTGTTTTTTTAATGCATACAAAAACTTTAATAAAATTATTCATAAAAAGCAATGAACAAAAATGAAAATAACAGTTTTGAAAAAGAACAAAAATACCAAACACGGAACATTCTATGCTCAAAACCCTTCTTCTGCCAATAAAATAACAAGAAAAACATTAATATATTACTTATGAGATGGTATGGCAGAGAAATACTTGGCACGCATTGTCAGTAAGACCTTCTGGATCACAGTGCAATGCCTTAACCACTCAGCCACTTTGACACTATATCGTGTAGTAAGGGTTGCTTATTTTGAGTTTGGTAAAAGTACAATAACAATATAATCCGAAAAGACAAATTTCACTGTCAAATCTCGATAAACAATGAACAAAATGTGTAAATTCGTTATTAATGTATAATGATATATATTTAAAATTTATTTAAATATTAATAAAATAAATATATTATTATATATATAATATATAAAATATATAATATATATAATTTAAAAAAAACATAAAAAAATTAAATAAAAAAAATAAATAAATAAATAAAATAAAATCAATGAATTGATTTCAAAAATTAAACTTCTCAAATTGAAAATAATTCTTTCATTTAACCCCACCCCCCTTCCCCAATCTCTTTTTTTTTTTTTTTTTTTTTTTTTGTAAATCTTCCTCATTGTCTTATTTAATTAAATACCTTAAATTTGATATTGGGAAACATATCCACCAATTCTGATGCCAAGGTTGGGACATAAATGCCAGCATAACTCTCTCCTACGACGTAGAAGTCGTTGTCTTTGTACTCGGGGAAGTTTTTGAAAAAGTCGTTAACGGCATAAGCGTTTTGAATGGCTACCTGGGAATGAATGAAGAATTATAGGATTGCAATGAGATTTCAGCAAGCCATTGAAAATAAACAGAAACACTCGACACCTAGAGGATATGTACATTCTGTTAACAATTTTTTGTTTTTAACTTGAGAATCTTTATAAGTGCAATATCCACTATCGTGCTCAAAGCATTTTACAAGGAATCCCTAGCCAACAGCAACACTTAATATGTAGGGCAAGACAATACGCCTGTTAGGTTATATTACAATTTTTTTTTTTCAAAAACAGACGACATTTTTAAGGGTGAGGAACTCATTTTGCACCCAAGTGAGGTGAGAGAATGTGAGTAAAGAGCCTTTTTCAAGGACTCAACTATGTGCCACTCAGAACAGGACTCAAACCCCTGGATCTTCCAGTCAGAAGATGAGTGCCATACCACAAGCACACATAGCTGCAATTAAGTCATCAAGCATATTAATTAGTGTTGCTTTGTGGCCTCGTGGTTTGATGCTCACCTTCGGATTTTAATAACTGAATTGGCAAAGAATTAAATCAAATTTATTAAAAAGAGAAAAAGTAAGTAAGTAAGAGAGTGCAATAAGTATTGAAAAAAAATGGATATGAACTGTATATTTTCATAAAAAGTGTAAATCTATTTAATCAATAGTTTACACAGACCTGCCAACCCTTCATATTCCAAAAGTGGAATCAGAGCGTCAAAAAATAGGAATTTGAGACAAAAAAATAGGAATCTTTAACAATAGATAATTCTGCACAAAAAATGACCACCAACTTTTCCACCAAATACATAAAGACAGTATTCAGGAACAGCTGGCAAAACTACATATCACATGTATTAGGTAATGGAATGGGGAAGAGGGAAAGGAGTGCAATTAATTTTCCTACTTCTCTCCCTTTTGGCAATCATTTATTTTAAAATTCACCTTTTTAACCCCCCACCACCCCCCATTTTTTTTTCTTCTTACCATCATCATTTTTGAAAATCATAATTTAACAGACAATGGCGAAATAGTGGAAAAGGAAAAATGAAAATAGGAATGATTCCGCCAAAAGCGGAAAGGGTGGCAGGTATGGTTTACACCAATCTACAATGCTCTACAATGCTTATAAACGGATTTGATGCAAACTTACCACAGTGTCGTTGGTCTTGAATACTCCAGAATGGGCATACGAGTAGCCGACCATGACTGGTGACTCCAGGTATATGATGTTGGCTGCCTGAAATCAAATAAGGAATTCTCCATTGAAATATAATGTTAAAATATATATATGTTTTTTTTTTAAATACGGTTCACTGTTAACATTGTTCCGTAAAGCCTAGGTTAAATTTTTGCCAAGGAGTACAGAATTACTGGCAAATCTTAAACTAGTTTTTACACATTACACATTGATATACGAGTAACTTGCAAACTTTTTCTTAAAGCCTCTGGCGTGTCTTCTTGTCACAAAAGTAAAGCAATGTTAAACTTGATAAGTAACCGAATAGGGGACAGTGATAATGGAAACATTCTGAAGGTACGGCATTTAACAGGTACTACCCAATTCAACTCAGGTGTGAATGAGTACCTGACTACAGGCAGTGACAGATATTGTAAGAGTGTGTTAGTACATAAAGAACACTGTATGAAATTGAAAAATGGCTCCACATGGCCTGCTGAGGGAATAAATCAAACACTTGTGAAGCACATTGAGCATGGTTAATCTGTGGAAATGCTCTACATTGATGTTTATAGATAGAACAAAGTTGACGTCACTCTGATCTTTGTTATTGATTTTTGCCCCCTACGTTTATGAGTAATTCTCACTAAACTGCATTAATCAGACAATAAACATTCAATGCTACACATACTCGTAGTTTTGTGTGTTGGTCCATTATACTTCCGGATGGCAATGTTGTGAACTTCTTAGCCAAGCGCATACAATCTATATTTACTTAATCGTTTTTATTCAACTGAAGAGGTTAATACATAAAAACGTTTTGTTTTGTTTTTGTAAAGATAACTTACATTCCATATTTTTTCCAATCAGAAAAAGAATGTGTATGACACGCTGCCAGAAAAATATCAAATTTGGAAATTAGAAGGCAGGCCCTGGTGTCAGATAAAGATCTGAAAAAGTGTGCATGAAACAGTGCCAGATGAAGCGAGAAAGAAAAATATCACGAAAAAAAAACATCCTCAACAGGAGATCGAACCACTGCCCCCTGGTGTGCCTCAGCGGTTTGGTCTTTGCTTTGTACCTGAAAGGTACCGAATTCGATCACCCGCTGCTGCGCTGTGTGGCCTTGAGCAAGTCACCTAGACTTAGCTCAATTTGTGGCCCTGCACTGCAGCTGACGCCTGGGTTATTCCAGTCTTCCCTTGGAATAGACCCTCTAGACAAATTTCCCCTATGTGTGTGTGTGTGTGTGTGCTTTGCATGTCACGGTTAAAGATATATATTTGTACACCACATGAGTGCATTTAAGTTTTACATACGCACTTTTTCAGATCTTTCTATAGGGAATGAGATTAGCAATCCCTTGATTGGACGTCACCGGCGTAGAAGTTATTAGAGAGAGAACGTCAATATGGTTTTGCGCATGCGTCTCTAGTCCTCGCTTCCGGTGAATGCGGCATGAGACACTTCACCGAAAGCGAGGACGAGAGAGACGCATGCACAAAACCATGTTGACGTTCTCTCTGTAAGGTGACGTCCAAAGGGACGCTACTCTTCCGCTAATCTCATTCCCTATTGCCAAACAAAGAGTAGAGAAATTTGCAAGAAAAAAAATCATATGAAAACCGATTTTTTTCTTGTATTATTTCTGCTTTATCTGGTACTCTTTCATTTAATTTTTTAAAATCTTACACCAGTGCCTGCTCCCTAAATTGTCATTTTTCCCACTACAACAGACATTGGTACAGAGTTCATACAGATAGAAAAAAAAATCTACCCACCTGGTTCCATGAATAAGGGTTGTAAGTCAGTGATCCATTAGCATGGACCTAAAATAAAAAGTAAATGTATTTTCCATTATCAATGCATTTATATCATTAAACTTAATATCATTTATATCATCTCCATCATTATAACCATCATCACTATCATGATAGTCGTCGTCATAGTTGTCATCATCATCATCGTCATAGTCATTCCTATCACTAACATTTTAACTCTAGCAGCATCACCATAGAGTGTAATTCTTATCTACAATCATCATAATTGTATAATTGTAGCGTAATGTCGCATACAAACCAAACACACATTTCCTGAGGTTTGTGTGCGGCTATGGCGCCCTTGCGGTATGACACTCGCTTTTGGATTGGAAGGTCCTGGGTTCGAGACTCGCTCGGCGCATAGTTGAGTCCTTGGAAAAGGCTCTTTACTCACAATCTTTCATCGTACTCAGGTGGCCATTAACAGTGTGTCCATGTCCGAAAAAAAAAATGTAATATCGCCTAACAGGTGTCATGTCCCATCTTCAATGTTAAGTGTTGCTGTTGGCCAGGGACCCCTTGTAAAGCACTTTGAGCACATTTAGTGGATATTGCGCTGTATAAAAGCTCAATTTTTAAATTTTAAGTGTAAATGAACAATTTCTTTAGAATTCCTCCTTGACTTCCATTCACTAATTTTATCTTCTTTTTTTTTCACCTTTTCATAGAATTAAAGTTTTATCATTCATCTTACTCATTCTATCTCCTTCAAAAGTCAACTGTTTGCACTTTTTCCTTTCACTTTTGTCAAGCAATGAAAATTACTATAGATTTCAATACTGCTCTCCATATCAGTAGTCTCATTGGTTAGGAGTCCTTTAGAGCCATAAGACTCATGTAGTCCTTAAAAGCCATTAGGCCAATGGAGTCAGAGATTATCCCGGTTTCTATAGCGTGAAACAGACAATAACAATTTCTTGCTATCCTTTGGATAGGACATGACTAGTCTATCGCAAAATATTTTCAACCAGATCTAACAAACTCAGCTAACCAAATCACTGCTGGGTTGAAAAAAAAATCTCGACTGCTCTTGGGATCAATCTTGGTCCCTTTGCATGTAAAGCGAGTGTTCTACCAACTGAGCTATTGGAACTCCCATAAGGCTCACATAGCCAGAGTTTATCCCTGGTTAAAAAGCGTTGAACAGACAGTAAGAATTGGATTCCACCCTTTATATAATATGCCAGTCTATATCGCAAAGTATGTTTCACCAGATCTAACAGATCCAGCTATCCAATCATGCTCAGTGAATGGAAAATGCATAATTTTTTATTTTTTTTGGACTAAAACCTGGACCAATGCTCGTTCCTTCACTTGCTAAGTGAGTGCTCCACTTCTTGGATATATCAAGAACCTGAGTCATATTGATTCAACAATAACAAAAGTTTAAGAGATACAAAGCTGCTAGAAGCTGTGGACTGTAAAATGTAATGAACAAAAATGAATAAAATGCAGAGCTGTCTACTTGAAATTTCAAAAATTCATAGTTTCCAAGGGAAAATAGAAAAAGTCACTATAAATAGCTTTAGAAATAAACAATTTGCTCTCAGCATGGTCCATAAATGCTCCAAAGTCCTGAATATATGTTCTAAGAAGCTAGACTTTCCTTCTCAACATGATTTATTGAGTCAAAGAGACCTATGCAGCTCTGTAACTGGATTTTTTCGTAGTATTAGGCAGGTCTGTAAATGCCAAAAATGGAACAGTTCAGGCTTAAAACCAACCCTATTTCAGCAAATGATAAAAACATTAATACATCACTTTAATTTCAGACAGACTGCAGAAAAGTATTTCATCGTATTGGTTAGATCTAACAGACCCAGCTACCCAAATCACTGCTAGCTGGACCGGGGGGTCAGAAAAAAATCTTGGACTTCACCTGGGATCAATCTCTGTCCCTTTGCATGTGAAATGAATGGTCTACCAACTGAGCTACAGAGACCCCATGAGCTTTATTTACTGCTGACATTTTCATTATATACTTTATGCATGCATAAACGCAATCTGGGACACATCAATGGCTCTACCTACACGAAATGGTCCGTTTTCGGTGAGTAAAGCCATATCAGAACTGCACCCAGGACCTCCAGTCAGCCACAACACAACGGGGTCTGTTTTTGGATTACTGGAAGATTCTACAAACCTGAATGAGAACAAATATGATAAGCATAAGCAAACAAATTATTCTTCCATTACAAGACAAACAAACAAAAACAAAAAAACAAAACTCTTTCATCTTAGCAGTACAGTGTATCATCTCGTTTGTATTCAAGCAACACTGAGTATGGTAAGTATCACAAATGGTGAAAATGATTGTGAAACTCTGGCCCCAGCATTGTGTCCTTGGGTACATGACCCCATTCAACTCAGGTGTGGATAACTACCTGAATTCTGGCAAGGAGGGACATTGTAAGAGTGCTTATTCAAAAAAACAGCAAAACGGAAATAGTGGCCACATATAACATGCTAGAGTAATAAGAAAAAAGCATTGCGAGGCGCAGTCAGGGTGGTTTATCTGTGGCAATGCACTCTATAAAGAGTTCATTGGAGGCTTTTCACCTCTGTAAATAAATTGAATATGATTTATGCTTGTAGTGAAAATTATGTAATATTGTTAGGAGAAATAAAACACATTCCAGATTCTATCCCAATCCGTCATTTGTTTTTCAACTAAAAAAAAAAATTTAGCTTTTATATAGTGTAATATCCACTAAACATGCTCAGAGCGCTTTACAAAGGGTCCCTGACCAATAGCAACACGTAACATATAGAACAAGACATGACGCCTGTTAGACAACACTGTTAACAGCCAGGTACTCATTTTACACCTGAGCACAGTGAGAGAATGTGAGTAAAGAGCCTTTTCCAAGGACTCAGCTATGCGCCGAGCAAGGCTCGAATCCAGGACCTTCCGATCCGAAAGCGAGTGTCATACCACAAGACCACATATCCGTACAACTAGATGAGGAACTTCTCACACTAGTAACACAATTCTGCTAAAACAAGACGCAAGTGTCGAAACCTTTGATGTCGTGATTTTTAAATGACTTTGGTATAACCAATATAGTTTCTTGACTAATAGAGCAATTTTCCATAAACTCGGTAAGAATAACATAAGGTCTTGTTCTTCTTGCTCATAAATTTTCGGATATTTCTATATTGAACTATCGTCATAATTTTTTCCGTCTTTTTTTTTTTATCTTGCACCCTATATATGGATGTGTGTGCTTGTATGCGTATGTATGTATATTACTATGTGAAACAGAATATAACCAAATGAAAAATTGCTCTAAGGACACTAAAGATATAATAGCAACATTACTTTTATATCATTATTATTTTCATTATAATCATTATTAACTTGTTTGTAATTATTATTGCTGTTACTATTATTATTATTATTATTATTATTATTATTATTATTATTATTATTATTATTATTATTATTATTATTATTATTATCATCATCATCATCATCATCAACACCACCACCACCACAATTTTTATCATCATCATCATCATCATCACCACCGCCACCACAACCACCATTTTCATCATCATCATTATCACCATAACCATCACCAATACCATTAGCATCATCATCATCATCATCAACACCCCAATCACCGGAATCATCATCAAAACTATCTTACCAATAATGCAGGTATTTATCATCCTTGTTATCTCCCTTGAGATAGCCTGAGTACTGTTTAAAAGGCGGTTGTTTACTCAATCCTGGCAGCTTTTCTATCAAATCTAAAAATGGGGCAGCTTGACTAACCGGAATCAGGCAACAGAGCACTGACACAACCGCTGGTAAAAGCGACCACATCGCGTTCTGAAAAATATAATAATAAAAAATCAATATATAGATATTTTTTAATATTTTCTTTTGTTTAGTTTTTGTTGTTGTTGTTGTTGTTTTGTTGGGGTTTTTTTTTTTTTTTGTTTGTTTTGTTTTCGTTTTTTGTTGCTCTTTTTTTGTCTTTTTGATTTTTGTTGTTGTTTTGTTGGGGTTTTTTTGGGTTGGTTTGTTGTTATTTATTATATTTGAAATGTTTATAATTAGCTGCTTTTATAAAAATTTGAGCACTATTATTTCATGGTTTTTGTCTTTATAATATATATATATAATATATATATATATATATATATATATATTATATATTTCTTCCTTATTCTAGGTTCCATGCTGGTCCAGGCTTCGTATCTGCATGAATTAATCTTCTTCCATCTTCCTGTTCTTGCCTTTTCAAACAGCATATGGATTGTTATGCTGTGAAGCCTTCAGTTGGTCTAATGAGTGTTTTTATTTGTCTCCTCACGGGGTGTTTACCAGGTATTTTTCCACAACTTGCAGTATTCATATTTATCTATTCTTTACTTATTATCGAAAAAAAGATAGATAGTTGTGATCACTGATATTAAGAGTGCATTAGTTACTTTGTTTGTGTATGTTTTGTTTTAGCATTCTTCGTTCGTTTGTGTGCATATATCGTAATTCTCTGCATCCTTCTCAAGCACACATAATAAAAGCTTCAATGTTCTTTTTTTTCCCGCATTTGTAGTCATTTCGCATCCTAAGACAAAGATTGGCTACAATAACACTTCAAGACCGGAATCTAATCCAGAACGACATCTTTTGTTTCAAAATGTTTCCCAGGTCATGAACTATTGGTTGAGTTTTACTTGCCTATTCTCGGTTACATTTCCATCTTTTGTCACTATTGAACCTAGTATTTAAAACTTTTTCTACGTGGTAAGTTTGCTCGCGTGATTCGTTTATTGCAGGTGTTGTTGTTTTCGGGGTTTTTCTGTATTACCATGCATTCCGTTTTGGTGATATTCACTTCCATTCCCTTGGCTTCACTATCTACTACCACTTTGTCAACAATCTTTTGAAGTTGGATTTCTGATGTTGCAATGAGTACCGTATCGTCTGCGTATCTTATATTATTTATGTTGTGACCTCCCACTTTTATTCCCTCCATATTATTTATGCCCCTCATGATTGTTTCTTGGTATAGATTAAACAGATCTGGTGAGGCAACACACCCTTGACGGACTCCTTTCTTAATAGGAATGGAATTTCCTGTAGAGTTTCCGATTTTGATAGATGCCTGCTGGGTGTAGTATAATGTTTGCATGAGTCTGAGGTCTTTCTCATCAGCGCCAATGGAGTGCAGTTGTTTTAGTATTTCTTCGTGGCGTACTCTATCAAAAGCTTTTTTGTAGTCGACAAAACAGAGGTATAGTGGGGTCTGAACCTGTATAGCTCTTTCACTTAAAACACGGAGGAGGTATATTGCGTTCCTTGTCCCTCTGTCAGGTTGGAATCCATATTGTTCTTCTGCGATTTCGGGGTTAATCTTATTCCTTAGCCTGTTGATAATTATACGCAACAGTATTTTGTTGATGTGGCTTATTAAACTTATAGTTCTAAAATTTTCGCATCTGACTGCACCTGCTTTCTTTGGTATTGCTATGAAAATAGAGCTACATATTTCATGGATTTTCCGTATTGTATATATATTAATAATATTGAATTATCAATTGTAATCTCTAGCTTTTAATACTCTACAGATTATTACATCAGGGAACTGTTGCTTTTACATCCTCATATCGTTCATGCATGTTTCAATTACTTGTGTGATGTTTGTGTACGCTAATGGTATATTTGAATATCAGTGTGGTTCATTTTATTTGGATAATTGTAAATTCGCTATGTATTCTAGACATGGACTTTCTATATGTGTTCTTCAAAGATTTTACATATCCTTGTTTTTTTTGATACAACAATATATATATATATATTATGAATAGATAGATAGATAGATAGATAGATAGATAGATAGATAGATAGATAGATAGATAGATAGATAGATAGATAGATAGATAGATAGATAGATAGATAGATAGATAGATAGGTAAATTAGTTAGGTAGGCCAATTTAATTCACAATGAGACTTTCTAGGTTTTGTCAAATATTTGTAAATTTTGAGGTCATTTTGTGGTCAAGGACGATGAAATAAAAAAAAAAAAAAAGAAAAGAAAAGAAAAAATAAAGAATTTTTTTTTTAAACCCCAATAATTTTCATTGTAAGACCCTAAGGACAAATAAATTATATACAATTAAAAACTACCGTTACATAATTTTAGAGTGAATAAGTAATAGCGATTTGAACACACTCTGCTAAAGTATGCCCATGCTTATAACATAATAATAATATAAATTTTATAACACATTCTATGGTATCACATAACATGATTTGCATTTATTTCCATACACTAATAATTTTTAAAATCTTTTTTTTAACGATAGGGGCTGTAGACGTATTGTATCTATAGTGGAGTTCTTTTGTTTTGTTGTTATTGTCGTTTTATTTTTGTTTTGTTTTTTGTTTTTTATTTTATTAAAATTCACCTCAGTTGGTGGCAAAACACTTCAAACACTTCACGCATGACTGAGTTTGATATGAAAGCATTTATATCAATATCACTGAATGTTTTCGTCGTCGTCACACACAGCTATATATGTAAAGAGTGCAGTGGGAGATGATGGTGTAAGTAGCGTGCTTTGTGATTAAACATCAGGTAATACAATATTTAATATATGAAAGTCAACATTATCACCATCATCATCATCATCATCATCTTCAGTATGATAATTTCCATTCAGAATCAATAAAGTATATCTTATCTTATCATAGTTGGCATAGTTATCATAATAATAATAATAATGATAATAATAATAATAATAATAATAATAAATAATAATTATTATTAATTATTATTAAATTAATATATATATATTATTATTATTATTATTATTATTATTATTATTATTATTATTATTATTATTATTATTATTATTATTATTATTATTATTATTATTATTATTATTATTATTATTATTATTATTATTATTATTATTATTATCATTATTATTATTATTATTATTATTATTATTATCATTATTATTATTATTATTATTATTATTATTATTATTATATTATATTATTATTATTATATTATATTATTATTATTATTATTATTATTATTATTATTATTATCATTATCATCATCATTATTATTATTATTAATTTATCATTATTTGTAGTAGTAGTAGTAGTAGTAGTAGTAGTAGTAGTATATAGTAAAGTAATAGAAGTAATAGTAGTAGTAGCAGCAGCAGTAGCAGCAGTAGTAATAGTAGTAGTTGTAGTAGTAGTAGTAGTAGTAGTAGTAGTAGTAGTAGTAGTAGTAGTAGTAGTAGTAGTAGTAGTTGTTGTTGTTGTTGTTGTTGTTGTTGTTGTTGTAATAGTAGTAGTTGTTGTAGTGGTGATAGTAATAGTAATAGTAGTAGTAGTAGTAGTAGTAGTAGTAGTAGTAGTAGTAGTAGTAGTAGTAGTAGTAGTAGTAGTAGTAGTAGTAGAGTCCACTCCAGATAATCGCAACACCTTGGGATAAATGAAAATGTTGCGACCGAAGTTGCAAGTAACCAAAGTTGAGTTTCCTGTCCAGTATTGCAACATTTTACACATATATGGTAAACTCAAACCATTTGTTGTAAACATTGTTCTTAGTCACCACAGACCGAGCAATTTGATTGAAATAAAAACCATATGGAAGCCCTGTATAGATTTTGACAAGCAAAAGCATCTTTGATGCAAGCCGACATCTTATTCAGATTGGATTCAATTTCACTCTTTTATTCTCAACGTTTGTAAGAGTCAAAGAGATTAGCCGTGATGAGTGGCAATTGAGCTTTAAAAAATAAAAAATTGAGCGTTATCAAAGCGTATTATCCACTAAATGTGCTCAAAGCGCTTTACAAGGGGTCCCTGGTCAACAGCAACATTTAACATGTAGGACGAGACATGACGCCTGTTAGACGATATTACAATTTTTCGGACAAAGACAACGCTGTTAACGGCCAGGTACTCATTTTACACCCGAGTAAGGTAAGAGAATGTGAGTAAAGAGCCTTTTTCAAGGACTCAACTATGCGGCGAGCATGAGACTCGAACCCAGGACCTTCCGATCCGAAAGCGAGTGTCATACCACTAGACCACATAGCCGCACAATAAGCATTAAACCCCGCTCACAATCGATTCTTCAACCTATCATGATTTCTCCCATGATGAAATTAATCATGATATTTTTTGGATGGATCTCTTGAAGTTACCAATTTTTGAGGTTCAAAATTTGTTACTATTACTATTAACCGAATTTTGTTGCAATTAACCAGTTACTTTATATATAATGAATTCTGTTTTTGGGAAATGTTGCGATTAACAGATTTGCGATTATCCGGAATAGTAGTAGTAGTTATAGTAGTATTAGCAGTAGTAGTAGTAGCTGTTGTAGTATAGAAGTAGTAGTAGAAGAAGTAGTAGTAGTAGTAGTAGTAGTAGTAGTAGTAGTAGTAGTAGTAGTAGTAGTAGTAGTAGTAGTAGTAGAGTAGTATTAGTATCAGTAGTAGTAGTAGTAGTAGTAGTAGTAGTAGTAGTAGTAGTAGTAGTAGTATGTAGTAGTAGCTGTAGTACTAGTAGTAGTAGTAGTAGTAGTAGTAGTAGTAGTAGTAGTAGTAGTAGTAGTAGTAGTAGTAGTAGTAGTAGTAGTAGTAGTAGAGTAGTAGTAGTAGTCGAAGTATTAAACGTGAATCTAATATTTTCCAATAACTTTTTGATATTTCAGTTGAGCAGAACTTTTAAAAGTATTGTTTGGTTTATTTGGCTGTCCACTTAACGTTCATGTATTTATAAGTATCAAATGATTAAAGTACAGAAAAAAAATTATATTCAAAAGTTTGATTTTTGTAAAGCATGGGATAACACTTTTTTTTTAATTTTAAAGTATAAACATTTCAATCGAAACTAAAACAAAATAAGTAAAAAGACTATATATCACTATCAAACGATGTTATTCAATCTGAAAAGACATAGGCCTACTTCTGGAGAAAAAATGATTTTTTTAAATACGTATCTAAATGTACATATCTACCTTCTCTACTTACTTTTTTGCTGTTTTGTCGGTTTCTAAAAGAATTCTCAACTCACTCACCGATGTCTGTAACTGTAAGGGAAATAAGAAAAGAAACTGATATGAGGTTTTCCAACAATGTGAGCGGTGAAGAAAAGTAACTTTTATATTGTTATTTTGTTTGAACAGAAATCTCGGCCAATGATATGAAAGCTTTGTCAAAAATGGGTGGCAAAAAATCGGGCCGCAAACAATTAAGTTAAAGATAACGAAGTTGAAGTCTCAAGGAAATGAGTCATCTAGGATCTAGATGCTCTAGTCCAGGATTTATGTAATTACTGTAAATGTAACCGTTTAAGAGCGAATGAATATTTTTAAGTATAAGGTCATTGTGATAAGAGAATTAAATTATCTCATAATTATTGTTTTACGTCATTTGTCAACTCGTCGAGTCTTCCTTACCTCACTGCCCCAAGCTAAATAGTTTGTCTATGTTGATTGTTGATGCGTCTTACTTTCATTCTTTCTATAAAAACTGATAAACTGCAAAACTATAGGCCACAATTTTTAATTCAGAAAAGTGAGTGGAGCAGGCACTTATGTTGGTAACAACAAGATATGAAGTGAGTAGAAAAGTGCCAGAAGACAATAGAGAATAAAAAAAAATTTTCGCGGCGGTGGTGGGTTTGAACCTGCGACCTTATTGGTACGACAACTCCGCCTAGCAGGTGAGAGCGTGGCTCTACCGTGTGAGCTATCCACGAACACAAAAATATTCGTTTCAAACCCAAAGTCATTTCTAGATCCCTCTCTCACCCACTTCTTGAGATCGCCGATTCGTTCGCCACCATCGCGAAGTAATTTTGACCAGCAGTTAAGCTTAATAGCCAATATTCTCATCACAAACATATAACATAGAAACGATTGAGACATTGAGTATGCTCCGGTGTATGGGGTGAATTTTTAATTCAGAAAAGTGAGTGGAGCAGGCACTTATGTTGGTAACAACAAGATATGAAGTGAGTAGAAAAGTGCCAGAAGACAATAGAGAATAAAAATTTTTATTCTCTATTGTCTTCTGGCACTTTTCTACTCACTTCATATCTTGTTGTTACCAACATAAGTGCCTGCTCCACTCACTTTTCTGAATTAAAAATTCACCCCATACACCGGAGCATACTCAATGTCTCAATCGTTTCTATGTTATATGTTTGTGATGAGAATATTGGCTATTAAGCTTAACTGCTGGTCAAAATTACTTCGCGATGGTGGCGAACGAATCGGCGATCTCAAGAAGTGGGTGAGAGAGGGATCTAGAAATGACTTTGGGTTTGAAACGAATATTTTTGTGTTCGTGGATAGCTCACACGGTAGAGCCACGCTTTCACCTGCCAGGCGGAGTTGTCGTACCAATAAGGTCGCAGGTTCAAACCCCACCACCGCCGCGAAAAAAATTTTTTATTACGGAGTTATAGTTAGACACCGAAGCTCGCCTAACGAACGACTTGCCCAACACGTGACCATTTTTTTTCTCGCGTCCTCTCGTCTAATCTCGTCACTCCCGAATAGAAAGAGGAGGCGGAGCTCATATGATATAACGCAATGAAAGTTCTGTCCGATGACGGGTGGGGGGATATCACCTCTCCAAAACTTACCTTATTATATGAGATCTTGAGATTCTTATCCAATCATCGATTGCTCGTTTGACAGTTCGCTTGTGAACAGTTAGGAGACCATCTCTTGATTTATGGGCAGGCGGCTTTGCGTAAAGGCGGTGAGTGTTGTATACATCAAAGAGTACCGCTGACCGATGGGTAAATAGTGGTTGTGTAACCCAAAAGCCCTGCCGTCTCGACTGCAAGGTCTTGTATGTAATAGTTGCGTCACCATCTCAAGGCTCAGGAATTAATTAGTGAGCTGATTCAAACAATGTGGGTTTCAAATTTATCGTATACGTAATCATTTGGAAGCTACAGAGAAAGGTGTTTTTGTGTAATCCCTTTCACACACACACACGCGCGCGCGCGCACACACACACACACACACACACACACAAACATATACAAACAATACACAAACAATACACATCCCTGGTCATCTATTGCCTATATTATTAATGTTAATATATACATCCCTTGCTGATTGTCACTACCCCCCCCCCCCCCCAACCATTTCCACCATCCAAGTACCAGCGGCCTTTTCTCTTTGATTTCGTATCATGGTCTACCCGAAGCCCAACACCTCGATCGTTTGTGGGTCAACCCACCCCCCCCCCTCCCCCCACCTTCCCCCGTAATCAATTTATAATTTTCTCTCGGTATAGAGCGCCACATGCACAATTATATACTATTGAATGACACTGACCTTGCCCCTCCCCTAACACAAGCCAACAGCAACCCAAGCTATCCTCTATCACGTGACCTTAGATCCGATGCTGCATACCGCTTGAGAGTCTTCACTATCCAGATCTCGTTCATGGTCACGTGAGAAGGCTATATCCGTTCGGGTTCGGCGTTCGGGTTCGGCGTTCGACCCGATTTCGTTAAAAGCCTAATAACCAAAGTCAACACAGCGCCTATTGTCTTCTGGCACAAAACTATAGGCCACAGGGGTTTCGTTGATAATGCCACGCCCACATTTGTTTGTTTTCACCCCCCCTCTCTCTCTCTCTCTCTCTCTCTCTCTCTCTCTCTCTCTCTCTCTCTCTCTCTCTCTCTCTCTCTCTCTCTCTCTCACACACACATACATAGGTACATTAAACTACAATAGTAAAGACACACACAAACACACGCTCACGCACCCGACATAAGGTCACACTCCAAGTCCAAACGTTCACGTTTAGTTAGTCGTTTAGAAAGAAAGTCTAATCTTTAATAAAGAGACATGTGATTTTTTCATATCTTTCGTTGGACCGTGTCGTCGATAGTCTAATTAGTGTTCCTCAGACCTCAGACCCAACACAAAGTACTCCCCCATGCCCATACAACAAAGGAAATAAGCCCACCCTTCAACATATTATCATTACCTTAGACTGCGACGACAATGTTTATTTCTTTTCATCAACCGCTGACACTATAATGCTGTTCTGCCAAATTATTGTGGTCTTTCACAGTAGGCCTCTTGTAAACAGAGGACGTAAACAAATAATCTGACTGTACCACAATATGTTTCCAAATGGTCGATTACATACCGTACTGAAATGTATTGACAAGATCTGCTGTTGACAGAGAGTTACTGATAAAAATTATTTCAAAGAGACATTCTTCTCAGCTGTTACCGAAATATCATCCTATTCGGCATATATACACATGACTTTCACTATCATCGATTAGGTGACGACAAGACACAAGACAAGCCTGCGATAACCAAAATCAATCACAAGGCCAAGGTTTAGTATTTCCAGTCAGGTTAACCACTAACGGAGTTCTTTGCACTGGATTTTCACATAGGTATGTTTCTTAACGTTAATGTTAAAATTAAGGGAAATGTACCTTCTAGTTGAAGTATTTAATCGATAGTGGATTTATGAATTGGACTGACTTGTTTTATAGTTCTAGTTATAGTGATCAAGTTGTATCCTTCGATAAATAAACTTGAACCGTTATCTTTCGAACTTTAACTTTCATTTGTATTATAATACACCTAGTCACCTAGTGCAGTAAACGAGATGTTCCCTTTTATCAACCCTCTAATTCTAATGATGATAATTTTAAAATAATCTTCTAATAGTTTGGGAGGCTTCCGAAAGCTCCTCGAGCTAAGGGAAACAACCCAAGTATTCCTTCTTAACTAACCCAGAGAAAAAATAAAACTTATTGTACTCCTAACTAACCCTTATAGGAAAAACAAACATCCATAGGACATTTACTAAAGGCCACATCTATTCGCAGTACTACTGCGAATAATGATTTTCTCTATTCGCAATAGTACTGTGAATAGTAGATAGCAGTCGTTTTTGTTATTCACAGTAGTACTGCAAATTGTAGATAAATTAAATTGAGCTTTTATAAAGCGCAATATCCACTAAATGTGCTCAAAGCGCTTTACAAGGGGTCCCTGGTCAACAGCAACATTTAACATGTAGGACGGGACATGCCGCCTGTTAGGCGATATTACAATTTTTCGGACAAAGACAACGCTGTTAACGACCAGGTACTCATTTTACACCTAAGTACGGTGAGAGAATGTGAGTAAAGAGTCTTTTCCAAGGACTCAACCATGTGCCGAGCGAGGCTCGAACCCAGGACCTTCCGATCCGAAAGCGAGTGTCATACTACTAGACCACATAGCCGCGCTAGATAGCATTCTTATTCGTGATTCGCAGTAGTACTGCAACCAATAGATATCATTCATTCCAGTTATTTGCAGTAGTAGCCTTCGAGGCTAGAGAGCTTTATTGTTTAGAGGATTGGGCACAAAATATAAATAAACTACATTATTAGTATTACCTCTATTGTTTATTTTTATTTATTTATTATTATTATTATTTATTTTAAGACAATTATTACTATTTATTATTTTGCATTTCGTTGACGATGACGATGTGTCTTGGTGGTGTTGATGTGGTGGTTGTGACTGTAGTGGTGGTGTTGATGATGTAGTAGTGGTAGTGATGATGACTATAAGGCTAGTGATGATGATGGTGGTGGCGGTTGCTGTAGTTTTGATAACGACGTGGTAGCTGTGGTAGTGGTAGTAATGATGATGAGGTAATAGTTGTGGTTGTAGTGTCGGTAGCGATGATGACGAGGAGGAGGATGATGATGTAAAGGTGGTGGTGGTTGCTATAGTTTTGATAACGATGTGGAGGTCGCTGTGGTAGTAGTAGTAATGATGATGTGGTTGGGGCTGTAGTTGGGGAGGTGCAAATGGGGAAATTTTCCTCGATTGGATTGGGGTAACAAAACCAAAACACGATCTTGTCAAGTTTCAGACTTGAAGAAAAAATTGAAACGTTCAAAATCTCAATTCTAAGTCGCACAAAATGTTTCATTCATCCCTCTTCTTTCCTTCTCAAACTAATACACTCTCATTCAACTTCAAGCCATTCGACAACATGCCATTTTGAACAGAAAATACGGTGTTGTGTTTATTGAGGGGACAACGACTAATTTTCAGAGACAGGAGAGCACTTCTACTACTGGGAATAGTGATTCCGCCGTTGACTCACTATTTGCAGTGCTACTGCGAATAAGCACTTCATTTATTAAAACACATAACTAACCCTAATATTTTTTTTTTAACTCTCTATCTCTCTCTCTCTCTCTCTCTCTTTCTCTTTCTCTCTCTCTCTCTCTCTCTCTCTCTCTCTCTCTCTTCTCTCTCTCTCTCTCACACACACACACACTCTCACACACACCGTAGCCATCATTAAGTTATAGCCTGACACTAAGACCCACGAGGACTTTCATTTGACGTCATTATTTAGTTTGTGCACCGCCTAGTGAGTTGTTGTTAGTAGTGTTCATGGAAACAAGTGATCCCATTGGTTGAACGATTGAATACAACTCACAACTTGTTTTCTTTTGTGGCCAAAGACTTGTCTTTTGACGTCATTTTTTGGTCAGTGTCAGACTATAAGTTTACAATGGCTATGCAGACACACTCTCTCACCAGTGCTAATGACTCATATCTCAGTGCTCCTGCAAATAATAGAAGTTACCATCAATAAACTACATCTACTACTACAACCACCACCACATCAACCTCCACATCGTCATCAAAACTATAGCAACCACCACCACCTTTACATCATCGTCCTCTCCTCGTCATCATCGCTACCACTGCCACTACTACAACCACAACAATCTCATTATCATCATCATTACTACCACTATCACAGCTACCACATCGTTATCAAAACTACAGCAATCGCCACCACCATTACATCATCATCATTATCCTTATAGTCACCATTACTACCACTACCACATCATCAACACCACCACTACAATCACAACCACCACATCAACACCACCATCACTACACAACAACAGACACATCGTCCTCGTCAACAAAATGCAAAATAATAATAATAATAATAATAATAATAATAGTAATAATTTTTAAAATATTATTAAAAAAAAAAATAATAATAATAATAATAATAATAATAATAATAATAATAATAATAATATAATAATAATAATAATAATAACGGTAATAAGATACTACATTTTTTTAAAAAATAAATAAATTTTTAAAAATAAAAAATAATAACAATATATACTTTATTCGTCCAAAAAAATGGAAATTGGTTTACAGACATGGCATGCATAAAAATGTATAAACACTAAGTTGAGAATCTATGGCAACAATGTATACATATAATATATATGTATATATATATATAGATATAGATATGCAAATGTACAAACATGTAAAAATATACAATCAAGAACCAATAGCAACACCTTATATATTAATTTAATAAATTGAGATAGGCCATACCTCTGGCCTTTAGTCCGAACTTGTGAGTGTATATTTAAAAGATAGTATTTAATTTAAATCACAGTTGGGCGTTAAAAATTCGAACACCATAGTTGCAAAAATGAATTAAGGTGACGTGTTGTCTTTGTTTTTATAGATATAAGGCGACGGCTCCTCATGGAGAACTTAATATATTTGCGAAGGGGGTGATCGCCATCCTTCATAGCTTTCTCCATTTTACTTAGACAAAATCTCTTGAACAGTTCTTCCACATTGGAAATTGGGTGAGTATAACTCCTGGCTTTATCAATTATCCGATCAATTTTCTTAATGTCGCAAATACTGGCATTTCCACACCATGCTGTAATACAAGAAATAATAACGGTCTCCAAAACGGATCTATAAAAAAGGGTGCATAACGTTTTGTCGAAGTCAAATTCTGCAAGTTTCCAAATAAAATACATTCTTCTGTTCAATTTAGAGATAACAGCATCAGTTTGTAAATGCCACTGCAATTTATTGTCAATTAAAAAACCCAAATATTTGTAAACCGAAACTTGCTCAACAGCTTGATTTTTAATTTTGAGCGGAGTGATGGAATTTTTGTTCTTCCTAAAATCAAAAATCATTTCTTTGGTTTTTCCTACATTTAATTTCAGGGAGTTATCTTCACACCAATCAACAAATCTGTTGATCTCAGATCTGTATGTCGTTTCATCATCTTTAAATATTAACCCTTGGAGGGCAGTGTCGTCAGCAAATTTCAAAATAATAATAATAATGTAGTTTATTTATATTTTGCGTCCAATCCTCTATACAATAAAGCTCTAGGCCTGAAGGCCACTTCTACAAATACAGAACGAACCTGTATTTGCAGTACTACTGAAATTAACTCAAATGAATTATATCTACTAGTTGCAGTACTACTGTGAATAGAGGTGGCCTTGATAGAAAAAAAAAAAAACCTAGAACTACTCTGCACTACCTTTCAATACCTCATCAATGACAAAATAACGATGGAGAACCAAAACAATGGTCATATTAGGAAATTTTAAACTTTCACTTAACCTATTAAGGTTTGTTCTAGAATTTTTAAGTGCTCTATATATATTGACAAATTGAATAAATAAATGCCTGACAAAAGATCTATGGTTAATATACTATTGAAAGAGATGCTACCTATATATATATATATATATATATATATATATATATATATATATAGAAGAGAGAGAGAGAGAGAGAGAGAGAGAGAGAGAGAGAGAGAGAGAGAGAGAGAGAGAGAGAGAATATTCCTATCAGATTTGTTGAAATATTTTATTCGTTATCACATGGTACGTAATTATGTTTTGTTTTGTTTATTATGTCAATGGATGGATACGAGTGTTATTTAGCTTGTTATACAAATAAAAGCTTTTATGTTATCATTGCTAAATATCGAGGTTAAATCCATGACCTCAAAAGATAGCAGTTAAGTCATGGATTGGTATTAAGTACAATTGAGGCTGTAGGGACTGTCAACAGAGGGGAAGGATTGAGGAGATAGATAGTATGGGCTTGGCTAAGAAGCTCACAACATTGCCATCCGGAAGTATAACGGACCAACACACAAAACTATGTGTAACCTTGAACGTTTATAGTCTGGTTAATATTGTTTAGTGAGAATTACTCATAAACGCGGATGGCAAAAAGCAATAACAAAGACTTGAGTGACGTCAACTTCATACTATATATAGGTACAGTCAAAGTTGTCACTGTTGTGTGTGTGTGTGTGTGTGTTTGTGTGTTTATATATACTTTTAATATCCATGAACAAACCATGAAATTGACCTAACAGGTGATGTGCATGTGTGTTTGTGTGTTTATATTATATACTTTTAATATCCATGAACAAACCATGAAATTGACCTAACAGGTGTTATGTTGGTTGGTGTGTGTGTGTGTGTGTGTTGTGTGTGTGTGTGTGTGTGTGTTTATACAGTATATATCAATGAATAGACCATGAAAATTGACCTATCGGGTGACTCAAATTTGATGTAGGTCCAGATGTTATTTGTTTTTTGTTGTTTTGTTTTCTTCGTAAAGTTTTGATTTAACTCTCAGAAGTTGTGAAAGGGTGGCACTTTTGATTTTAAGTCCAATTGTGATTTTATCTTTTGGGGGATTGAATTGTAAAATTGTGTAGTAATAGTAGTGTGGACTTCCTGCAATAGATGGGGGATTAACTATAATGTGTTTGGTGGTCTGACAAAACGTGCCACTTGGTGGAATAGTTCAAATCTCTAAAGTAAGTGAAGACAAATGTGTATAGCTGCTATCATTTCTATGGAAAACAGTCCTTCATGGCTATTAGGCTCATGGAACCAGAGTTGTTGTTTTTTTTTCCCCATTTCTATAGCGTGACACAGATGATAACAATTGCTTGTAACCCTTTGGATAGGATGCCAGTCTATCGGAAAGTACTAAAAGACCCAACCATCCATTCAACACTGGGTAGACAAGGGGAGGTGGGACTCTGAAAAAAATCTCGACTTCGACTGGGATTGATCTCGGTCCCTTTGCATATGAAGCGAGTGCTCTACCAACTGAGATATCATGACCCCCGTGTCCATGTGACATGCAGTTTAAATTTTCAAATTATCTCAACTGCGAACAAAGTTAAAGATATTTAAGCAAACCTGAGTTTAAGATAAAGAAAACGTTTGTTTTGTTTTTAGCTTTAGTATATCTCGACAATACGATATCTGATACACTTTATCAGACCATTAAATTGGTGACCCACCATCTCAAAACGGTATTATTTCAGAATGTATCCAACTCCAAAAATTGACTTCAGAAATAAAACGATGAAAAATGTGAACTTTGAGTTATTTTTGAAATGTTATGTGTGAAATAGTATTCATTCTTCTCCATGAAGAAGTGAACTAAAACTCTCTAAGTTTGATATTTGTGTGGCTATAAATTCAATTTCCAGCACCAAATTTTATCTCGATATAATCGTACGATTTTGAGACGATGGGTCACATACATGATTTATGCTAGGCTTACGCTTTTATCAGGTTTTACTTGCTGTTTAACGTTACTTATTGTAATAAAAAAAAGTTTTGTTTTGTTGGGTTTGTTTTGATTTGGTTGGGGTTTTTTTTTTTCATGTTTAATCTTTGTCATCCTTAATTATTTTTTTTTCCCTCACATCTATAAAAGGAAAGTCCCAAGGGGTGGTACTGGTGTGTACAACTTGCAATGGATCCAGTCTTGAGCAGAAGACAAAAATGGAGGTTGGCGAGTGTGTTAGTGGGTGGGATTATGATCCATCTGTCCCTGGGAACTCTCTACACGTTTGGTAAGGGTTGACATTTTATAATACAGTAATCTTCAGTATTTATATTGACTTGCAATAATATTTATTTTAGATTATTTTCATTGTTATTATTATTATTATTAGTAGTAGTATTATTATTATTAGTATTTTTATCATTATTATTATTATTATTATTATTATTATTATTATTATTATTATTATTATTATTATTATTATTATTATTATTATTGTTATTATTATTATTATTATTATTATTATTATTATTATTATTATTATTATTATTATTATTATTATTATTATTATTATTATTATTCTCATTGATTTGTTTTTTTCTTTTTTTTCTGTTTTGTTTTATTTTTTGTTTTTTTGTTTGTTTGTTTTGTTTGTTTTTGTTTTTGGGGGGGGGGGGGGGGTGTTGGGGGTTTTTCTATGTCGTTTGTTTGTTTGTTTCTAATATCCAGGCAGCTTAAACCCTTACATGGCATCTAAAACGAGAAGAAAAATAAGAAGAAGAAAAAGAGGATGAAGAAGAAGTAGAAGGATGAGGAGAAAGAGGGAGAGGAATGGGAGTCGAGTTGTATGGAGTATTGTGGGATCAATCCCCATTTCATATTTTTATTATCCTGCATGATAGTTTAAAGGATGAGGCTGAAAAGACATTTGAGTTTGATATCTCTATACATTTTCATATCTAATCATGTCAGAGATGCCAAACTGTGCGCAAAATACATAATTTGTACGAATTTTCATGTCCAGTACCCAAATAAACTAAATGGTAGTTTCTGTACGCAATTCTTTTTTCTTTTTTTCTTTTTTTCTTCTTTTTTTTTTCTTTTTTTGTTTGTTTGTTTGTTTGTTTCAGAATGGTATGTGTTTGTTTTAATATTTCATGAACGAGGAGTCCTTAAGGCGGAAGAATCAATGCTATCATGCTTTGTGTCCTAAGTTGTCACATGTGCACAATTACATGAATTCCGTAGACACTTCCAATTTTATGACGTCAACCTAGATAAGATAGACTGGCACCAAGTGTCAAAAAAGTGACTTGGATAAGATAAAGAGTCAACAGGATAAGGGTAGGGGGAATGGACTTTTTTATGTATTTATTTATTTGTTTTAATTATTTGTAAAAGTACCTAGTCTTTTTTAAAACACTTCTATTTAAAATGAGAGGGATGTAAATTCATATAACATTCTAGTAGAGAGGTCTTTCTTTCTCTTTATGTAATATATCCATCTCTCTCTGTCTCTCTCTCTCTCTCTCTCTCTCTCTCTCTCTCTCTCTCTCTCTCTCTCTCTCTCTCTCTCTTTCTGTCTCTCTCTTTCTCTCTCTCCATCTATCTATCTATCTATCTTCCTCTTTTTTTATTCCTCTCGTCATTTTCTGTCCTTCAGTTTCCCCTGCCTTACGTAGGTTGTATGGCCACTTGGTTACAACAACCAATAAGTTCTGGCATAAGGCATGAGAATGGTTTGACCATTGAGGCAAAAGTTTATCATCATTCCTGTAGTGCCTGTAGTGGATAAATAACAATTTTTATACATTGTATCTTTGAAATGATTTTAACAACT
The DNA here is from genome assembly GCF_034508935.2 of Berghia stephanieae. Lineage (NCBI taxonomy): Eukaryota > Metazoa > Mollusca > Gastropoda > Nudibranchia > Aeolidiidae > Berghia > Berghia stephanieae. The sequence continues at coordinate 12,213,245 of NC_088369.1, forward strand.
TATAAAATATTCCTTAGAATTTAAATATCTTATGCTGGGAATGAATGTTTTGATGATAGTATTAATATGTAACATAATATCACCTAAATATGGTTTAATCTGTCATGTTGGATTTAGTTTGATTTTGACTGATGGACGGATACATTTTCTTCCTTTTTGACAAATTGCCATTATGATCTAAGGTAGCTATCTTGGCTTTCTTTAGTAACTTATTTGGCAACTATGCTGTTTGTTTTTTTTCTGGTATTTCCCTTATTGTGAAGATCTTTGTAACTTTCAATGGTAGGAATTGGCTGAGTTAGAGTTGGGTTTTTTTCTCGTTAAGAGCACTGATTGTCTCATTTTATGGATTTGCATTCCGTTTCAGTTTGACACATTTTTCCTGTTCTTTTTTCTTTTTCAAAATTTATTGGACAATGTAAGAAATTTTGGTGCAAAATATAATTTGTTTTAGCTTCAAGTAAGGAATTTGAAATTTATTTGTTGGTATCTCTGTTATGTAATCTAATTTTTTTTTTTTTTTTCTAGTCCTTCAGAGCCCATGGAGCCGGAGTTTATCCCAGTTTCTATAGCTTGAAACAGACAATAGCAGTTGCTTATTTGGATAGAACGCTAGTCTATTTCAAAGTACTTTCCACCATATCTAACAGACCCAGCTACCCGATCACTGCTGGATGGACAGGGGGGTCAGAAAAAAAATCGTGATTACATCCGGGATCAATCTCGGTCCCTTCGCATCTGAAGTGAGTGCTCTATCAACTAAGCTATTGGGACCACCACTTTAATTTTGGGTTGTTTTTTTTTTCTTTGTTTTTTTCAAGGCAACTTAAATCCTTACATGACGTCCTACATGAGGAGTCGCGGCGTTTTCTCTGACCTGACCTACACGGAATGTTCCTGGGCTTTTGCATTGGCCTGCATGGGACAAGGGGCGTCCATGACCTTTGGTGGCATTTTGGAACAAAAAATTGGCCTAAGGCTGGCCAGTCTCATCGGATGTTGGCTCATGAGGTAGAGATGTTTTGAAAATAAATTAATAGTAAATGTTTTGTTCGTTGGCTTTTGTTTTGTTTTAATTTTTGGAAGGTTTTTTTTTTGTTTGTTTGTGGTTTTTTTCTTGTTTTATTTCCTGATTCAAAACTTTGTCTCTATGTGTGTGTGTGACTGTGTATGTTAGAAAGGGAGAGATGGGAGAGGAGGGGGAGGGGTAGAGAGAGAATGCTGTAGTATGAGCTCAACTGTGTGTACTCGACAACTGTCAGACATCGTAACAAGGTTGATGATGTTAATTAATTGATGAAGTAATTAATTTACTTCTGACACAACCTTGTGTGACTTTGGTTGAAATAATAATGATATTGATAATATTAAGAGGAGATGAAAAAGAGGAGGAGCAGGAGAAAAGCAGAATTATGATTAGGATATAAATATAAATAGTGATAATAGTGATCAATAATGATGATAATTTACTCTTCATACACAGCCTTGGAGTGTTCCTTACCTACTTGACCGTCCAGCATTCCTTTGTCGGTGTTATCTTCACCTACGGCCTCATGTTCGGTCTTGGCACTGGTCTAGCTTATGCCTTGCCTCTCAGCTGTGCTATGAGGGTGAGTAGTAAAAACTGTTCAGTAGTCAGTGGGATGATCTGTTTGTCAACAGATAGTAGTTCCCTTCCTTGTGTGACCTGACCTACTTTTCCTTGACGACGACTTGAAGTAGTGCAAACAAAAAAAAAAAACAAAGAAAGACAACTTGAGCTTTTATATAGAACAATATCCATTAAATGTTCTCAAAGCGCATTACAAATGGTCCCTGACCAATCACAACCCATAACAATAGAATGACACATGACACCTGTTTGGCGATATTAGAATTTTTTTCTGACAGAGATCAGGTACTCATTTTACACCTGGGAATGGTGAGATAATGTGAGTAAAGAGCCTTTTCCAAGGACTCAACTATGCACCAAGCGAGGCTCGAACCCAAGACCTTCTGATCTGAAAGTGGGTGTCATACCACTAGACCACATAGCTGCATAAACAAACAGTGAGTGATAGGTTAGCAAAAGAATAGCAGTTAGAACACTGTTTCCGGTTTTATCTTTACTCTATTTGTTTACAATGTTGTACCAACTTCCAGAGAGAGTGGAGGGTCAGAGGTGGCGAATTCCGGACCCACTTATTTTGCAGCTATGTGGTCTTGTGGTATGATACTCGCCTTCGGATCGGAAGGTCCTGGGTTCGAGCCTCACTCAGTACATAGTTAAGTCCTTGGAAAAGGCTCTTGACTCACATTCTCTCATCATACTCAGGTGTAAAATGAGTACCTGGCCATTTACAGCGTTGTCTCTGACCAAAAAAAAAAGAAATATCGCCTAACAGACATCATGTCACATCCTTATGTTAAGTGTTGCTGTTAGCAAGGGACCCCTTGTAAAGCGCTTTGAGCACGTTTAGTGGATTAACCATATTTTAACTCATCGCCTTAAAATGGTATTATGTCAGGGTTTTTTACAAAAAGTAGTCCTTCAGAGCCATGAGGCCCATGGAGCCGGAGTTTATCACAGTTTCTATAGCGTGAACTGGACAACAGCAATTGCTTGTTATCCTTTGGGTAGGACACTAGTCTATCGCAAAGTTCTTTCTGCCAGTTCCATGAGACCCAGCTACCCATTCACTGCTGGATAGACATGGGGGTGAGAAAACAATATCGACTGCACCCAGGATCTGTCTTGGTCCCTTTGTGTGTGAAGTGAGTGCTCTGCCAACTAGCAGGGTCCCCACCGGGTCGTGAAATCGGGAAAAAGTCGGGAATTTTGTGATGGGGTCGTGAAGTCGGGAAAATGTCGGGAATTTTGTGATGGGTTGGGAAGTCGGGGAAAAAACAATATCTTTTTAAAATTTTGTTCTATGGGGAAAAAAAGAAAGCAAAATTGAATCAACTGATGGTAAGGAAGGAATCTAGGGGTAAGATGTAATGGTTAATAAATAGCTAGTATAATCATCTGTTCTTTGAAGGCTACACTAGTAAATGTACATGTACATGTGCACTAATTTAAAGAAGTAATGATATTTTATTTTGATAAATGGCTTTTTTAAAAATCATTCTTGACGCATGGCGGAATAATTTTCCACCGCGCGATGGGGTCTTGAAAAAAATTTCAAAGATTTGGGATCCCTTGGTCAGGGTAAACCAGATCCTAAAAAAGGGATTTTAAACCTAAAATGACTAGTACTGTGAACATTTTCGTTTTTTCAGTTAGTTTTACGGGCCTACTTTTACAAATTTTCGACCTCAAAAAGGGGAAAATTCAAGAAATCAAACAAAATCTCATGATTAAATTTCATCCTGGGTGAAATCATGACAGGTTAAAGAATCGAGAGTGGGCGAGGTTTATTGCTTCAGTAGTGTGTCACCACTTATTAGAGACAAAAGAGGGTATGACTTTGCAATACGGGTTTGTGACTATTAGGAAGGGAGGGGGCTGGGTATAGTCAACACAACAGGTAGAAAATGACTTATGTAAGGAGAGACTGAGCAATGATATCCTTTGTATGGGTTTGACAGCTGTGCATTGTGATCAATGGATTTGGTGAGAGCTTATTGTCTATCATCACGGCTAATCTCTTGGACTCTTTTCATATCTTAAGAACAAAAGAGTGAAAGTAAATCCAATCTGAATAAGATGTCAGCTTGCATCAAAGCTGCTTTTGCTTGTCAAAATCAATACAGGGCTGCCATGTCGTTTTTATTTCATTCAAATTGCTCAGTCTGTGGTGGACTAAGAACTAATACCAGTCCCCAAATGTACCCCCAGATTGAGTATTTAACAAATATGATAAAATGTACATCATTTGATAGATTTCATCCTTCCCCACACTTAAGGAAAAGAACATAGGGCCTGCAGGTTACTGAGTCTTATTAAGCTCCTTGACACATTTATTGAATAAGTATGTAATACCCCCCCCCCCCACCACCCCCTATCCAGTGGATGCCTCACCGTAAAGGTCTCATGAACGGATTGATAGTGGCCGGATTTGGTGGAGGAGCTTTCATCTTTGACCAGGTCCAGAAGGCATACATCAACCCTAATGACAAAGAGGCTACACATGAAGTTGACGGTGAAAAGTGAGTATCATATTATCAAATGTCAATTTTTTTAAAATTGTGCAGCTTCTTCATCCACTGTTGTTCAAAGAAAGATTGTTTATTAACTGGAGTTGGTTCCTTGAAGAAATGCATTCCCTTGTGAAGAATATAATCCTGCCTTAAAGCTCTCTTTTCGCATTTTCTCACTGCACCAATTGTTAAATTATGAGTACCAGATACCAGGCTGGTTACATCATTGTCTGTGTCGAAAATAATTGTAATAGTGCTTTACAGACATCATGTTTTATCCTTAATGTAGTTAAGTGTTGCTGTTGGTTTTGAACCCCTTGAAAAGTTCTAAGAGCAAATTTTGGGGTATTTATCTTTGTCGAGATAACAACTGATAACAACAAATAAAAACTGATAATTTCAAATAACAACTGATAACATGCATGCCGAATCTTACGAATTTTTCGTAATTTTACGAATTTTAGACAAATTTCATGGTCAAATACGAAATTTTATGGAAAATTACGAATTTTTAATTCTTAGTAATAATTAAATGATAATAAAAATAATAATAATGATCGTAATAATAATAATAATAATAATAAGAAGAAGAACAACAACAACTACTACTACTACTACTACTACTACTACTACTACTACTACTACTACTACTACTACTACTACTACTACTACTACTACTACTACTACTACTATAATAATGATGATGATAATAATAATAATAATAATAATAATAATAATGATAATAATAATAATAATATTGTGGTTGTTCATACACAATTTCAAAACATGAATTTCCTTGTCAAATTACTAAAAATTGACATTAAAATTACTAAATTTGAAGTTTTCAATTTGGCAAGTCTGTGATAACACAAATGTACTTTGATTCTATCCTCAAAAATCAATATTCATGTGGTCAACTAGGTCCCAATTTTACGTGCACAACTCGACAAAGATAAATACCCCAAATCTTGTGGATATTGTGCTATATAAAAGCCCCAATTTTTTATTTTTAAAGAAATTTTTGTGTGTATTATTTTTTTTGAGGATGTCGTTTGGGTTTTTTTTTTATTCCCTCCCAGGTATTTCACACAGGATGATGTGTTAGACAGGGTCCCTAATGTTTTCCTGTTGCTTGGAGGTTGTTATGCTGCCATGCAGTTCGTAGGATGCATGCTGCTCTCCTACCCTTCTCCTGCATATGAGGTAAGATTTGTGTTGTTTCATTTTATTATTACGATGGAGTCTCCAGCTAAAAAAAAATCCAGTACTCCATAAAACTCCATTTCACCCAAAGAATGTTTTGAAATTTAGCAATTCTAAATGGATGATATGCGTTTATGTAAAATACTCACAGCATCCATCAGCCGGATTTAACATCCAACACACAAAATTATGTGTAACCTTGAACATTTATAGTCTGATTGTTTGAATTTAGTGACAACTAATCACCGAAATGGCTGTCTAAAAACAGAGTTTCAAAGTTTATTTAATCTTAGGCTTTCGCCAATAATTTATACAATTTGATGACAACATACATGAAAGTGAGAAAAAAAAGGTAAATGAAACCAAAGAATAAAATTATACCATTAATTACCACAAAAATACAACTGTAATACCACCAATAATAATAATAATAATAATAATAAAAATAATAATAATAATAATAAATATAATAATAATAATAATAATAATAATAATAATAATAATAATAATAATAATAATAATAATAATAATAATGATAATAATAATATTAATAATATTAATAATAATAATATTAATAATATTAATAATAATAATAATAATAATAATAATAATTAATAATAATAATAATAATAATAATAATAATAATAATAATAATAATAATAATAATAATATATAAATATAATAATAATAATATTATTAATAAATTACAGTAAAAATAACAGAAGCACAACAGCAATAATATCTAGTTTTGTTTTTGTAAATGAGGACCACGCTTATACCCCATTCATTAACAATAAAGAAGATAGGAATTATATCATGGTAATTCTGTTTCGGATAATAAAGTTATTGATACATGTTAAGTGTTGCTGTCGGCCAGGGACCCCTTGTAAAGCACTTTGAGCATGTTTAGTGGATATTGTGCTATATAAAAGTTCGATTTTTAATTTTGATTTTTTATTTTTTATTTGAGCTTTTATATAGCGCAAAATCCACTAAATGTGCTCAAAGTGCTTTATAAGGGATCCCTGGCCAACAGCAACATTTAACATGTAGGATGGGACAGGAAGCCTTTTAGGCGAAATTACAAATTTTTTTTCAGACAGAGACAACGCTGTTAATGGCCAAGTACTCTTTTTACACCTGAGCACAGTGAGAGAATGTGAGTTAAGAGCCTTTTCCAAGGACTCAACTATGCGCCCCAGGACCTTCTGATCCAAAAGCGAGTGTCATACCACTAGACCACATAGCCACACAAATCTTTTTTAACTGATTAAAGGAAAACAATTGAGAAGCTTTATCAAATCTTTGTGTAATGCAGGATCGGGATTGTCACTTGTCGTAAAATATAACTATTTAACAAGTGAAGTTCTTCCTTAAACCTGAAATGAAACAGTGCTGTTGGCTTTCCTCGGATCTGTGGAAATCCCGCAATTTTGTAGTCAGAGGAGGAGGTTCTCCTTTTTTTAAAATTTAATTTCCCACAAGCAAATTACAGTAAAAGACTTGAGATGTGTGGTGGAACAAATCAGTGCAATTTCCTACTCTCCAGAAATTAGCGAGAGTATCATTCAATGATAATTTGTTATCTCAGTTGCCTTAAAAGTTGGAGTTAATGCAGTAAAAATGGAGGGTTAACGGCAATTGTTCAAAATCGTTCTCTATTTTCACTTTCTGACACCATCAGCACTGATGAAAGTGTTACCAAAAAAAAAAAGAAAGAAAACAAACAAAACGTAACACCTGTTCCATGGCCTGGCAAGATTGTGACACATGTGACATAAATGTGAATTTTAACTCTCTCCCCCCCCCCCCCCCACCCGACACACACACACACACACACACACACACATACACACAAAGATAAACTGAAAGCAAAAACAAATATGTGTGGCAGTGAAATGAAATTAATAAGAATAATTGAAACTTAAAGAACATGTTGACATTTTAGACAACTTAATATGTCATGTCAGAGTCTGCATAAAGGTTATTTGAAAAAGTGTGTGGCTGCACGTCTGATAAATCTTGAGATCTGAGGACCGATTTGTATTTTTCTTTCTGCTTTGTCTGGCACTGTTTCATACACACTTTTTTCAGATTTTTATCTGTCACTAGTGCCTGCTGGTTAATTTGTCACCTATAGCTAGCCTTGGCTGTTAGCAAGATTTGTGGTAATCCATTTGGTTTGTTTCATTTCAGGAAGCTCAACTCATAGATGTTAAAGATAACGAAGATAACAGGAAAAATGCTTACCATAGGCTTTGTGATGATGAAGAAGAATCGATACACAATGCAATTTCCAATGCAACTGACACTATACAGTAAGTTTATTTGAAATTGGACTTTTTTTAAAGATCAATTTGTCTTTTGTTTCACAAAATATCATAAATGAGATTTGGTCATTTCCTCCCATAGTGGTCAGGGAGGCTGCTAGTAGCTGTGGACTGTAAAAAGTAACAAGCAAAAATGAATAACAGCTTCAAAAAAATAACACAATACCAAACACAGAAGGTTTTAGGCTAAAAACCCTTCTTCAGTGAACAACCTATGGAGGAATATAGATAATCCATCAAACAGACGTACGATGTCACCAGGAATCACCCATGTTGTCCAACGTGAGAAAAAAATAAAACAAAAGTGCTTGAAGCGGAGCTTGAACCCAGAACCTTTCAGAATACTATCCAATGCCTTAACCACTTGGCCACCATGCTCCCTTCGAATGTTTAGGTTTTAAATATATTACAGTATTCTCACATCTTATTTTGCCTACAATATTGTTTCCGCAGTAGATTAATTCATTGCATCACCTGATGATACATTGAACAATTTTATTGAGGAAACAATATTGTAGGCAAAATAAGAGCTGAGAATACTGCAGTAATTTGAGATCCTTAGTTAGTCAAGCATTCTAAAGATTCGTACACATCAATATCTCACAAAATAGGTCTTAAATATATATAGGGTGCAAGAGAAAAAAAACTTTAAAAATTATGATGCTATTTTAATACGATGTAGAATTCAGAAATATACGAAAATGTACATGCTACAATAACAAAACCTTAAGTTATTTTTTGCGAAGTTTAATTTTTTTAAATGCTCTGTTGGTTAAGAAACTATGCTGGTTATACTGAAGTTGTATTAAAATCACGATGATGAAAGTTTCCAAACTTGCATCTTGATTTTGCAGTGTAGTGTTACTAATGTAAGAAATTGTCCTGTTTTGTTTAATATCAGATGACGAATCGGGATAAAGTCTGGAAAAAGGTTCTTTTTCTTCTAACAATTAAAAATGAAAAAGTATGGAAAAGAACACAGCAGAAACCAGTGGGAGAGGAAATAGGAAGAAGACGATGGAGGTGGATTGGACACACCCTTAGAAAGAATGACTCCACTATAACAAAGAAAGTATTGGACTGGAACCCAGAAGATCAAGGGGAAGACCACGAGGAACATGGAGAAGAATTATAGAAGCTGATATAGAGAGAAGTGATAAGACATAGAACGAGATAAAAAAAAGTTAGCTCAGGATAGAGAAGGATGGAAACTGTTTGTATGTGGCCTATACCCTGACCCAGGGTGAAAAAGGCAATGATGATGATGATGACGGGCAGATATAATATTCAATTTATTACTAAAGATGAATGGGCTCCAATGAGTCCTGAATTGAATCCAATGGACTACGGCATTTGGCCATTGATGCCCAATGTGGTTTAAGGGCCTTACAACAGTTTACACAGAAGCAGAGTTAAAATAGTCAATTTAAAATGCATGGGATGAAATCACAATTTAAGACAATAGAAAATCAATTGGATCATTAGAAAAAAAGGTGATGCACAGTAAAAAGAAAAATGGGGGATCGACAGATGCACATCAAAATTTGAGAATTACGTCAAAATCTTCTATATGGAATTGTCGCAGTGTTTCTCTTAAAATAATCGTCAAATTAATATTTTTCAATATATTTTTCCTGAAAGCCTTGTACGTAATGTTCAATAAATTGGTTTAATTGTGGTGAAATTTCAGACTTGCATCAGTTATGATCTGGGAGTTACAGGCCTCTACACTTTTCCGGCCTTTTTTCTCACACTCGAAACATTTATACGTGATTATGTTTATTCTTATCTGGGTCTTTGTGGCAGTGTTTAAATGGTCTCAAACTATGCACAGGATTGCTCTTAGGTCATCTACTGTATCGATCTTGAACAAGTCTCCTTTGTCTGACATTCTTTTTTTTTTTTTAAATTTATTTTAACTACTTATTGCAGACACGAAACCATCAATTACAGCCCGTCACAGATAATAAAGACTAAGCCTTTCTACATGATATTTTTGACTTTTTCTTCATGGGGCAAGGAATATTGTTTACATCAACTCTTTATAAGGTAAGTTTATAACAGCAATTTTATTTATGATGAAAATAATCATGGTGATTATTAAAAAAAAATTTTTTATACAAACTTTATATAGCACAATATCCACTAAATGTGCTCACAGGGGCCCCTAACCACAGCAACAATTAACATGAAGGATAAGGCATGATGCCTATTAAGCGATATAACAATATATTTTTTAATAAATATAAAGATATAAATAAAAATAAAATTCCCTTTATTCATCCCATTGGGGAAATTGTCTCTAGGGTCTATTCCAGGGGAAGACTGGAATAACCCAGGCGTCAGCCATAATACAGCGCCGCAAATTGAGCTAGGGCGAGGTGACTTGCTCAAGGCCACAAGGCACAGTGGCAGGCGATTGAACTTGGTACCTTTTGGGTTACGAAGCAAAGACCGTACCACTAGCCATGCTGCCCCTTTTTTCCAACAGAGACAACGCTGTTAGTAGTCTGGTACTCATTTTACACCTGAGTATGGTGAGAGAATGGGAGTAAAGAGTCTTTTTCGCGTTCTCAACGATGCACCACTCAGAACGGTCTTGAACCTAGGACCTTCTGATCGTAAGGCGAGTGTCATACCACTAGACCTCATGAGGTAAAAATCACGGACAAGTGCTGCAGATACATCAATAGGGATATACGATGGCTCAATTTATTTAAAGAAGACTGATGATGTGGATGTTTCTGGTTTTCATCTTTATCGACAAAACACAATGTACGAAACACCAAGGACGAATGAGAGATGTGAGAATGGTGTAGTTAACTATGTGTTTTGTTGATAATAGTATACAACTCATTCAATCTTAGAGATTTTTGCTACTTTTCAAAATTGGAAAAAATGTTTTAAAAATGAGAATGTACATAGATAGTTTTATTCAACTATCATTAACATGTAAACACTAAAAACATTAACTTTGATAATATGCCTATAATTTGTCTCATAAAAATGTAATAAATAGGCATGGAGTAAAAGTAACCCGGGTCAACTACGGATATAGTCGGTGTGAGAGTTGAGTGAGTTAAACGGGAAATCCGAAACGTCCCCATTTTCGGTCTTCATTGATTAATTTGAAGCTTCCATTTCATTTCCTCCTGGTATTTATTTCTTCGAGCTTCAACAACAGCAGCGACATTTTCATCAGGGGTATTGGGAGCGTTTGTCAAACTATTATGTATTTAAACATTTTACGCTGCAACCAACAATAGAAGAAAGCGTGTTATCATTATACAAGGTTGCCAATTTTCCATTTATTTACGGAATTCAGTATATTATAAACCCTCAGTATATTTTCCAATCACCTGCTAAACGGAAAAATAGTAAGTACAAAAGTCTTTTTACTACTGGAGTTCAGCACTCAGAAATGGGTCACTCAATGTGTTTGTGTAAAAGTTCAGTAAATTTTTGCCTCCAGAATTGGCAACCCTGAGTATTATAAAATCGCATTGCATCACATTTCTTGTTTAATCCACAGGCTTATGGTTTAACATTTATCTCCGATGACACTTTCCTGTCCTGGACTGGTACATTTGCAGCTGTTTTCAATGGGTTAGGAAGGATATTCTGGGGTTCCCTGGCTGACAAGTTCTCTTATAAGGTCATTATATACATCTTTTTAAACTACTAGAATTGTTTGCCTGGAAATTGTAATGGTTACGGCATATTATTTTTATTTCCAAGGAAGTCTCCTGCAGGCTTTGATAATAATAAGAAGAAAAAGAAGAAGGTGAAGCAGAAGAAGAAGAAGAAGAAGAAGAAGAAGGAGAAGAATGAGAAGAAGAAGAAGAAGAAGAAGAAGAAGAAGAAGAAAGAAGAAGAAGAAGAAGAAGAAGAAGAAGAAGAAGAGGAAGAATAAGAAGAATGAGAAGAAGAAGAAAAAGAAAAAGAAGAATGATGGTGACGACGATGATGATAATATTACCAATAATATTGCAGCGTTTGAAACTCTGATATCTACAATGTTAAAAACTTTGGCACGTGATCTGAACAAGTGGGTATGAAAGGTGTCAGACAAAGCAAGAAAGAAAAATACAAGAAAAAAAACCATCCCAAAAACCATACCTCGACTAGGATCGAACCTCAGACCTTCTGATTACCAGTCAGGTGTGCTACCATTACACCACAGAGGAGCCCAAAAGTTGGGACAATTTTAATACCCATATTCTTCACATGGGACGCGTTTTACGCTGTGAACCGTCACTTGCATCAAACAACACATACATTGAACACGAGGATGAGGATGAAGATATTTGAGTTACTCCATTTTTATTTTTGAAAATATCAAGTTAAGAAACTAGGCACTGGTGTAATATTCCACACTTTGACTTGCAGAGTATTTAATTGAATCTATTATATATTATGACAGCATGAACTTGATAGAGCATTGAAAAATGAACGAGTTCTTTTTTTGTTTGTTTTTCCAGGTGGCAGCCATGTTTATGACAAGTGCCTTCACGTGTCTACTGGTCACATTCCAAGTGACGAAAGTAGCTGGAGAGGCACTCTTCTTTATCTATGTCTGTCTCCTGTTTGGCACTTTCAGTGGGAGCTTTGCACTTTTCCCAACTGTCACCGCTAAGTGTTTTGGGCAGAAATATGCTTCAAGGAATTATGGGCTGGTCTTTACATCTCAGGTATATAATATATAGATTAATGGCATCTTTTTGTTGTTTTTTTGTGTTTTTTTTTTGTATTGTTTTGTTTTATTTTGATTTTTTGAGATTTTTTATAGTTCGAGGTCTCAAGGTTGAGAGCTTTTGCCAGATGAGGGTTATTTAAATCGATCAATATTTGAAGGACAAATTTCCAGGCCAATATTTTTAATACGTGTTATTCCAGAATACGACAGTTAATTGGTTAAGAAAAAATCAGACAAATCTATCATTTGGCTCTTGTTGTCTTGAGGTAAGACACTCGCCTTCTAACATCTAGGCCACGGGTTTGAGTCCCGTTTTGGGCAAATCAAGGTTGAGTCCCCAGGAAAGGCTCTTTACTCACACTCTCACACCGCTCTCGGGTGTAAAATGAGGACCTGACCAGTAACAGCATTGTCTCATGTCAAAAATTATATTGGATGTAAGTGTAAGAGCACTTAACTTGTATCATGTCTCATCCTACACATTTAAAAGTTGTAAGTGACTTCAGTGCTTTGAGTATAATTAAGTTTATTTTCCTTTGTGTATTTGTTAGTTACCTCATTTTATCCTGACTTTTATCCTTTAAGGGGGTCCCAATAGTTTTCAGTTGGTAGAGCATTCGCTTCACAGCCAAAGGGACCAAGATCGATCCCGGGTGTGGTCCAGATTTATTTTTTTTTGGACCCCTCTGTCTACCCAACAGTGATTGGGTTGCTTGGTCTCTTTGATCTGGTGGAAAGTACTTTACGATAGACTATACTAGCCTCCAAGGATAGCTAGCTATTTCTATTGCTATTGTCCGTGTCATGCTTTAGAAACTGGGATAAACTTTGGCCCCACTGGCTTAATGGCTCTGAAAGACTACTTTTTTTCTTCTTTTTTTTTATATCTTTTAAGACCAGTTCTCAAAATTATTACAATTATTTCTATCCTATATATGAAAAATAATAGAAAGCATCAAAATTTTAATTACATGTGTGCTAATAAGTGTAAATAGAATAGCAATTATCAAATGGAACTGAAGCTTTGAGTAGATTAACGAAGACAGATAAAGTGGACGTTTTTCTGGTTTCCCTTTTGTCAAGAAAACACGATGAATGAAACACAAACAACAAATGAGAAATGAAAGATTGGCGTTGTTATGGTGAATTCATCTTTAGTGTCTCGCTCACTGTGCCTTGTTGCCAAAGGAGAAATGGGAAATATCCACATTATCATGTAGGTATTTGTTAATTAAATCGAAGCGTCCATTCCATTTGATTATTGTTATTTATTTCATCGAGCTTCGAGCAGCGACATTTGCATTCGCTAATAAAACTATTACTTTTGTTATTATCTCATTTGATCTCATTCTTTGCTATTTTTAGTTCTGCCTTCTATACAAGTCAAAGTGATACAAAGCTGCCAGAAGCTGTGGACTGTAAAAAATAATAAACTAAAATGAATATAACACAGCTTTAAAAAAAAAGAGCATAATACCGACCACCAAACGTTTCAGGCTCAAAAACCTTCTTCAGCCAACAATTTAATAAATTATAACATAAATAGGCGCCTACATTACTTAAATATTTTAAAATTATTAAATATTCAAGCATTTTTAATAAAAAGGAAATTTTAGATGTTTTTATTTCTGTTACAGAAAACTCAAATATTTCTCTGGTTTTTAAGTAATGTATTTTTTTTTAATTAAAAAAAAATAAATTTGGCTGAAGAAGGGTTTTGAGCCCAACATATTCTGTGTTTGGTATTCTGTTCTTTTTTGAAGTTGTTATATTCATATTTTGATTTTAATATTGCTGTCTGTTTCAGTGTTTGACAGCACCAATAGGTGTTTTCGCAGCTCACAAGCTTCAGGTTTCAATAGGATGGACTGGTGTGTTTATTATGTGGCTGCGAGCGCATTTATAAGTAAGTGGAAATTCTGTTGTGCTTGATGGGAATGTTATTCATCCTCACCATAGATTTTGATTCCATTGAGGAAAACTCAGTAGAACATAAACTTTATATATTTACATTCCAGTGTTGCTTTAGCTCACTCAATCCTAGAGATTTTTTTCTACTTTTCAAAATTGGAAAAATGTATTAAAAATGAGCATGCACAGAGTTTTATTCAACTCTCATTAACATATAAAAACTAAAAACATGTTTGATACTATGCCTATAATAATTTGTCTCAGAAAAATGTAATTAATAGGATGGGTAAAAGTAACCCTGGTAAACTACGAATATAGTCGGTGTTAGGGTTGAGTGAGTTAAGATAAAGAACTGAAGAAAAAAGGGGAAAAAAGTTTTAAGAAAGAAAAATACAAGAAAAAAAATCATCTTTAAAAATCAGTCTTCCTTGACTGGGGATCGAACCTCGGCTACTCTAAAAAAAAAAACATGAGTTTTATATAGCGTAATATCCACTAAATGTACTCAAAGCGCTTTACAAGGAGTCCCTGGTCAACAGCAACATTTAACATGTTGGACGGGACATGACGACTGTTAGGCGATGTTACAATTTTTCGGACAAAGACAACGCTGTTATCAGCCAGGTACTCATTTTACACCTGAGTACGGTGAGAGAATATGAGTAAAGAGCCTTTTTCAAGGACTCAACTATGCGCCAAGTGCGAGGCTCGAACCCAGGACCTTCCGATCCTAAAGTGAGTGTCATACTCATACCACTAGACCACATAGCCACACATAGTAGAACATAGCCTCTCATAACATTTAAACGAACCCGTTAAAAGATGTAATTTTTGTGAAAGGAAAGTATTTCCATGTTTTGTTTTGTTTTGTTTTTTTTTTTGGGGGGGGGGGGGGTTCATTATGATGATAACATTCTTAAAATTTAGACAGTTCATTCAATAGTTGATCGACTGATGAAATAACGCACAAAGCTAAATTTGATATCGTCTGAAAGGGGAAATTTCCCAAACATTAACATTAACTTTGTATTTAGCATACGGAGCCACAAAAACATAGCAATATTTTATATTATATTTATATTAGATTATTGCTAACATTATTGAGATTATAACAATAAGATATAACAGACATTTTGTATAGACTTGAATCATTGAATGATATAACAATAAGATATAACAGACATATTGTGTAGACTTGAATCATTGAGAGATTATAACAATAAGATATAACAAGACATTTTGTGTAGACTTGAATGATTGATGCACCTTGTTATTACTTTTACTTCGTCTCTTTTTTTAAGTCTGTATATTTGACATTTATCTCAAACTTCTACTTCTGAGTGGGGTTACAGACCTCCCATAGTGGGCAGGGAGGTACATACTGTGTCCTCTATCCCTGTATATCTGTTTTCTAACTTGCTTTCTGTCTTTGTCTTCGAATGAGATGCGAGGGAAACAGTCAAATGTATAGTTAGTTTTGGGAGATGATATTTTTTCCTTGTAAATCATCTCTCTGTTATGCACTGTATTATCTTTACTTTTACATAAATATGATTTGTAAAACAATTGACTGTGTTCCTCTTGGCGGGGACCTGAGCTTGTGTCTGGTTGAGACACTTAGTGATCTCAAACTAAGTGCACTAATAATGTGCTCTTGGAATCTACATCTGATCCCTATTTGTTCCCAGTTCCCCTTTGTCTTGCTTATTCTCGGGTGCTTTAATTGTAAATCTAGAACTTTTTACTATCCCATTCCCTTCCATTTTACTGGCGCTGAT
>NC_088369.1:12234284-12352459 GCF_034508935.2 Berghia stephanieae
GTAAAACTTTTCAGGAATCAAAATGTTGAGGTTAAGAGGAAAAATAAAAGAAATGCAAAGAAAATCAAGCCTATTATGACAACAAAGTATAAACATGGACGTTGAGATAGAGAGAATTATTCATCATCAATATTTAATTTAGCATAAACATTGAACTTTTGAAAACAAATTGTTGTTTAAAACAAACAAAAAATCAAAACAAATTTTTTTTTAAACACTGGTTCTAAAATTTCACTGAAGTTTGTGCATTTTTCAGAGCATCGTGAACACTTTGCAACTCAGCTTTGAGTCTGAGGAGGTAGTCGTGCATTTCCAGTTTATCTTTTTCTAAAGCACTGTGGAAAAAAAAGAGAACAATGACAACATTTTTCTCAAACTATCAATGTAACAAAGCCACATCACAGTAGTTAAGGAATTCCAATGTAAGCATGATGATACAATAATATTTTGTACACCAGCTTCATGTTGATACAAAACATAATGTTGCCTAAATTTAAAGATCTCTGGAAAAAATGTGAATGAATCAGTACCAGAGAAAGCAAGAAGGAAAAACACAACAAATAATAACATCCCAAAAAAACTGTCTTCCTCGACTGGGGATCAAACCTCAGACCTCCAGTCTATTGGTTTTTTAAATTATGTATTTTATGTTTTTATTGTTTTTAGTTGTTGGATAAATAAGGGTTTTGAGCCCAAAAAGTTATGTGTTTAGTATTTTGTTATTTTGTTTTAAGCTGTTATTTTTGTTTATTACTTTTTACAGTCCACAGCTTCTAAAAACTTGGTATCACTTTAACCCACCATATAACAGCTTTCATCATCTGTTCCATTTCAAGATCAGGTTGACAGAAATTCTCATCTGTTATCAGCTTGGTTAATCTCAAGGTCAAGGATTGTTTTGCTTTCAGAAAGTCATTCTCTAATGAGTAAATAAAAATAAAAATCTAAATGCAGAATGATTGGTAAATCAGGGCTATGATATACAGTAGAATTTATTTAAACCGAAATTTTGGGGTCCTTCTAAACCATTTCGGTTTAAAGACATTTTGGTTTAAAGCAGGTTCCCGTTTTGCAATGTTTTTCAAGGGTAGTAACTATTTTAAGGAATTTGCTCATTTAATAGTATCATGGGTTTCTCGTTAAATGGAGTTGTTGAATAAATGCCGTCTTCGTAACCATTAAAATATTTATTTATTTTTAAATTTTATTTTCTTTTTTTTGTGTGTGTGTGTGTGTGTGTTTTAAAAATATCTTTGGGGGTTTTCGTTTTCAATTCAAAATTGTTGAAAGAGTTGAGTTTGGGATGCCGTGTTTTTTACATATCTCCATCTTGATCACCATTTTTTTCATCGACTTCACATAGTATTTTGATTTTAAACTCAAACATGTAAGCACAGTGCTTTCTTTTAGACATCTTTTAGTAAAATGCAAAGCTAAAATAAGATCGAAAGTTCTTGTGCGATAATTGATAATGAATGATGCACAGCTACTCAGAGGTCAAGTGAAATGGAAACGACAAGGCGTGTCAATGCTAAGCTGTCTACTACACATCTCTCTTTTGTTGAAAAGCCATTAGGTTCAAAGGCCTAATTACATAGACCCCCCCCCCCCCCCCCCCCCCCACACCACTTAACAAAGGCATAATTGCATTCATGAATTCTCCCCCCCCTCCTTTCTAACCGCCTCCCCCCCTCCCCCTTATTCCTCATTTTCGCCATAACGTGTCTTGCATTTCCATGTCTATGGTTTAGTTGGTCAACCCAAGTCCTATGTGATTTGAAATTTGCTATCACTCCCACACCCCTTTCCATCATTCGCACTCCATCCCCGCTTCTTTTTCCATTTGTGTGATTATGCGGTGCTTAAGCTCAGTGAGTGATTGAATTTTGTAAATATAGTTATTAGGAGGGAGAGAAAAAATGGGGAAGGCGCTCTCAAGTTGTTTCGGTTTAAAGAAAGTCCTGCTTAGAAGTAATTTCGGTTCATCGTAAGAATTAGTACAAAAATAATGAAGAAACTAGTACAATTTATTAAATTCTTTGCGGTTTAAGGTATTTTTCGGTTTAGCTGCTTTCGGTTTAAAGTAATTTTACTGTATTATTACTGACATAGATAATAAAGAAGGGGAGGGGGCGGAGTGGTTAAGGCAATGGATTGTGATCTCTAAGGTCCTGGGCTCAAGCCCTGCTTCAGGCAATGTCATTTTTTTTCTTCTTGGGCAAGATTATCAACCCCCAATTTAGCTCACTTTGGACAACATGGGTGATTCCTGTTGACATCAGACAATTGATTGATGGATTATCTATATTCCTTCATGAAATGCCTAAACGACGCGGGAGGGCGTAATCTTTTACTTTTATTGGTTGAAATGGGAAAAATAGTATATTACTTTGGTTATTTAATGAAATAGTTTCATGTTATTTAATTATATAATAATAACAGATAGACGAGATACATGGAAAAATATCTGTCACAAAATGATAATCCATCTTTTCTAAAGACTGGAGACAAACCAGGGATGCCATTTGCTAAAATTTTTTAAAAGCTGAAATTTTCTCTCGTAAAAAGCATATCAAAATATTTCGAGCAAAGCCTCTCTTTATCAAATGGTATTACCCTTAAATCTTAGAAAAGGATACATATCCATCTAGCTGCCCCTTAACTGTTGCCTGTCAACAACCAATGCTTTCATCTTTAAAACAAAATAATCAACTCATCAATACCAAACAAGGTCAGCAGGTAAATTTCAAAAAGCCAATATTTTCTGGCTTTTGCAGGAAAAAGGGCATCCCTGACAAACACATTTAAATTGCATAAAATCTTCCAAAGTCTACTGTATAGATTTATTACATCTATAGAATAAAATTTTGGGTTACAAGCAGAAGTTTTAATTTAAGAATTTCACAAGCTTATCGAGTGAAAATCTTAAATTGAAACAAGTATTTATAACTCAATAAAAACTTGAGCGCATTTATAAAGCGCAATATCCAGTAAATGTGCTCAAAATGGTTTACAAGGGGTCCCTGGACAACAGCAATACTTAATGTGTTAAGTACCACAAGACCACATCGCCGCACATAAACATGATTTAATCTTATTATTACACCCCTTCTCACCTAAAACATTTCATAAAACAAGGAATTCATTAAAATTAATAAGAATGAAGGCAAAATAATTAAATCGAATTGAAAATGTCAACTAGAATATTTCTGCTATCGTCTGCATCTTTTTCAATTTGAATTCATGAGCATGGGTCGCGGAGCAGGAGTTTTACCCACGTCTCTCTCTCTCTCTCTCTCTAGTTATGTAATTACAAATTACATCATTAATTTGATCGTTGATCATAAATTCACGACTGATGACTCATGATCGTGCATTATTGAATTCTTTTTTTTTTTTTTGTTGCTTTAGGTCTCTTCCAACACAATTGAGGTTATATGAGAGACCGCTGAAACAAAAAAAACAAGCAATCCAACAAAAATAGTACAAATGTAAATCAAAATCATAACCTAAAGATATCATAAGCTAAATTATAAATAACCAAGAACAAACAGGCAGAAGATTTACAGAAAAAAAAATATCCCCTGTCAAAAATACAATCACAAACCAAAGAAGCAGGATAGGCTAGTAAAGAGAAGAAGAAACGACATCACTATTGGATCGTACACCCATGCGAACATCATAGGTATATGATTCAAGGGTGATGCTCCCATCCAACCACCCGCTTATTGGATTTTTAATACATGCTTATGCCACAAACAAAATTATAGACAAAAAAAAATAGGGATGTAATAATATATATTTTTTGACAAAGTTCCTTGTCTACAAAATATATTCTTGAATAAAAAATCACTTTATAGCTATGTTAGGGTTTGCAACTTACTCTTATTCTCTAAGTCCTTACACTGAGACTCTGTCATAAGGATTTCGTTTTCCAAAGTTTTCTTTTTCTGGTAGAAATATCAGTAAAAATGTAATTAATCATTTCTCCTCCAAGGAAAAAAAATATGGTTGTGAATTTTCAAACATTATAAAAATTCACTTTTAATACTGGTGTGACTGGCTGAGAAAACCCGGAAAGATGTGCAAATTTTATTAATTGAGTTATGTATGCAGTGGTGTAGACCATATCTTTCTGATCATTTACCACTTTAAATTTTCTTTTTATGTCTATTGGAATCCAGGTTATGAATTTTTTTTCTGAATAAAATAAATTACTATGGGAAACACTTAATCTTCAATTTTGGCTCATATCTTGAATCGAAGCTTGCCGCATCTTCCCAGGTTTTCTCAGCCAGACTGACATATCTTATTGCATACTTCTGTACTTTTCATTTCATATTTTTTTTGTTTGGTTTTTATGGTGTGGATCTCGACATTTCACATTCCAGTATTGGTTTAATCTGAGAAATTAGGTAAGTAATCGGCATAGATATAAAGAGCTCATCTACTCACATAAAAATCTTTTGCAGTGAAAAGTGAAGATGCAACTGTGGACAAACAGGATTCAAACTCAAAGCTGGAGAGTAAAGAAAGCAATTTAGAAAGATAATCTTGAAGATATGTTAATGTTTTTCTTAATTTATTTGTTTTCCTCATACACATTAAAATACAAGCATCCACTGCATCTTTGCCTATTAACACAAAACGACTACTTTACCACCATCATTTTATATAACAGCCATAAGCTTTACATTGGTTACAGTATCAATTCAAAACAAAAAAAAAGGAAGCCAATTCATAGTTTAAATTTTTTAAACGATCACCGAAAAACACAAACAAATTTTCAAATGTACATTCTGATAAATGACTGGAAGTTATTTGTGAGAATTTAAATAGTAAAATTTATTCCCTTTTATATACAAAAGGGAACCAGCCAACCAGGCGGCTGCAGAACCCAAAGAGATGATAGAAACTGACCTGGCATTTTACACAAAATTAAATTCATCGAGAAGAATTTTTGGCTTTTTTCTAGTTTACATTAGAGTAAAACAATCAAAAAGAATAATGTCATAACTCTCGCTATCTCCATAAAAACCACCTCAAAATTTGACAAGTTAATGACAGGATTGCTGTTTGTCATGTGTCTCAAAATTATTATTATTATATTCTAATTTTTTTATATCGACAGATCAAAGGAATAAAAAAAAAAAACTTGTCATATATGGATGTAATTTCTTCAAACACTTAAAATTGATCATTTCAATTTTTTGTTTATTCTACTGGGTACGAATTATTATTGTTGTTATGTTTTTACATAATTTAAAAAAAAAGAAAAGAAAAGAAAATCCAACGTACAGTGAGTCTTTTCGGAAAACTTTCTCTTCATCTATGGCTCTCTGTATACAATTCCTGCCAGGTTTGTTACTGCCGATCTTTTCTTCAATTCTAAAATGAGAATTTTAAAAAGTACATCTAAAAGAGGAAATCTAAATCATCTAAAGAAAACTGGGAAGAGGGATGGGTTGAAAACTAGGTAATGATCACAGCTTTGTTCCAATAAATTGAAAAATTAAGACTTTTTAACAGTTGGTTGATAAAAGCACAGAGTATGAACAATTTAAATTATCTTTGTTGGAATAAAAACATGAAGATTGTTGTGTCCTGGCATTTTGAGAAATTATGGAGCAGGCACTGGTTTAAGATAAAGATTATACACACTTTTTCATTGCTTGGCATTATAGTACAGCAAGAAAATAGACCAAATCTGCAGGTTCCCCCAGCATGCTGAACAAGACAATTGGAGAGAGAGAAGATTAAAGGCAAGATGGAGTGTATACACTTTCAATACTCTCTTTATGACATGGAGATATGATAGAGGTGACAAAGTTACATGTAAAGGAAATAATAAAGTATATTACACAATCTTAATTCTATTGTTATCTATTCTATCAAAGACAAAAAAAAAATTAACATCAAGATTTCATACATATTTGACCTCCTAAACTTACGTCTGATTTGAGTTTAGAACCTCATTTACTTTTTGTTGAGCGATGGCAACAGTTTCTGATGGATAATGAAAGTGGAATGAATCAAAAGTTAATTCATATTGTGAAATGTTAGTATAACAGTATATATATATATTAGGGATGTCGTTTTACTGGCTGACTGGATTTTTTTAAAATCTTCCAGCTGATCTTGGTCGTTTTGGTGAGCTTTTGTTTTGTTTTTTTTCAAAGATGAAAGTATTGGTTGTTTAAAGGCTATGGTTTAGAAGAAGCTATATTGATATATGTATCCTTTTCTATGATATACAGTCGATACCATTTGATGAAGAGAAGATTTGAACGGAATATTTTCATTATGCTCTGTCTATACAAGAAAAATTTTCAGGCTTTATTTATTTTAGCAAAGGGTATCCCGGGTATATATACATAACCCCTTTAGTCTAAATGGTATTATGTCGGGTTGATTTTAAAGTAATAATTTGAAATATAGCCAAAAATATGAGACTTAGGTTATACTAAAAGTTTTTTTGAGAGCAAAAGATTTAGTTTTTCAAAGTAAATCCCCAGAAAACTTCCCATTTATCGTCATTTTTACATTAAAATCATTTTTTGACATCTGGTTGACCCGAAATAATACAGGTTTGAGACAATCAGTCACAAATGTAAAAGAAAAAGAATTCATACATGTTCAAAAGATCTAAAAAGGGATGAAAGTGTAGAAAGAGAGAGAAAAAATTGAGTTTCATCAAATCGTTACAGAAATAGTAACAAAGAAACTCAAGTGGAGCTAAAGCAGAAAGTTTTCAGAGAAAAAGCTCTCCTCAAAAAATTGTTTCGGTCCTTAACTTTTTTCACTCTAAAAGGTCTGGACCATGACTAGGTCCCCTCCTACTCTTATTTTTGTTTTCCCAACACGAGGGTTTGAACCCACGACCTTTGAATCTATATCTTACTCTGGCATATTTTGTGTGTGCTCTTATCCATTACGACATCATTGCCAGTGATGTAATGAGATCACTTATTCCTTTTATGTTGTTGGTGTAGTTCGTATTGATAACACAATTCATACAATTTTTTTAAGTTGAAAAAAAGGTAGAATCTATAAGGTATGGTAGAAGTCAATACAATGATGTGTTGATATACTCTTTGTTCAAGGAGAGAGAGAGAGAGAGAGAGAGAGAGAGAGAGAGAGAGAGAGAGAGAGAGAGAGAGAGAGAGAAAAGAGAGATAGAGAGACAGAGAGAGTGGGAAGGATGGAAGTAAGAAGGAAAATAAGCATTACTCATGTATCTAATCTTTGAAAAAGGTTATACCGTTTACCTGAAAATCTTCTGTGTTTTTCTTGTAGCTGGCTGTACTTTGAACTAACTGAAAACAATTGATAAAACTTTTTTTTTAAATTTCAAGCAATATGACATTTTTAAAAATAATTTTACAATTTTAAATTAAAGGACCATTCTTCTATGTGTTTCTTCATTGGATGATTATTGATGTCAATTCAATATAAGAAATTTTTTGATTGTACAAGCTGGCAAACTGGTCTCTCGTGAGTTTCCTCTAGTACAAATGACGTCATTATTTTGCAACATTGGTATATTATTTTCGATGTAGGAGAGCATTTTTTGTGTTGACATCCGTCATAAGCCTTAGGGTGACGGTAGAGTAACTCTATATGTTGTAAAATCAAGGTCTGAATGATTTAAGATGAGAAATTCAAATGAATCTGCCTTTATGCCCTTTTTCTGGTGGAGTGATATTCGTACTACACAGCTTCTTAGCTGAAGGTGTGATGTTCAGGACCAGACAGATATGAAATGATGTATATTTTTACTTTCCTTGCTTGAGATCAATTTATCCAAAGAAAGTTTAGACTTAATTAGCAATAATAAATGAAACAAATTAGATTCTTTAATCAATACTGTGAGAAATGTATTTACTTACAAATGTATTATCTTAGAATTTTTTTGGTTTAGGTTCTTCATTTGTATATTTGAATGAAATAATGCATATTCAGAATGTGGAAAATTTATATACGTCGATGTGACACTAAATTATAATTTACATATTGGATCAATAACGTTCTATCTTATCTTATCTTATTAATGCAATTGATCAGTTTGTCATCATTTACCTTGCTCCAAATCGTGTTCAAGTGATTGCCTTTGGCATTTTTGTTCCTGCAGTTTCTGCACTAAACATAACTTTTCTGAAAAAAAAAGGTTAATATGAAACTTTTTTTTTCTTCTCAAAAACTTAAAATTGGGAGACCTTCCATAAGCTACTACATCCCAAGTATTCTTGTTCTAGTAGGGGGTTTGGGAGGGGGGAAACTTTTTTTTTTAAAGTCTCCCCCCCTCCCAAACCCCTACACTAGAACTTCTAGTAGGGGGTTTGGGAGGGGGGGGGGGGGGCTTAAACACCCCCCCCCTCCCAAACCCCTACTAGAACAAGAATACTTGGGATGTAGTAGCTTATGGAAGGTCTCCCTTAAAATTATATAACAGTAACAGGTGGTTAAATTAGGAAGCACGGACAAAGTGCATTTGGAAAAGGGTATAAAGTGCGACAGAGAGAGAGAGAGAGAAGAGAGAGGAGAGAGAGAGAGAGAGAGAAGAGCGAGGGAGGGGGGTGGAGAGAGAGAGAGAGAGAGAGAGAGAGAGAGAGAGAGAGAGAGAGAGAGAGAGAGAGAGAGAGAGAGAGAGAGAGGGGGAAGAGACGACCGTTTACCATGTTTCAGCTCATTAAGGCTGTAAAAGAGCGATTCTATCTTTACGTTATTGAAGTGAGTCATTCTTTTTTACGACCGGGTATGACTTTAATTAATTTTTTTTTTAACCTTTTCACTTTATTACATCTACAACTGACAAAAGTGACAAAATACTGAAGTTGAAATCGGCCGAGGAAGAACTTTTGGCTTGAGGTTTGAGCAGGGGAAGGGTATACTCTTTTACGTTTACGAGTAGGTAAGAATGAAAGGGCATTATGAAGTGTGACGATAATCTTATTGAGATGACGAAAAAACATGATTTACAGATATATATACAGAGGACTCTTACCAATTACGTTCATTCGCGAATTGCCGGTAATTATTTTAGGGAGGGCAACCGCAAGAACTTTCCTTTTTTTAAAATTATATTATCAAATATTTTGTTTTAAAAAAAAACGAGGAAAATAGCGATGCATCTTTTTTTATTAATAGAACCGACTTGTCGTTAGAGTTGAAATTCTCAACTTCCGTTAGCGTTGTTGCTAGGATAATCAAAATGTCGGCATAGTTTATTATGAACCCTTGTGTACACCAAGCCTACTTCATATCAAATGCTTACAATTTGTTGGTGCATCGGTACGATAACTATTGTTAAAGTGCCTGTTTTGTATGAATGTGTACATGTAGTAATGAAGTGGATGTGTTTTCCAATGGAACTAGATACGCAGCAATAGCGCGATTTTTTGAAGTTAATTAATTAAACTTAAACTTTACTTTTAAAGTTTAAAGTTAAAGTTGATAAAAATTTAAAGGTCTAAGTCTAAGTAAGTCTAGCCTGATATATCTTAACCATTTTTCACCAATAGAACAGTACAGTAACAGGGATGCAGCTCAGGTTTCAATGAAGCCCAAATCGCATGACTCTCTTGGCCTTGGCGTGAAAAGTGAATAGTGAATGGTCCGCAATTATTAATTCAGATTAGTTATGAGTCAGTATTATGAGACAAAACATGATAATGATGTGTTCTTTCATTCCACTAAGTCAAACTGTAAAATGATTTATTGTGATGAGATGATGGATGAGTAAAATGAAATGCCTATCTATCTTTTGTTAGAGTATGTGTGTGTTGATAATATTTGCGTGTGTTTGTGTGTGGTTGTTAGTCACAACATCTCTATTTTGTTATAAGTTTACACTTGTCATAGTAAAACGAAGACGTTCGTTATTCTCCACAAGTGAACAGATTTTAACGTGAGTCAGAACTTGCCTCATTTGATCAAAAACTTTTTTTTAAAATTTTAATCCACAGGTTTATCAATAGGATAAGTTTAGATTTTAAAATCTAGAACTGCTCTTGATAGCCTCATGGCGGTCGAAGCTATGGAGAGATTAAACACGGCATCATCATTCATGGGTGATGGAGATCCAAGCCTTACAAAAGTGAAATATAAAACAGGTGCTAAGTTTGAAGGGAAGCTGGTTGACTACAAGAAGATTGGTCAAGGAACATTTATTTGGCCAAATGGAGCTAAATATGAAGGGGAATTTTCGGACAACATGCGACATGGAAAAGGTCAGTGATAATTTTACGAGTCTAAAAATACATGGATATTTACTCCTTTAATGTCTGTATTTTAACAAAGATGAAATAGATGGCTGTTATACTTATCATTGATAGTACAGTCCACTCTGGATAATCGCAACACCTTGGGATCAGCGAAAATTTTGCAATTAACTGAAGTTGCAATTAACCGAAGTGGAGTTTCCTGTCCACTATTGCAACATTTTACACATATATGGTAAACTCAAGCCAGTTGTAAATATTGTTCTTATTCCAACATAGACTGAGCTAATTGATTGAAACAAAAACCATATGGCATCCCTGTATAGATTTTGTCAAGCAAAAGCAGCTTGGATTAACTTTCACTCTTTTGTTCTCAACATTTGTAAGAGTCAAAGAGATAAGCTGTGGGGAGAGATGATAAACTCTCACCAAACTCGTTTATCACAATGCACAGTTGTCAATCCCAAAACAAAAGATATCGCTCAGTCTCTCTTTACAACTGTCATTGTCTACCTGTTATCAAGACTATGCCCAGCCCCCTCGCCTCCTATCTAATGGCCAAAGATGACATCACAAACCCATAGTGCAAAGCCCTGCCCCCGTTTGTCTCTAATAGAGTGGTGACACACTCCTGTAGCATTAAATCCCGATCACTCTTGATTATTCAACCTGTCACGATTTGATGAAATCATCCATGATGAAATTTAATCATGATATTTTGTTTGATTGATTTCTTGACATTGCCACTTTTTGAGGGTGAAAATTTGTTGCGATTAACCGAAGTTTGTTGCAATTAACCAGTGACTTTTATTTAGAATTAATTCAGTTTCTTGGGAAATGTTGCGATTAACCAAAAGTGGCGATGAACCGAGTTGCGATTATCTGGAGTGGACTGTATCAAATATGTTAGAAGAAGATCCGAGAAAAATTTTATTCTGACATAACTCAGATTGATAATTTATGAGTGAGGTGCTTATTTACTGGTTGAGTTGCACATGACTCCAAATATAATTTTGAGTTTTTGATAATTATTACAGTTAAGAAGGTACATGAAATTAATTTGAGTTAAATCATCAAATTTACCAGGTTATTCATATCAGATCAATTTTTTTTTTTTTACTCTTCATTTCGTCATTAATTCTCAAAATTATACTTTTTGGTGTTGTTGTTGTTATTATTATTATTATTATTATTATTATTATTATTATTATTATTATTATTATTATTATTATTATTATTATTATTATTATTATTATTATTATTATTATTATATTATTATATTATTATTATTGTCATCATTATCATCATCATCATCATCATCATCGTCATCACCATTATTATTATTTATGTGTTTTTATCATTATTATTTTTAACATCGTCATCTTTGACATCGTTTGTTGACACAGGCTTACAAGTTTGGAGTGATGGGAGTTCTTATTCTGGGAACTTTGTCAATGATTTAAGACATGGAGATGGCAGTATCAAATGGTCGAATGGTGAGGTACGTCATTTTAAACAAAAGTACAAGAAATAATTGTCGGACATTAGGAAATAAATTTATAGTCAAATGGCTGCCTGAAATTCTTCTGAGTTTGAGACTGTTTTCAAGTTTCTTGAAAAAAATCATCAATCATTTATTATTACCTTATTTAATCAGGACACCATTACATAACATAACAGAATTATTTTTATTTTCATTATTGATTGAATAGAACGTTTTGTTCATGAAAAAGTCACGGTTTTCTTTCTTTCTTTTATGTGAAAGGGGGGGGGGGGGCTCTTAGTCTAGATTTAATACTTTCTTCCCTTTTCCTTTTCAGACATACACAGGAGTTTTCTTCAAAGACAGACGTCATGGGAGTGGTACCTACTCTTGGCCTGAAGGGTCCTCTTATTCCGGCACTTTCTACATGGACAAAAAAGAGGGTTATGGGACGTTCAAATTTTCAAATGGAGATATTTTTCAGGTTTTTTTTAAATAATCTTTTTTTGTGTAAATTTATACTGACCTTGACAGTAACTAGCAATGGAATTTTACAAAATTGCCCTGGGCGAAGCAGATATTCACTACTTCATATATTTTGATCAATTTTCTTACCCTTTTAATGAAAAGACCATTTCTTTTATGGCAAAATATTTCAACTGTTCATTAAAAAAATGGTAATATTAATTAGGGCGAAATTTTATAATTCTCTCCATTACAATGGTGTGACATCAACATTTTTATGTCTTGAGTTTTATGAGAGTTTGTTTCATTAAAAAGAGTTGAGACATCAAGGAGACCCATTATTTTGCCCCACTCATCCTTGAATAGAAACTCATTTGTTATGCAAGCCTTATACACTAATTTGTCCTTCGATGCTTTCATGTTTACACCATTTGTGAATAATGCAGACACAGGCGTTTATTGCTTTCAGTTTAGTTCGCCAGGTAAATCTAGCCAGTCTAGTGATGATGAGTCATAGCTTTACACTGAGAGAGGGAGACAATTTTTTCGCCGTTTTGATCGATTTTTTTCTGAATTTCAAACTAATGTAATATTGCCGTTATTAAGTGTAGCAAAAATATTTTTATACTACCAAACAGTTTATTAACAGAGTTTTCATTGATTATTTAATCATTATTATGATGTTGTTAAAAAGCAAGAGGGATAACCCATGAAGTTGATACATAAATTTAAGTGAATTGAAATTTTTAAGAGAATATTTTAACATGTTCAACACTTAAGATTTTAAAACAAAAGTAATGGAAATGATGTTGAATATCTGTATAATGTAGACATATAAATTCTTTTCCAGTAGATTGAGGCGTTTTTGAGATATCAGTTCACCTGTACGTAAAAGTAAGGATTTTGAGTAAGGTAAAACTGAAATCCAATCACAGCATTGTCTTAATTGACATTTTTTAATAAACCAGCAACACAGTCAAATGTGATTCATTTATATTTATCCCAGAATCAACGAATTATAAGAATTCCATTAAAAATTGTTATACCCTATAAGGACACTCATTTAAAGAAAATCAAAACCACTAAGAAAATCCTAAAGAGTTCTTATAATTTTCATAACCTTATTTTTGAGATATCCATGCCCATTACTTTTTTATGTACTTGACTTGCACCTCTTTTAATTTGTGTGCCATATAGACTGCATATAGCACATCACTGGTGAAAGATTAGGATCATATTCACCTCATTAAGTATTGTTTCTTGTTCAGAGTTTTCTCATTGAACCAAATACCTGCATCGCATTTCTTTAAATTATGTACCAGTGAGATACATTTCTCGCAAATTGAAATATTTAAATATGTCAGAATTTCTCATTTATATTTATAGTCAATTGTTGGTAACGTCTAGTCTTTTAATCCTCTCAGCACGGCTCTTTACTCTTTCACAACAAATTCGACATATTTCATTAGTACTGGTGTGATGACCGTCTTCAATGTGTCTCTCCATGACCTGAACAGAACTTAAATAAGTAAATTTAAGAAATATCTAAAATTTCCGCTTAAATTCAATGAAATCAAATTAAATAAATGTCTCTTATCATCACTATCTAGTTTTATTATTGGGTTTCTAAAATATCATGAAATATTCTCCTCTTTGTTGGTAACAAAAATAATTATTGAGATTCCTTTCCACACCGTCTATTCTTAAATCCCTGAATCTACATAATAAAGTATATATCATATGAAAGATAATTTTATCTACTTTTCTCTGATCCCTCACCCTTGATGGTAAAAAGTGTTGGTTTGATATTTTGAATTTTTAAATATTTCTTAAACTTATAATTTTAATATTTATTTCATAAAAAACTCTGATTATTCAAAAGAGCAAAACACAAACTTATCATTTAATGATGTAAACAAAAATAATTGCGTCTTGTAGAGGAAAAGCTGGTCTTTGTATCCATATATGTTTGAAAATTATGAAAAAGATGCTGCGTCCACAATAGGCTGAGAAAATTGAGTATTTTGATGAAATTTCTACCACTCTCTGCCTGAGAGAAATTCAAAGCGATGAGATTTACCTGCAGACATAATTTATTGCCAGTGCACCCCGTCTTGACAGGTGTTATCACTGTGGTTGACGGTGGATTGTTTACATTACTTGACGGTAGCCAGTGAGGGAAGAAGTAACTAAACTGAAAGTTTGGGCCCTATTTAAACGGCTGTGCAGAGTACTAAAGTGTCAGTATTTGTTTGTGTCCACTTTTGACAGATTGAGAAATGTAATTTTAACTTTGATTCTGATTTTGTCAAAGTTCTGTCTGATTTACATGTTAAGTTGTGTGATTTTATCTCTTTCTTTTTATTTGTTTATTTCTGAATACTTTTTGAGAGCTGACAGCATTTGATAAAAAAATCTTTTTCAAGACAAATTCTTGCTGTAAAGAAAGAATTAAAACACCGCTTTGTTCTATGTATAATTTCTCTTTAAAAAATGGTTTTGATCATTTGTTCAACTTTTTCATTTTTTCAGGGGCTTTACAAAGAAGATGAAAGAGAAGGGCCAGGTGTTGTTACATACAAGGATGGAAGCCAAGATGTCGGCTTGTGGAAGGGAGAAAAGCTGATCAAATTATGTTCAGAAATAGACGGGGCTTTCTCTATCACTGCACATCCACAGTTTGAATACAATGCTGACGAACACGTTACATACATTGATCTCTCCACTGATAATTCGTCCCTTGGTCCAATTGAAGGCATTTTAAATCCTCCTTCAGCTCTAGACTATGCCCCAACTCCAAACATCACTCAGCGAGTAAATGAACTCTATAGCGAAGCACTCGACCCAAGGAGTTTAGCAGTTGATAGGCAGACATTTGACTATGAGTTTTTCAAAAAGACACCAAAAAGTAACCAGAACCAGAGTTCATCAGTGAAAGCATGGAATGCCTCGCCTAATATGGTGTCATTACAAAAACACACATTAAAACATTCGGGAGGGAAAAGCGCAATCAAATTGGACATCGATGCCATTATAAATTTGGATAGAAAGAAATTTAAAGACAAAGGCCCATTAGAGAAACAGTCAGAAGAACTCTTGATTGCTGCAGGAAGTGGGTATTCTGGGCAGGTGGAAACATTACTTAACTCGGGTAAAGTGCATCCTGATGTAGCTGATCGACAAGGTCACACTGCCCTCATTGGAGCTGTGGTAAGTTGCATTTGTTATTTTTTAAAAGGATATTTCATCAAAATTATTCATAGATCTGAAACTTGTGCCAATAGTATAACACAAGTGTCAAGATTTTTTTGGGGGGATCAATTTTGTGGGTTTTTTCTCCAGATTCAGAGTTGTTCATATGATCTACTATTGCTAATTTTGTAACATTATTGAAAATTGTGTTTTGTTTGTTTCCAATATTTGATTGAGTAATTTTACATATTTGTCTTGAGAGATTTTTAAAAAATTATTTTCACATTATTTATTCTTTTTTTAAACCTATTTTCCAAGATAAGGATATTATTTTTGTTGTCTGTGACAAGCATAGTTAAACATGCAGCAGGATTATTAGTAATTTGATCTCTTTTTTATTTATTTTATTTTCACACAATATATATTCTGGACAATATCTTGTTGAAAATTTGCTCTAATTAAAAGTTATCACCAATCAATTGATCCATCTACTGCCTACAGGTCAACTGGCACATTGATGTGATTAATGTTCTCCTCAACCACGGCGCCAATGTCAACAAACTGAGTGATGAGGGCTGCTCTGCACTTTCAGCAGGGACTATTTTTTACTATCCTATCGAAGGATTTCTCTACAACATAGCAGAACGTTACATGAAGGTCCCACCCGAACTTCTGAATAAAGATGCGATTAACCAAGACCCAAATCTCAGAAGTATTTTAGCAAATAACAAAGAGCGAAGGGCCAGTCGTCTTAACCAAATTAATCGTATCAAATCAGAAACAGGGGGAATATCCAGACAAGTTACCATGAACTCTCAAAAATCTGATGTAAAAATAATGACTTCAGGGCCAGATGAGAGGGGTGATGATGGCGTTTTTAACAATTATGATGAGGAAGACGTGGACTCTGCTTATGGAGAAGATAATGAGATGCGTTGTAAAGACGACCTCTATGGAGAAGGTCCTGAAGATTTTGAATCAAATCAGAGCTTGAGAAATTATCACATTGAAGTCACAGATCAGCTTGTTGAAAGGTGTGCCACACAGCTCAGTCATAACGAGCTTGTTGTCAGTAGAGAAAACTCAGATGTTGGGGTAATGGGCAAAGCAAGACAGCTCGCCATACAGATGTCACAGTAAGTCTATCATCATAGCATTATTAAAGGCTTCAGAAAGATTTTCTCACTACATTTTATGAATCGTAACAAGCATAGATATAATCACACTTCTAATGTCTGTATTTTGGAATTCAATATATCGATCAAAAATGAATATAGATAATTTTGACTTATTTTTAAGTTGAGGGATAGAGCTTAATATATTTAAAGAAGAACAGTCCAGTAGTTCTTTTAATTTATGATTTTTTTTTTCAAAGTATTTCCAAATGGAATAATTCATGGAAGGTTTGATTTTATTTATTGTTGTTGTGGTTGTTTTGGGTTTTTTTTATTTTCGTTTTTTTTTTGTTGTTGTTTTGTTTTGGGGTTTGTTTTTGTTTTGTTTTGTGTTGCTGTTGTTTTGTTTTGTTTATTTATTTCTTTTTTGTTATTTTTTATTTTTGATTGAAACCTTTATTACTGATTTTTGCAGCCATGAAAGAATGAAAGACACTCTAGACCTTCTATTAAAAAGAGGAGCTGACCCAAATGCTTCTTCTGTACCAATGCCTGTTCTCTTCTTTGCCATCAAGTCTGCTGATGTGGAAATGGTGAAGCTGTTGTTGATGAAAGGAGCCAACACGAATGCCAAGTTGAGTCCGGAGAAAGGAGGTTTGTATCCCATCCACATTGCAAGTGCCATTCCAGGAGAAGAAGGGGTTCAAATCACTGAGCTACTATTGGATGCTCTCGCAGATCCTGATGCAAGAGCTTTGGAAGATGACTCTTTTCTCAACAAAATGTTGGTGAGTTGATTTGATAGCTATTAGACGTGTGTTCTACCATCGGAGCTATTGGGACCTCTATGGAGTGACATATATGATTCAATATGTTTCCTTTTTTTAAAGTTTGCCGTAAGATTTGTTTTATTTCATACATTTAAAAAATGGAGAGAGCAGCTATACTCATCAAGGTTTTTTAAAAAAATAAAATAAAAAATCTGTAACTGAATCACACAAATCTCAGCAAGCGTCATTCAGACTGCGAGGCTTACGAGGTTTTATCTAAATTGGACTATTGTAACTCCCTTTGGGCGAATTTAGCTAAAGACAAAATTAGCAAACTTCAGGTTGCTCAAAATAACGCAGCCAGGCTCATTGTACGCAATAACAAAAAATACCGTCAGCAACTCTTCTTCTCCGTGAGTTACATTGGCTTCCTGTTGAAAAAAGAGTTGCCTATAAGATTTGTACTGTTGTCTACAAATCCCTGAGCACGAACAGTCCCTCCTATATTAAAGACCTTCTAAACATATATGTCCCCAATAGAAACTTGAGGTCAAGCAATGACCAATCAATCCTTGTCAAACCTAAGCCATTGCGTAAAATAGGTGAACAGTCTTTTCAATTTTCGGCCCCCATTTTTGGAACTCTCTCCCGTCACACGTGAGATGCTCGGATTCATTAACAACGTTCAAATCTCGCTTAAAGTTTTATCTTTTTACGTCATAATGTTGCAATATTATTTTCATATTTTGTTGTTGTTAAATTGAATTCGTATCACGTTTCCTTCACACTTGTCTCACTGTAATATGTTTTGTTTTATATCACTGTAAAGCGCTTAGAGCCTGTGACAATGGGGTAAAGCGCTATATAAATGCCATTTATTATTATTATTATTATTATTATTACTACTTACTTGATTTTTATCGGGTTTTCTTTTATTGTTATTTATTTGTTTTGTTTTCCTTTCACTTTTCCACAATCAGGAGGAGGAGTGGTCAAAAGATGCCATTTCCCCAGAGTCAAAGGCTCTTCTTGGAGGTCGAACAGCTTTGCAGATTGCATGCATGCGTGATGACAGCTATAAGGTGTGGAATTTTAATTTTTATTGTTATATTTTCTGTCACATTGGTTTTAAAACAGTCACCTTTCTGAATTCCAATGTTTCCATTCAAAGTAATATTATTGAGGAATTTTTCTACCCTGTGCGTTGTATTAATAACCTTAAATTTAAAATCATATTATTTTGTGAATGTTAATTTTTTCTAATTTATTTACGAATTAAATACACATGATGAAAATTTGATAAAATTAACATGTTTTCTTCGTGTAAAGTATTTCATTAGTTTTTGAACAAAGAAGTACACCTAACCTTTTCATATTTCTAGATTCTATCTTAAAAACGTGTTCTCTCATTATCTGCTTTTATCTATCAAAACTATAGAATGCATGCAAAGTGGTACGTCTGCTCCTGGAACATAAAGCAAATTCAAGTCTGATGTGCAATGGATTCTCTCCCTTGGCTCTTGCTATCACTAGTGGAAACGACTTGGTATGTTGTTTGTTATTTTTTAGTTAGTTAAGTACCAGAAAGTACATTTCAAAAGTGGTGTTTAGAAAAAGAGAAGTCTTGATAAGAAGAAATAAACTTACAATAACCTTTCAGGAGTTGATTATTGAATGTTATGATCATAAAATGTAAGAATGTTGATGTGAAAAGATGTAGGAATACAATTATTTGGATTCATTGATTTTTCAGGCCATGATTTAAATGATAACCTTTTGGGGGTTGAATCGTGTATATTATGTTCATAAAACATTGGTTGAATATTGATGTGAAAAGATGGAGTAAGATAATTCATTAGGTGCATGGATAATTCGGTCCATGATTTTGTTTAATGATAAACTTTCGGGAGTTGAATATTGTATATTATGTCTATAAAACTCTGTAAAAATGTTGATGTGAAAGGATGTAATAAGACAATTCATTGTACTTCATTGATAATTCAGGCCATTGATGAACTACTTCTATTTGGAGCTGACCCAAGCCTGCCCTTGACCCATGGAGTGGGTAGTGCTTTGTGTGCCGCCACATCGACGGAATACGAACACAGGAGGACAATTCAGGGAAGAACTCAATTGGTGAGTATTCTGCTGCTTTTCTTTTTAGATAATCACATCTGTGTCACACTCTGATTGCATGTGTGTGTTGTATGTGAGTGTCTGAGAGAGAAAGAAACAGAGAGAGAGAGAGAGAGAGAGAGAGAGAGAGAGAGAGAGAGAGAGAGAGAGAGAGTACGTTTTTATGTATGCATGTATAGGTGTTGTGGATAGGCTTGCTTGAATATTGCATTGAACAAGACTTCATAGAGCAAGAATTGACCTTCAATATCACCAAACACATCGTAGGTCCCCTCACAATCCTCTGTCACGAGACTCAAAAGCTAGAATGATATTTTATTTTCTTATCTGTGATGGCCTCTACTTACTTTTTATTATATGTGACCCATCGCCTCAATGCAGTATTATGTCAGATTGTTTTAGATGCTAAAAAATGAATTTATAGTTTAAAAAATATGAAATTTGATATAGTTTGTGTTATAGTCCAAAGGCAGTGCATATCACGAATGACAAGGAAGACACTTATTGGTGGTGACTAGGCAATAAGATTAATGCAAACTCTACAATTTATATATCACAGATATAGTATCAGTTAACATGGCAATGTAGAATTATACATATCCAAAGACGATACGTTCTATAATGTTACGTAACTAATTGCTAGAAATATATGTATAAAGTATAATATATTGTGACATTATTTAAAGGTGCATATGCATATTATTCAGTGTATTACACGTGCAGACTCAAAAAAAATGGTTCTGAAATCACCAAGGACAATAACTCAATAGTGATACACCATAATCGTTTGCATGTTTGTTTGAAGAATAAAGATATAGCCTATTTTCTCTGAGTTACAAAAATTAGAATCTAACATTTGTGCTCAGGATTGCTTTAAAATCACTTTTTGGATCCGGTACTACCTGGTATAGTACCATTTTGAAAAAATTGGTTACTTGTCTATACTTTTCATTTATCATATAGGTGGATAAGCTGATAAAGGCAGGAGCCAACATTCTGTCCCCAATTCCCATTGGACTGAAGAGAGTTACAGGGACTGCAGTTGACTATGCATATTACATGTTCAATCAAGTAAGTGCATCTTTTTTTTTTTTTTACATTATCATACTAAGGTCACTTTTAATACCAATACCAATGTCCTTTTTCTCTCTCACTCTTTTAACACTTACGAAAGGTAGCAATAAGATCGTTTTTTAATGTATTGCAATTTTCAGTCATCCATGCCCTATGATCCGCTGATGTGTAAAACAAATAAAATTGAATGTGAACATTTACATAGAACGTTTCACAAATTCACTGAGCTCAATTCACTTCACACTGCTTTATATATATTATATTTATGTGCTTCTGTGTTGTCACCAATGATCATTTACTTAAAATATTTGGTTGACAAAGATGAACGTTTCACCTTGATTGGCAATTAAAATATTTACTACAAGTGTTGATGCTATCTAATGAGATATGCTATTTTGTTATTCAACATTACTCACGCCGTTGAAATGTTCAACTACCATCACTGTATGTATTTATGTAAGCCCAGAAAAGCAGACTAGACCGAATGTTGAGGGAAGGGAATGAAAAGGGGTTTAATTGTAATTGCCAATGAATATTCAAAAGCTGAATTTGAAGGCGTTTTGATTTTGTTGAATATTCGATATTAATCTTTTTCTTTCATTTTAAGCTTTATCTTATAAAGTGCTTGCCAACATTCGTTCCATCTGCAGGATCTCGAAAACAATTTTGTCTCTGTCTCTGTCTTATTTGCTTCTGTTTAGGTATCACTCAAAACTTTAAGACACAAATTATGTACTTACATCTTTTGGTCCGAGTGTTGCCACTGTATTCTGTCCTTTATGTTTGAAAACGTTCCCATTTGTTCGTATCACACATTGATATCATGTTATCACCAATCACTGCTTTACATTTTTGTTATTCCCTCAGGTTGTGACATCTTTTAATTTAATTATGTATTCCAAGTGGAGTCTTTATTTCTTTCATTTTGAACAAATCATATTTTTGGGCACAACACACCTCTCAATTTTTTTTCAAAATGCAAACCAAACATTATTTTAATCAATTTCTAATCTGAAGTGCTTGGTAAATATAGAAAAATGTTTAAAACGTACTAAGCTGCCAGAAGATGCGGATTGTAAAAAGTAATAAACAAAAAATGAATATGACAGCTTCTAAAAATAACGAATTGGTAAACATGGAATGTTTTGGGGTCAAAACCCTTCGGCCAGCAACAAAACAAACCAATAAAAACATAAAAACATTACTTAAAATCTATCTGGTTTTTAAGTGATGTTTTTATGATTTTATTATATATTGCTGCTAGATGAAGAAGGGTTTTGATCCCGAAATTTTCCGTGTTTGGTATTTTGTTATTTTTGAAGCTAGTATATTAATTTTGTTTATTACTTTTTCTAGAAAAATGTTCCAAAATATTAGTGCAATTATTTTCATATTCCTTAGAAAGGAATGAATTTGTGTTTTAAACAAAGTAATGTGAGGAATGCATCTGAAGAAGAGTCGAGGGATTTAAAATTGAATATTCCTTTCGAAAGTTGAACAAATCATATTTTTGGCACAACACACATCACAAAAAAACACTTCAGCACTTTCAATGTTTGAATACAGTCGAATTTGTCTAAGTTGTACCTCTACATAACAGACATGTACACTTGCATCCATTGTCTGTGACTGTGACACCTTTACGTTATTTGAGCTATGTTTGAAATATTTTTATAGTAGCTAACTTCAATCAGCTGTCATTTTTTTTTTTTAATCTGTGAGTTAAAGTGACCATTATGGACAGATTCGACTGTATTTTGTTTATGTTTATGTTCTATATGCATGAATGTTTCACCTGGCCTCACCCCTTGTCTGATTGAATCAGGACCGTAGAATAGCACATATGCCCTATCATGCCCTCACTCACGCCGAAAGGGAGACGTACAACGCACGTCGAAAGCTGCTGGCTCATATCGGGGATATCTTACGAGGGAAAGCAGTCGAAAGAGAGAAGAGAAGAAATGTTGATGAAGAGAATGTTGGTATGAGAAGTGAGTTCACCTTTTAAATTGTTATGTTGAATCTAAATTATACAAATTAAGTATAATAATTCCATACAAATTATGTCTTTCTCTGTAACAAATGCATTTTTTTGTAATAAGGGAGAGATTTATTCTTCATTGAATTGACTTGCCTTCTTTGAAGAGTGCAACAACACATGTGAGTTAAAACAACAAATGTGTACATGCAATTCACATGCACAAGAAACACACACGCACGCGCACACACATACACACACACAGTCTCTCTTTCACACACAAACACACACACATACAAGTTGGAGAATGCATTTTAAACTTTTATGTTGAAATGCATTTTCTGATTAAAATGCAGTTAAAATGTAAAATATATTTAATGAAAATAAAAAAGTTTTGCCATTTCTATATATTCATTCTAAATTATGATTTTGAAAAAAAAAAGGAAAATTCTGAGCTTTTTCTATCAGTCTCTTTTCGTTAAGAAATAACAGATGTTCAAACAAATTTAAATTTTTTAAATCAAAGAAGGTTATCAAGCTGGTACATTGAGAGGCAGAAGTCGTTCTGGAATTGTTATGATTCTTTAAGTATTGTTGAAATAAAAATCATGCTTGCATGAAAAACTGATGACTTTCAATAAATTTTTGAATATCTAGAAGTTATTTTTGATCTGTATTTGATTTAAGGGTCAACAGATGGGCATTTTTTCCTCCATTTTTACTGACAGACAGAACACTGAATTGTATAAAGTCTATAATTTATTCTCAAGGCAAGAAAAATTTCAGTGATTCTACTTAGATTGCAACCTTTGACCTTACAAACCAAGGATGGCTTTGCTTACCCCGATTCACTCTTTTCTTGTTATTTTGGATGTAAATTATTTCCTTCCTTTTTAAAAATGTTTTTCCTTTTCACGGCACATAACATTGTCTCGCAATATTGTTTCAGTTTATTAATGCTGTTTCTATTGTGTTACTTTAAAGTATTATAAAACTAAGTTGTATTATAATTATACAGGAGATTGTGATTCTTCATTGTTGTGTTGTATCTGATAAAATTCTATCTTGAAAAACAAAGGAGGAAAATGGGCCTGTATCATTTATTTCATCTATCCTAATATTTTCTTGACAACCTACAGCCTAAAATTATGGTGGACAAAGTATGTCTATATTGATGTATGAAATACAAGCATGGGAAAATAAATTCAGATTTTGAATCTTAAATACTCTTAGATATATCTACGCTGTTTTGATATAACGCTCTCCGTAAATTGTTGACACTGTAGTTAGAACGTATTTTTGCAATATAAGGCAAACAAACAAAGCATTCAGTGTCTTTTTTCTATCTGAGATTAGTTGTGGAATAATTCTATTTCTACAGGCCAAAGTCCGAGTGCTAATTTTGTCTACATTGGTGCTGGGGCCAAATTGCCTCCCGGTACGAAGACAAAAGCGGGTGCAAAGGCTGCTCAAGGTCAGGTCAAATTCGAATCATCAGATGACAAAACAGGAGCCAAGGCTGCTGCAGGCCTAGAGTCCCAACGTGGAGCTTCACCTCCAAGGTGAGAATTTTATTGGGTTTTTTAAAATTTCGTTTCATTTTTTGTGTGAAATTCTGTCTATACACGGAGGGGTTCATTTGTGTGCCTGGTTGTAATATACACAATTATAATCCTGTATCATTTCACCATTTATATATTGGTCTTACAGTTGTTTGAACAAAACAATGAACTGAGCACAGAATACTTTTTTTATAACAGGATAAATGAAAACTGACTTTGGAGGGACAGCATTTATACAACGTCAATTTTGGTCAATTGATACATTTTTTAAAATTTTAACGTTTAGACTTATTTTATTGCTAAGAAAATTCTGATAATAATTTTTTTAAAAATTAAAACCAGATAGTATTATAAATGTTTATTTTGTTTTTCTTTGTATTGTACAGAAAGATAAAATAGATTGAATCATTAATAAAATGTCTCTTAATAGTTGCTGATTACTGTGAAGTCAGTTTTTGATTAATTTCAAGGTTTAACATGAATGGATGATGTTAAAACGATAACACTTATAAAACGATATAATGATTTTTGTATTACCATTAAAGTAAGGGATTGGTGTACTTGAGAAATCAAAGCATAAACCTCAGACTGTAATAACTTAAAGCTATAAAGAGAGGATTTTTGGATGTCATTCACAAGAAATGCTGTACTTTCTCCATATGATACCTGAGGCTCATTTATTTTTATACGGGAGAGAGCTCGGGTGAACATTAAAGAGAAAAGCATGATAACAGTGTGCACTGAAACGATTGCATAAAATTAGTACAAAAACATATCGGTCCTTATCTTAAGTCAATAGATAAAATGCCAATTACTGATTTACACGTCTACATTTTTTTTCATCATTATTTCAAGTATTTTTAGTTTACCGGACCCAACTTGTGCTTTTGATAGTTTTGGCATTGATGCAAAGCGGAAATTGGGTATTTAAAAAGTGAATATATTATACAGGAATCATAAGGTGCATCAGATTAGAAAGGAATTATCTATGTGAGAAAATACAACACAAAATAGTGATCTCAACCCTAGCATGTCTAGAATGTATAAAATCAGTACATCATTGTATGTTATGATTAGATCATATTTTGAAAATGCGATCTTAATCACTAATTCTTTTCTATTCGGATATGACCTAAACGTGTAACAGGTGCCATAAAGTGCCCCAAACAAAAGCATAACTAACGCTTTCAAACATCCAGTATTGATTACACATGTTACACTTGTTATAACGTTAAATGATAACTGTAACATTGAACAGATATTTCACTCCTACTTATTTCTCTCTCTCTCTCTCATTCACTCTCTCTCTCTCTCTCTCTCTCTCTCTCTCTCTCTCTCTCTCTCTCTCTCTCTCTCTCTTCCTCTCTTTCTTTCACACGTGCGAGATATTTGAGATTAATCCAGTCAGTGCTATTGATATCTGCTTTATTTTGGTTGATAAAGTGTTAGAATATGCCATGTAGTAACTAATGCTGTTATTTTTCCTGTTTACGAAATTGTGAAATAAATTGTATGTACTCATCTTAATGCCAGTATTTGTCTGCATAGAATTATACTTATTGCATTATTTTGTTTTAAAAAATGTTCTACCATGTGATATACGTTTTGAATAGATTATATCAATATTAAAAGATTAGCCGATCATTAGGCTTCACGCTCTGTAGATAAATAGGATTCATATTTTGATAACATCATCCGGAAAGGTAATTGGTCTTGTATTCAGGTATATGCTT
Source organism: Berghia stephanieae (assembly GCF_034508935.2). Taxonomy (NCBI): domain Eukaryota; kingdom Metazoa; phylum Mollusca; class Gastropoda; order Nudibranchia; family Aeolidiidae; genus Berghia; species Berghia stephanieae. Next base: position 12,260,013 of record NC_088369.1, read on the forward strand.
TATGAATAAAATCACCAAAGACTGGCTGGTTGTGTATTTAGGTCGTCTGTGATGATAATGGAGGGTGTAAGCCCAACTCAACTTAAAAGTATGATACGCTCTCGCAGCGTGAAAACTCCTGTCAGGTCAGGTTTTATCTCTTGACATTTTCTGTATTTTATGTACTGGGAAATTTAACTAATTTTTTCTGATAATTATGACTATATCACATACAATTACTCTATGCACCTTTTATATTTATTTACAGCTGTGACTTTTTTTATATACAAAATGATCAGTGTTTGAATGACCGTTAAATTTGCTTTGAAATTGCTGATTGGGTGGGTTTTCCATAAAGTAGAACAACAAACATCATCTTCAAGGAAAGTTTAGGAAAGAAATGATGTTCACAAAACGAAAATTGGCAGGACTCAACCAATGCTTCGGTATTTTCCACATCAGATGCCTCAGCAAGATCTTAGGCATAACATGACGGCATGGGGTTAAAGCTCAGAACTTTTGGGATACTGAAGATTAGTGTTGAAATGAAGATTCATTTTGTCTATAAAAACACAGATCAAGATCAATTTCTGTTTTTTATTATATTATTTTTGCTTCAGAGGCACTATGATTTATAGGCGGCATCACAACTGTTTTTTCATTTGCTTTAAATTTTTTTTAAATCATTAAATACCATTAGTGACGAATACATTGTGGTTCTCTTTTTGTTTTCTTTCTTGGTTTTTCTGGGGTTTTTTTTAATTATTGCTAAAATTACCACTGATGTAGTGTATACCAAGTATACCACTGCTGCTAAATGCAATGCAACTTTTTATTACGGAATCCTTCAACTGTTTCAGTTGTAAACATTCAACTTTGTGATTTTAAGTATTTGGAAAATTTGATAGTTTGATGTTGCATTTAGAAAAAGATACTACGTTGCATTGTATTCTTTCTCCTTCTTCTGGGATGGCTTCTTAAAATATTAATTTTCCCAATTTAATTAACTTGTAATTAGGCTTTTTACGTTGGTTCATGGCTATCCTTTTCTAATCTTTTTATTTATTTTTTTTTTAAGTCGCCCTTTTTAGTATTCTTTACTATTTTATACGATTATCTAAATAAGATATTAATTCTTTTATGAATATATTTGATTCTGCTTTGATAAAAAATAGTTGAATGAGAAGCGAATTGCATGATTTGAAGAGCATTGCTAGTGTAGTGCTTAAACTTTATCTCATAAGCAAGTGGGACATGATGAAACCAAACATCTTCACAATATGAAGTATAGGGAGTAATTCATACAGAATTGTAAATAACTTGATGAAGAACATAATATGGAAATATGAGAACACATTTTCTTTATTATTTAAAACAGTGTTCTGACATTTTATTAAAGATCCTAATTATCATGACAATGGTATCCATTATTTCCCTTTTTAAAGATTATGATATTTGGGTACTGAACATCGATGATCTTATTTTTTATTAGCAATCACCTCAAACAAAATGTATGTGTTGGGTCATTATGGAATAAAACTTTTCAAAATCTGACATTGAGAGGTGAAAGAAACAATTGTTGTCTTTTTTCACATTGAATCAAACTCGACGATTATTGCTTGATAGAGGTGAACGATAAAGGGAATAATATGTATTATAAAGTGTTATAAAGTAGGTATCTCAAAATTTGAACTTGTCAGTCATATTTAGACCTAAAAAAAAAAAACTTTAAAAAAAAAAACCTTTCTAAAAATATATCCGGTTTTGATTCAGAACGTATGTTACCTTAATCATCAGAAATCAAGCAACTAGATAAAATGTAGACAACATGAATTATCGATTTGATGTGTTGTTCTGATTTTTGGAAAAAAAAATAAACGGTTAAGAATGACCGAATCTCATAAGTTCAGGATTGATGTTGAATGAAGCTTTAGATTGTTGGGTTCTTTATTGGTAACTCCACCCTCCCCTTTTTTTTTTTTTTTACTCCATCTACTTACTTTATTACATGAAAAATAAATTAAGAAATAAATTAGGTTGCCTATAAAATACAAATTCTGTATCTCACTACATCGGGTGAAGCTACAGGCTAGCGTTTATTTTCATAACATTTTCTTTTCTGAATAATTTTCTTCCCTTGTCATTTTTTGCTGTCATTTTTTTTTCTCACTCGTAAATGTTAATAAACCTTTAGATAAGGTTAATCTGTTACGCATTTTTATTTTAAAATATCATTGTTTTCTTTCTTTGTGTACGTAGAGAAGACTTTTTCTATATATTTTTATGACCAGCTTATAGTTTTTAGTTCATTGAAATTAGTTGATATATGTGGCATAATGGTTCGCCCATTTGCTTCACAACCTGGAAGACGACGCAAAGTCCCGAGTCCCTTCCTGTCTATCCACCCAGTAGTAAACGGGAGCTAGACTCCCTTCAATCTGGCACAAGTAAAAAAGACATGGAAAGGACCTCGTCACCCTTCTACATTATGTTATTAACACAGGACAGCTGTTTCACTAGCAATACGATCTCCAATGTCTGTTCAGACACGGAACTCACTCACGTTGATATTATTATTATTATAGATATTACATAGATTATAATTTAGTCTTAAACTTAAAGCACAGCTGCTAACAATTTTATCAAACATTAGGTTAGCAATTATATTAGAATAATATTTGTTATCATAATTGGGAGAACAGTTGCTCAGTTTACCTTGCTTCAACTCTTATTATTTTCTTTCACTTTTATAGTGAAAGCATTCTCTATATGTGACCCACCGTCCCAAAACGGTTTTATATAGGAGTGATACTGATACTAAAAGTTTAATTTATAATTTAAAAAATATGAACCTTGGTAAATTTTTAATGTTTTATTGATTAGAATAATATATTACATAAAATACATCGACCCAAAAAGTTCATTTCTTATCTTTTATTACTTTGAATTCACTTTTTTGGCATCAAGCACAAATACCTATACGTTTCATGCGGAGGGTCACATATCTTCAAAATATGAAAGTGCATTGAATTTTTTAAACAAGATGATTCATCAACTTATTAAAGTTATATACAGTCACGTCTCCTTAATGCGAACTCTGTAATACAGTGGACTCTGTGATCCAGATATGTGAGATGGGAATGGGTTTTTTTATTATCTATTTATACTTTATATTCTGGAAATTCGTGATTCGAGATTCAGACATTAGTTATGGGATCAATTTGATATTAAATATAGATTTTATTTTTGCTTTCGTAGCACACATCTTCAGTTTCAAATCTACCAGCCTCTTTTCAGCTGTGAACCAATATAATATAATGGCTAGCTGACCACCAATCAAAACCATTCAATTGTATGGGATGAGGTTAGCAAAATGCCTGTCAACAAATGCGCTCATTCATTGCCCAGTGGCAGTGGCTGTGTTTTGCGTCTGCTGCCCAGATGATTAGCACCACCTTTTTGGTCAACCCCCCCCCTCTCTCTCTCTCTCTCTCTCTCTCTCTCTCTCTATATATATATATATATATATATATATATATATATATATATATATATATATATATATATATATATATTATATATATATATGAAGAGCACCAGGATGAGACACACTAGCCCATTAGATTTTACTGTTTACAGCAAGAGAATCTGTTGACAACCGACAGGCTGATTTTTTGGGGGATGTTTTGTATCTTTCTTTCTGCTTTGTCTGGCATTGTTTCAAGCAAGCCTTTTCAGATTTTTATTTTACACCAGTGTCTGCTCCCCATTTTTCACTTTAATTGACAATTCCATTGTCCAGAAATTTATGTAATCGGGACAAATGTCTTGGAAAAGAGGTGTTTGGATTATGAAGATGTGACTGTATTTCTCGAGACTTTTACAATTGTCGAATGAATATCCAACTCTGGAACGACCAGTTTTGTTTTTTATTATCTTTGTTTGTTTTGTTTTGTTTTTTTGTTGTTTTTTTTTTTGGGGGGGGGGGTGTATTAGAGTTGATGGATGTCAGAGCAATAAAGATGTTCATAAGCAAAAGCTAAAATTTATATGTAGTATCACTTGTTGCTCATTATCATTATGCTTGTTATGCAAGACGTTGTTGATTTTGCTAAGTGCTCTATTCACCTGCTTAATTTCAATTTCTTATTACAAAGTGTTTACTGCTTTGAATAGGATAATTCAGATCTTGTGTTTTGTGCAGTGCTTAGAGTTTGTTGGGGTTTTTTAAATTTCAAAGCTGGCTTCGACATTACCTAAAGCAGTTTTGGAGGCACTTGATCTCTTTCGAATTTATTAAGAACAGCAGTTATTGGTAATGCTGTGTCACAATTTTTACGAATTATTTTTTTTAATGTGTGCCACATATTTATTTTTCATTTTCGTTACGAGTCTTTAATTGTTGTGTTAATTCTATGAGTGACTGTTTGCAAACTCTTATTATATAATGCAAGTGAATTGTATTTTCTGAGGTTATAATTTAATGATGTTTATTTTTTCTTCTTTTTTTTTGGGGGGGGGGGGGGGGGGGGGGGGAGGTCCCTAAAATGAATTTATCAGAATGATATTCCGGTGATGTGTTATACAAGAACACTTTATTACCATTATTTTACACAAATCTGATCCAGCATCTCAAACAGCTATTATGTCAGAATAAACTAGTTGATAGAAATTCTTTTTGTTTTTTAAATATGGAATGAGGTTAGTAAGAAGTAGATAGTCCTTCAGAGCCATTAGGCCAATGGTGCAGAAGTCTATTCTAGTATATATAGCTTGAATGAAACGAACAATAGGAAATTTTTGCTATCCTTTGGATAGACGCCAGATGTCGCAAAGTACATCCAATCCCTACTGGGTGCACAGGGAGATCAGAAAAGAACCTCGACTTCACCCGGGATCCATCTTGGTCCTTTCGCTTATGAAGCGAGTGCTCTACCAACTGAGGTATTGGGATCACCCCGTGTTTACATTTACTAGGGAATTATAGCGGTAATAGAAATATTAATAATAGAACCAGAGAAGAAGATCCAGTATGTGGAATGTTTAAAGTTTCCTCATTTAAAAGAAAACTAAAATCGTCGCCAGGAAACCCTTGTTCAAGTACTGCTATGAATGTGGACGTTCGGTGGGAGTGCGTCTGGCTGCCTGCACAAGGTGTAAAGAGGTTTACTACTGTAGCAAGGCGTGCAAGTTGAAAGCATGGAATGCTAGACACAAGGAAGAGTGTATTCGGGTTGGAGGTAAGTCTAATTATAATAAAAAGGATCATATGTACAAATTTAAGTTATATTTCACCCCTAAAATATTCACTGCTTTACTTTTAGGAGTTATGTAGATGTTAATTGAGCAATGACAAAAAATAATAACATGGACTAGGCACATACGTTTACCATCAAGACTCTAGACGAGACGGGACAAAAGTTGCAATCTTTTTTAATGGACACAATTTGAGCAAGGTGAAAGACTTTCTTTGGCAAAATAATACAATTCAAAGGCTTGTATCAGTAGATATCATTGGCTGCAAGTTTAGAGTTTTGCTTTTGGTTTCTTTCTGAATACTGAGCTCAATTTCAATTGGTGGAGCGACAATTCACACAAACAGACTTGGTTTGAATTCATATGGAATTTCGTTTGTAGTTTGTTTGTTTTTTATTTTTTTTTGTTTTTTTTTTGTTGTTGTTGTTTTGTTGTTTTTTTTTTTTGGGGGGGGGGGGGGTTAGCTCAGGCCCAAGTAGTATTTCTTCAACATGTATTTTTGCTTTTATATAAATTCCAAATTTTTCATTCAATCTGTAGGTCGATCTCGAAGTCCAAGTCCGCGTCAAAAGGCAGAGAGTCCTCCACACAACGCCCAATCTGACAAGGGAAAGAAAGGTGGACAAAAGGGCAATGTAAGTGTTTCAACTCATGTCATCTTAGATTGATTTTACTCCTTACTCATTCTGTTCTTTTGTAGTAATGGAAAGTAGAATTTGTGTTCCTTCTTACTCAGAACGCAAGTTGAAAGCCAGAAAAGAAGAATATTCGAATATAAAACTGTTATTTTTTTCCAATTAGTCTTCAAATTCTCAACTATTGAAAACATACAACACCATATAACCTTTAATCAAATGGCTGGGCAAATTGATGTAACCGCCGTCTAGTCATGAGTTACGGCTGTCATACAGTCTCATGATAATCATAGTTGAGTAATATTTACATTTAAATTTCATGTTCCAAACAGCATGTAATGGTTACCAATTATCTTTTACCAAACTTTAAAATGTTTACTGTATGACAAAAAAAAAACGAAAATAAACATAACGTCTTTGGAAAATGAAAGTTTTGGACTCAAACCCGACAAAAAATACAATATAAATAAATATTAACATAATAGAATAACAGAATAATGATTACTGTTGCATTATTCTAATTTTTGGACTGATGGGAGGGCAAAAAATATGTTTTGCATCTCTTTCACCCCTCCTAAATGAACATTTGACTTCACCCCCATAATTATATATCTACTATAGTCAAATCCATTAATTCCGGTGGGTGAAAGGAATGGTTGGTGCTAATCGGTGCTGGTTTGGTATGGTGCGTGACCTACATCCAAATAGGAGAAGAAGAAAAATGATCAGCTGATTTCGTAATGTAATTGTACAATGCAACAATGTGCTGCACTGGTACTCACTTCTTAATTGCATTAACTAATGAAAATCAGGTCTCAGGGCTCAAACCACTGCTTGTTTGAAGACTTCCGGTTCCAGATTAACTAGAGGAAGACTCACAGTCCTGCAGTTTGAGTCCCATATCTGTATCACCACTACCATTCAGTAAATTGTTTTATTTTATTTTGTTGGCTGAAAAAGGGCTTGAGCCTGAAGCGTTCCTTGTGGTTGATTTTTTTAAGCTGTTATATTTTTTTCCATACTTTTAAATCCCACAGCTTTAAGCAGCTATTTTTAAATACAGTTAAATTTATAAAAGATAACCAATTATGTTTGTACTCAATTTTTGTCTAAAAGGATAAAAACAATGAGTGTATTTTACTTCTACACACACCCATGCGTCTTCACCTTTCACACAGTAAACATTTTTTTTCTTAAAATATTTATTTACTTTCGTTATTTATGACTATCCATGATGATTAAACTGTCATCTTTTAGCTCTTTGTAGATCACTGAAAACGTTTTACTTTACATCATCAGCTCACTTCCAACTTGATAAATTTGAAATTCTTTTTGAATAGAGCTAAATAATTCAAACGAAATGGAGCTTTACTCACATGCTTTTTTAATTAAATACTACTTTAAAATTAAAAACTTTTAAAAAAAATTCTTAATCTTACATTTCAAACCATAATAAGCAGAAGTCAGTTGATGATGGAATGTCATTATTTCTTATTTATACAATTTTCTTTAATTACATTTCAAGTAGCTCTTTTCTTTCAAAGCCCTCCGTTGTTTTGCTTTTTCAAAGAGTATGTTTAAGCAAATTTGAAAATTATGTCAGCAAACAAATATTGTTTCCCCCAGCTAGATTCTAATGAGTGAGTTATTACCAGTTGTATACGTTTAAAAGAGAAAGATAGATGTTTGTGTAATTGTAAACAGGATTTGATGCAGGACAACAAATGAAACAACTTTGTGTAATTGTAAACATGATTTGTTGTTGCAGGACAACAAATGAAACAACTTGAATCTGGAAACGTTATGTAGATATTTACGAAGGTTTGAACTTTGAGTTGTCTTAGTTTGGTTTCTATTTATTTTTGGTTTGGTTCTCCTTCCACCATTTTTGTTTTGTGCTCTCACTGTCTCACCTTTGTCTGAAGCACAGCCTTAGGACAACATAGTCAAAATAATTGCATGTATTGACCGTAATAACCACTTATAGTAGAAGATAGACAACCTATGTAGTTTCTCTCCTTATTTTGGTTTAGTCTTTTTTTTTTCAATTTCTTGTTCGGTTTACCGTCCTTAGTTTTAGAATTGCGCTAGTATCATTTAGTTTGATTGTTTGATTTGATTAACTATTTTTTTCTTCAATATTTTTATTTTGCGATATTATTTTCTGTTAATATTTTCATTTATATTTGTTTCGTTTTGTTTTTTGTTGTTTTCTTTTGGGAGGGGGGGGGTCAATGTTTATTTGCTTGTTTTTGTTTGTTTTTGGTTGTTTTTTGGGGTTTTTTTTTTTTGGGGGGGGGGGGGGGGGGGTTGGTTTTTGCTGTTGACTTTATGGGGGGGGGGGGGGAATTGTTTGATTATTTTTTTTGTTTTTGTTTTTTGTCTTTTTTAAAATCAAGTTGGCTATGATCAAATGGCGTTTTCACCATTGGTCTAGGATTAAGTCTACTATTGTATTTTTTTCCCCCACCGACTTGTCCAGCTGTGACATTTAAGCCATGATAGGATAGGTTTGATTTCAAATTGATATGATAATCACTTCATATTTTCACAGAGAGCAGAAATAGTTAGTGATGCAACCCGGAGTTCAACGACTTGAGCTTCAAAATCCATCATCGCACGCGACTGCTCTCTTGGTGAAAACTAAGATATTTTGTCAGATTAAGATAAATTTATATCCAGCCTGTAAAGAGTTGAAAGCACACACTTGCACCATCACTATAATATAGACACACTTTTAATGGATTTTTGTAATGTGACAACTAGAATTTTCTTTTCTTACTTTCTTTCCTTCTGATATGATTCTATTTCTTTTTCAGTCTCAACGCATCCTCTATTTTTATTATGATTGGCTCTTATAGCCACTATTAGGTTCCAATTTATAACTTTTACATTTTATCGAGGAGTTTACTTGTGTAGTTCTAACGTAAAGGTGCTGTAAACTATTGAAATGCTAAAGACGAGGAAGTGAATATTTTACCACTATTTATTTATTGTTTTTTTTTGTTTGTTTGTTTTTTTAAATCAGGGAATACAATTTTAAAATGATTTTTTTCAAATACTTTCTTCTTTCGATACATAAAAAACATTTCCAGGGATCTGCTTCTTCACATTCAGGGAGACATGGATCGTCAAAAGCAAATTCATACAGATCTTCTCAGTTGTCACATAGATCAGTAACTCAAGGCGGGGAGAAAAATGCCGATCTTCCTGAAATCTTTATTCAAAACCCAAGTTCTCATGGTCGTAATGTAGACAGATCGGGAATTGGAAGTGCCGGCATGAGAAGCCAGAGTAGCTTGTATCTATGGGGATTACAAAAACTGGAAGGTCACAAAGAGGAAGTAGAGAGATTCAAGACGTTGAAATTGCTACGTGAAAGACTTGAGAACAAGTATACAGTTACAGACGATACCAAGGAAAATCCCATTCCAATTCCACCTTTGCACTTAAAAGAAACCGGAAAAACAAAGAACCCCTCGAACGATTTGATGCTGAAAGAATCTAAAACTGTCTCTAGAATTAACAAAGGAGTGAAAAGAAAACCAGCAGTGACTCGCCTGCCTGGAATTGCAGTCGTAAGAAAAAGTATATATGCAGTTCTTTTTTTCTTCACTGCTGTTATAAGGCTTGACAACTTTATTATCAAATGGGTTTGTTTGTTTGTTTGTTTTTTCAATATATGGACGTGTTTTAATGGCTTTTGCTTCGTTGTAATCTATATAAGACACAGAATATGACAGTGGGTAAGATGGAAAGGAATATAATCATTTTTTTATTGTTACAGGAAAGCGATATCTGTTTTATACATATATTTCACTTTATCATACAACAACATGTGGCTTGAACGATAATATGAAATATATTTATGCAATGATGCACGTTAAATTAAAGCTTTTACTGTGTGGGTTCCACGTCTGGGAATTATTTTTTTTAAAATATTATTTCAATTTCAGAATGATAGCTTTCTGATAACATGTGCAATTTGAACAAAATAAGGCTTTTCAAATTTATATTGTGTTGTCTTAAATCTTAAATATAAGTGGAAAGAACCCATTTCAAAAGCATTGAAATTTGAGCAAGAGAGACAGGACAAACATGTTTGTTTTAACGGAGAGAAATAATGATATATGTATTATGTAGAAGAGATATTAATGTACCTATCAACTTGAGGATACAGGTAAATGATGAACAAAGAAAGACAATACCCGCATTTTTAATATCTCATTAATAATTAAGTTAAGGCGACCAAAGTTGGACTTAATATGAGAATTCATTTTTTTTTTTTTCATTTTTAAAAATGATACTTTAGCAATGTTTTATTATAATTGTTTATCTTTATCATTTTCTTAAATCAACTCGAGTGGAATGTCATTTTCTCAGGAGTCTTGAGTTATCATAATAAACTCTTTAACACATAAAAATGTAACCTGCTTCATTTCAATGTCTCAATACTTTTTAAAAGCTAAAGTGTAAAATGTGTGACTTGTACTTGTATCTTTGTAATATTTACGCGTGATTCAAACAAACTCTCATGCTTCTTTTGATATTTTTGATCACTAATTATTTGTGATCACTCATGCTAATTTATTTTCAATCAGTATTTTTTTTTTTTTTGGGGGGGGGGGGGTTACTCTTAATTTTAGATGAAAATTGTATTCTCAATTAAATTCAAAATGCATAAGGAGAAAAAGCAAGAGATTGAGTTTGTTCTTCTCCAAAATATTATATCCTTCTTTTCTTTCTTTTCTTCTTTTTATTTTCTGTTATACATTCAGGATAAAATAATTAACAGATATTGTCATAAATACCTCGATTGTTGTCAATGACAAAACTGATTCAAAGATTCACAACATTATCGATATTTTTAAAAGTTAAATCAAATCTCGCAATTGAATGTTTAACACATTTTGTTTCTACACATTTTGCATGTTTTTGTCAGTCATGTTCCTTGTTTTAATCATTTAAATACTCCAGATGGCAATTTATACTTTTTTGGGTGAGATAACAAATTATTAAGTTAACGTGAACGCTAATTCTGTTTGTTTAGATTACTGTGTATATCAAATACAGTGACTTTGGTAATTCTAAGGGGTTTTTTTTTTTTGGTTTTTTTTTAAGCTAATTATGAAACTCAATTGCTAAAAAAAAATGTCCTATTTCTTTTTTTTTTTCTTTTTGTGTTGTTTTTGTTCTGTTTTCTTTTTATTTATTTTTATTTTTTTTTTGTTGGGTTTTTTTAGAGGGGGGGGGGGGGGGGGGGTCTAGTAAGATGTCACCAAATTCCAATACTACTTTTTTCTTTTTCTTTATTTTTTTGATGACACAAGTATGTTTCGAATGGATCAGTCCCAATGAGTGAATGAGTAACAATGTCGCGAGGAAGCATATTATAATATCCAGACAAAAGATTTGCTGAACGCATTCCATTTGTGATAGTGTAACTGCTTATTGATCAACAATTCAGTGACAAGAGAGAAGATCAATGAATACGAGGCAAGGACATTACAATGGAGAAAAAAAAGTGAAACATTCTGTAAATAATGTTGGGTCTCCCTTATCCTACATTCAGTTCTTTCAGTGTCAAGGTGTGCAAAATTGCAAAATGTTATCAATCATAGGAAGGTAAATTCAGGATCCGAGTTTTATAGTGATTTTTTACATTGCGGCTGTTGTTGAAAACCACAATTAATTATCAATTTTAAATAACATGTCGTCGATCATGGGATGGCTTAACAAAAAAAGCTTAAAAGTAATGGAGCATTAATCTCTTTTATTTTGCATGGATCTAAATTATATTCTAGATTGTTCTATAGCATTATGACCTTTTTTTTTTGTTTGTTTGTTTTTTTTTTTTTTGTTTTCTTTTTCAGTTGTTAACAGAATAGTAAGAAAAAGCTTAATAGGTAATCAGTTACATTTAGTAATAGGTGATATAGTTGCCTTTTAAGCAAAAACTTGCCTTTTCACATACATAGACTGGTAAATCAAAAACATAGTTTAGTCAAATGTTTTAATATTTGAAGTTTTTATTTTTGCTTATGGAACAAGTCAAAGGTAGGAGCTGATTTTGTTTCCTGTCTCTTATCAGGATCTTTAGGCTCATCAACTATCAAAGGGAATTAACTTTTAGCCTCATTTCCTTCCTTTTTCATGGTCATCGGTGATTTGATAGAAATGACATTTTTTAAAACCTGAAGCGTTCAATATCTTATTCCAATCTTTATGGAATGCATGTAGATGTGCATTTGAAGACTAGAAAATCATGTTGATATTCCTAACATGGTCAATGACAATCCAATGCTCATTTAACGACTGAGATGTCGATCAAGCCTCTGACTCATTAAAGAGTATTTTTATCATATCAGCAGCACAACAGACCAGTATCATGACTATAGACTGTCTGTAAGATTAATACGCATTTTTCTTTGTTTTCTAATTAATTGTATGACTTCCAAAAGAAGAGGAGGGAGGGTTGAGAGAATCAAAGGAAAATATAACTCGGAGCGTGCACTTTTTTTATTCTTGCAGACAATAATTCACCTCACTTCAGGTTGTCAAACAACAGATTGATGATTATTTAGACACAGAGCTTTCCCTGTTCTTATACGTTGGATTCCAGGTTACAGAATTAATATGCTCAATGAGACCTGCAGGTGTTGCAAGAAGATGCGGGAATTTTTTAATCGTGTATTTTAGTTTTTCCAGAAATTTTGTTCTAAATTAAAATAAATAAAATTCTCTTTATTCATCCCATAGGGGAAATTTGTCTCTTGGGTCTATTACAAGGGAAGACTGGAATAACCCAGGCATCAGCCGCAGTGCAGCGCCACAAATTGAGCTAGGGCGAGGTGACTTGCTCAAGGCCACACAACACACCAGCGGATGAGTGAACTCTGTACCTTTCGGGTACGAAGCAAAGACCGTACTGCTGAGCGACGCTTTCCCCTTATCAACAATAGAACACTTTTTTTAAATGATGCATTTTTAAATATTTGTTGTTCTTGTTGTTGTTCTGTCACATTATCAATCATTCTATTCACTTTATCATCCATCAAAAGTGGAAGATACTAACGCGTCACTGTTTGATAAATCATAAACACATGGAGTGACTTTGCATGCGTTTTATATTTACTGTCGTCATAAATACCTATATATATATAAAAGTACAAAATAAATGCCTGATTGATATCAGTATAACCCTTTGCTATATTAATCACACTATGCCTTGCCGACAACTGGTTAACAGTATCAGCTTTTATTGTATATAATGATATATATATATGAATTCGACTGAAATGTGTGCCATGCCTCTTAACAGAACTTACAAAGGCAATCCAATATTTTTAAAATCAAAATCTTTAGTTACTGTACTATCCATATAAAATGCACTGAGCCTAAATATAATAAGTGCAACAAGTTGAGAGGTTAGTCAATTGAGTTATTGGGAGCCCCATGTCTGTCATGTTGTGTAGTGGCAAAGTGACAAATTAAGAAGCAGGCACTAGTGTAAGATAAAGATATGAAAAAGTGTATGTGAAACAGTGCCAAAGAAAGCAAGAAAGAAAAATACTAGACACAAAAAAAAAAAAAAAAGAAAAGAAAAAACGCTACCTCAGACCGGACTCCAACGAGCTGACCTAAAATTAGGTCATGTTGTGAGTCCAAGACTATAGCTACACTAAAGATCTGAAAAGTGTGTATGAAACAGTACTATACAAAGCTAGAAGAAAAAAAATACAAGAAAAAAATGCCAAAAAATCTACCTGCCTCGACTTGGGATCGAACCTTAAATTATGTGTAATGGTAGCAAGTCTGACCGGTAATCAGGAGGTCTGAGGTTTGTACCAAGTGTCACAGTTTTGACTAATTGGGTTACACATCATGAGAAGTTTCGATGCAATCTGAATAGCATAAAATGTAAATTTAATTATTATTTTTTTGTTGAATAACATTATCTAAAAAACAGAAAATTTATCAAGTTTAATTAATGGTTTTGATATAATGTAATCTTGGAAGGTTTATTATTTTAAATTAACAAAATATTAAACCGCATTCATAACCATAATACTTGAAATGAATAAGAATTTTTATTTTTTTTCATTCATATATAAATATCAAGGTTTTGCTCCATATACACTGATGCTATTTGCAGCCTTATTATATTTTAAAATATCATCAAAGATGTTTTGTATCCAATGTTTGCAGGCATGCAGTCTTTTTTTTTTTTTTTTTTTTTTTTACAATCGTATTTGATGAAGAGAAAATTATTTTGAATATCTTCTTTTGTATGACCTATTCTATTATAATTGTCATTCGTTTCACGTGTGATTGTTTATGACAATTCTTTTCTATGACATAATTAGAGTTAAAATTTAGTTCTCCTTAGATCTGTTTTTAGATATATTGTTTTACTTGACAGGAAAGAACTAATTAAATACTTTTTATTTTTATTTTCCTTTTTTTTAAATCTATTTTATTCTGAAGTTTTGAAAACTTATCATGAACCATTTAATTTGAAAAACTCCTGTAATATTGTCATCATTATTATATTTGAACTCTGTATAGAACAACATTTTGTGTGTGTGGGGGGGGGTGTTAAATGCTTTATTTATTACAATTGGTAAATGATAATCTTTTCATTTTCCATTGTAGGAGAGGGCCAAGTTCCAGAGCAAGAGTGCCGCAGATCCACGGAGAATGGCAGACACCAGACGACTTGCAAACCATAAGTTTAGAACAGGAAGTCCTCCTAACTACGAATATGTCTACATTGATAATTACAGTCACAACTAATTTTTTTTTTGTTGACTGAAAAAAAAAAAAAAAAAAAATACTGCCAGGTCGCTTAATGGTTAAATATTTACTGCATTTATTTACGAGAATTATAATTGTTTATCAAAAAGTGCAAGGAAAGTAATAATCTTTAACTGAAAAAAAAGTTCCTGTATGGTAGTTTTGCATGTTACTATTAAAAAGTTTACATCTGCTTAAATTTTTCAAATACTTATATGTCCAACTAGGTTATAGTTAAAGCCCTTTATAATATTTTGCTATTTTTGTATAGGTAGATTGCGATTGTTTGTATCATTTGTTGATTTAGTTATTGTTTGTTTGGGGTTTTTTTTCTAGCCAGTGAGATCTTCGAGTCTCACAACATTTTACCTGGCCAATTCATAAATGATTTATAAACCTTTGCAGATCGGTGTGCCCGACCGTCTCAAAACAGTATTACGATGGGATGACACTGACCTTGTAAATTTGGAAATGAAATCTAAATGGTACAAATTGGGTTACATTACTTGTTTGCATTGAGAGGAGTTAATGAATGTAAGATAAAAAAAGACTTAAAAGTTGTAATGATGATCTTTTTGGCTTTAAACTAAATTCTATTCGTCTGGTTTATTACTACTGTTATTACTATTATTATCATCATCGTTATGATTATGATTATTATTATTATTATTAATATTATTACCATTATTATTATTATAATCATCATCATCATAACATCAGATTGACGCTGTCAGTTACATCTACAACTACCATGTATTTTACTGCCCCACATTCCATCAATAATTTTAATATATATTTGAAGTGAACAATTTTTTTGTTGTTAATTGTTTGCTTCTTAACCAGTTAACTGCCATACTCTGGAATAATAGGTATTTAAAAATTTGGCCAGAAAATTCGTCCTTCAAGTATCAATTGATTTAAATGACCCTATCTTGGCACACAATCTAAAACCTGAAACTTTAAAGAAGACTTCACAAAGTCCCAGGTTTGAGAGATTTTGCCAAGATAAGGGTCGTTGAAATCAATTGATATTTGAAGGATGAGTTTTTTTGGCCAAATTTTTAAATACGTGTTTTTCCAGAGTACGGGAGTTAACGGGTTAAAATGTCAATCTTTCACTGTCTCTTTTTTGTTTTTTTATTGCACAAAGCAAATTGTGATATAAGTATTAAATATGGTTGATGTAAAACAAGTATGCAACCAAAATCATCTGTGATAAAATAAGAATGAATACCTTTTTCTTCGGTGAAAGATAACTAATAATATATTTTGAAGCAGACACCTAAATTATGGTATGTCATTCAAAACTGCATTTAATTCACTTTTTTTATTCTAATGCATGTTGATTAGAAATATAGAGATTAAATGTAAATTCTCACGTCCTCCTGCTGAAAACAAACAGGTGCCGCTTTAGTTAGGATCTGAGAAAGGAGATAGAAGGTCTTTGAGAATGTTACTCATTTCTACTATTATTAGTATTACCATAAGCGCTCATTGGTTTAATTTACCATTTCTCTCCATTTCGCCTATTTCCAATTGGTTGTCGTACAATTTTGTAAACTATTGGCGAAAGCCTAAAAGTAAATAAATTGAATTGAATTGAAATCGTAAGTAAATATCCACATAGTCGTAATTTTTTTTAAGCTACTTTGTCCACCGGAAAGGATTTGGTATTACTTAGATTTGGGGGAAATGAAATTGTTGCTGTGAAGCTTGAAGAAATAAATAACAATAGATGAAGAAATAAATAACAATAGATGAAGAAATAAATAACAATAGATATTGAAATGGAAGGTTCAATTTATTAAAAGAAAACAAATAATGTGGATGTTTCGGTTCGGTTTTCCCATTTATCAACAAAACAATGAATGAAACACCAAGGGCGAATGAAAGATGTTAGAATGGCTTAGTTCAGGTGAATTCACCTAAAAAAACGCCATTCTCATATCTCTCATTTGTCTTTAGTGTTTCATTCATTGTTTTGTTGATAAATGGGAAAACCGAACCGAAACATCCACATTATTTGTTTTCTTTTAATAAATTGAAGCTTACATTTTATTTTCTATTGTTAGATTTGGAGAAAAAAAAACTGCAACAGATCAGCAAATTATACAAAGAGTAGAAAGCATCGCTTCCTCTCATTTAATGTCACAGAAACATTGATGAACTCTGGTATCCTGGACCGCACTGCTTTATAAGAAAAATGTTTTCTAAAATTTTGTTAATGTCGTTTTGTGACTTGTTATTGTTTTTTTTTAAATATAGTTTGAGGACTCTCTAAGTCCCTCTTATTTTCAAGCCCTCAACTAAAACGGTACCAACACTTGTATAAATTATGCCAAAAAAAAAAAGTTTGTTAAATATTCCAATAAGTCAAATCCACGTTGCCAAAACAAAGTGGTATTGGGAAATCCCAAGAGATTAATCTACATTACAGTGATAAATGTGTTTTACGTTTTGTTCTTTATCTTGATTGATTTTAGGACTTGAACATTGTGTTGAGAATTACCAACATATAAGTATTTATATGTATAAGGATTCACTGTTTAAAAATCTATGAGACTTTTTGACGCAGTCTCAAATAACAATGTGCTGATTTATTTTTCTATATGTGTGTTTTATTTTTAGAACTACTCTGCTTATTATTCTTTTACACTACAACACTGAACGTACAAAGATAGGGTCAAATATGTTCACTCTAAAAATCACCTCTCTCACACTGACACAGATAGAGCTGGGCGCCATTGTTATGCTTTACTCATAAATCATCTTTTTAAACTTTTCCTTGAATGGCTAAAATTAACTGTACATTCAATGACTTACATTTGTGATCACATTTACAGAAGAGGTTAATATATTTTGTTGTATACGTACAATATTAAAATTAACATTATTGACGAGTTCAGTGAAATGAAAGATGTTGTCAGGAAGAAGTTATTGATACAAATGTTAATGGCTTTAATTGTAAAATTTAAAAGTATTTATGTTAATTATAATCATTTACAAAATTTTATGCGAGTCAACACTTATGATACATTCATTTTTAAAACTGTAAATTTTGATTCAAAAGTAATGCAGTAAGCTTGTTCACTTGCAATATAGCGAACATGATAAATAATAATTTACATAACAGGGGCATCCAACTCTTAACTGTGTAAGCTTCCTGTACAGTAAAATGTGTTTTTTTTTTATAGTTTATATTTAAACCAAATCCCTCTCCTACCCTTGTCACCAACAGGGATTAACATTACTAACAATCCCATTATTTGACAGGAATAATCATGTGATGTAAACACACACGACAAAATTTATTTCAGAAGCCACACTGTTTTGGGTTGTTTTTTTTCATTGTCTTTTCTTAAAATCACCTCTCTCACACTGACACAGATAAAGCTGGGCGCCATTGTTATGCTTTACTCATTACTCATAAATCATCTTTTAAAACTTTTCCTTGAATGGCTAAATAATATTGAAAGTTATTATTTTTTGTAACGACATATTTGATACCTATTTAAGGATGAGCACATCAGTAAGTGTAGGTTGTATTGCCATTCATGTTACAAAGCACGCTTTATATATTTTACATTTCCTTGTGCATCTTGAATTCTTACATGAGAAGGTAACATTATTTTTACAGAATATTTCCATAACTCTTATTCCATACAAATCAAGTTTAACTGAACTGTTTTGATAGGTGGCATGAGGAGAGGAGAATGTGCCAGTATATTTGTGTGTGTGTGCATGTGAGAGTGAGTGAGAGAGAGAGAGAGAGAGAGAGAGAGAGAGAGAGAGAGAGAGAGAGAGAGAGAGAGAGAGAGAGAGAGAGAGAGAGAGAGAGAGAGAGAGAGAGAGTTACTTCTGGGTGTCGGTGTTATGAAATTTTACTTTGCGAGTTGAAATGATTACTGCTGAATTTAATTATGCATCATTTATATTCCTCTACCTTTTTTGATATCCTATTTTGTTGAAAAACATTAATAAAGTGCCAAAACTTACGTCGCATATTGAAGTTATTTTATTGGATTTTTACCTATCACTATTCTTCAAATATTTCAGCCAAATTATAGAATGCTTGCTCATTTTCATCCAATCTTTAGCAAAGGTTGGCAGGAGACGATGCCCCTCTCTATTGCCTTCTGGTTGCACTCTGCCACTGACAAAGATCTGAAAAACTTTGTATGAAAAAGGTCCAGACAAAGCAAGAAAAAAAAAATACATCCCAAAAAAATCAGTCTTCCTTGACCGAAGATCGAATCTCAGATCTCCTGATTACCAGTCAGACGTGCTACCATTAATTAGACCACAGAGGTCACCCAATAGTTGGGACGATTTTAATGTCTATATTCTTCACAAGGGTACGTGTTTTACGCTGTGAACCCTTGCTTGCACTACACAACACAAACATTGAACATGAGAGGACAAGGACAAAGACAAACTGGAGGAGAAGAAAAAAAAACCCAACTCTGTAGCGTCATTAAAGAGTAAATTTAAACTTTTATTGACAATGTGAATGATCATTCTAACTAAATTTATAGTGTAAGGACAATGTTACCTATACATGTGGGCATACCAATATGGTAAGATCATTTTCCACAGTCCTAAGCAATTAGATGACTCAATCTTTTTAAATATTTGTTTTTGTTTTTACGGGCATTACGGCGCCTGCAACACTTTTAGGTCATTTCAGCACCAGTAAAAAGCAATGCCTTGTATTTTGAGATATTGAGAAGGTTTCAGTGCCCCTGTTATAATCAATTCGGCTCTGCTACAGCCAGTAAATTTCACTAAAGAGAAAAAGGGAGAGATAGTCAAGGATTTTCAAAAACCCTGACTATAACCAGACCTGGTATACATGGGTTTCACTGTACTTTGCAATAGTCTTGCCCAAAGGGTAGTAATCATTCGCAATAATCCATTTAACACTATAGAAACCAGGATAACTGTTTACTCCATGAGAGACTACTAAAATGACAGCAATACAATCCTCACAGGAGATCTCCATAACTCAATCAGTAGAGTACTCATCTCCCCTAAAAAGGAGAAAAGTTTCAATCCTGAGTTTAACTTATTGGGTGGCTTAGTCTGTTATATCAGGTGGAAAGTACTTTCCAAGAGAATAGCAAGCTATCCAAATGGCAGTAAGCAATTATTAAGATTCTTAAAAACCAACTAACATCCTTACAAAATTTTGAAAAAAAAAAACAAAAAAAAACAACAACAAAAACTTACATAATAACAAATAAAGTTGTATAATTTCTTGGCCTCATTGACATTAAATATGACGTAAGTAATCAATCTTGTGCATATGTGCATAACATCAACATCATTAATAAATTCATTAAAAATCATAATAATAAATTAATACACAAAGATGTAGAGATAACTTTACAATAATACTAAATAAAAACAACAGACAATTGTGTAGTTAAAGCAACAATTGTTACAAATGTGTACTTTTAAATCTCAGGGAATGTAGAAAATTCACAACCAGATCAATTGCTAAATAAATGGCCCCTTCCTGGAATGTTTGTTGAGTTATCAAAAAAGTATTTCAAAAGTATTTGCAACTGGGGTAGAGAAAGAATAAAGACACGTTTCAAAAATTGGAGAGAAAAGGAGGAAAAAAATCAATCAGCAAAACAGTTTTAATAACAATGAAACATAAGAAATGTAAAGATTTCATTCTCCAACAAGAAACAACAAATTTGTTTCGCCAACCTCTGTGTTTTTGTTGAACAAAATTTATCAAGTTCACCTTTGGCTTTAAAAAAAAAAAATTTAAAAAAAAGATAAATATAATCATAACAATGCCAACTGTAATATCAAAATAATTCAATACCAGAGCTGATGGTGACAAAAAGTGAAAAAGGAGGAACATTTTGAACAATTGATTATAAATCACAGATTTGCCAACCATCCTCAAGCATTTGAAAAGATTTATCATATTTTTCCAGAATATTTATGTTAAGTTTCTCATATTTATACTTTAAAAATCATATTTTCAACAGGTGCAACCATCCCAAAACTTCAAATTTATCATTCGCTGAATTTATGGAGACTTATCGAGCTAGTCGAGGGTAGGAAAGTCCTGCAATTCCTGTGACAATCATCTGTTTGGCTATTCAGATTCTCATCTAGGTGGAGAAGGTATATAATTACCTTCAACTATTCCACTTTTATAAATCTCCCCCCCCCCCCCTTCTTTTTTTTTTTGGTTACAAATCCTGATTTTTTTATTTTAGCATTAATCATATTTTAATCAATATTCCCATCTTATCATATTTTGAACCTCAAAGCGTATTAAAATTGAGAAATCATACTGGTTGGCAAGCCTGCTATAAGCCCTATTTTTTTCTAGATTAACCCACACCTTCAGAGTAATTGAGATAATAAATTATCATTGATACTCTAGCTCACTTCTGAAGTGTGAGAACCTGCATCTATACGTTCCATCACATATCCTCTCACTGCCAATACATTATGGGCAAAGGGAAGTAATGTAGTTTTTATTTTTTTAAACCGAGGAAATTCCTCCTATGACTTCTAAATTGTAGAATTATGCAGATCACTCTATACAATCTTACTCAACATGGCGCCTTTATGTAACCTGCTTAAAGAAGATGATGCTATGATCATCAACTATATTATTCATTTAAAGCTGCCATTGTTAAACAAAGAAAAATTTATCTTTTTTTTTTTAATATTCACATGACACGCCCGATAAACGTCCCCAGTGATATAAATAAGATAAACAGAATGATCTCCTCCTTGAAGCACAACTCTGAAGCTGGCACATTCTTGACTTTGATATACTTAAAGAACTGATATGCAGGGATGATGACGTGGAAAACATCTGGAATCATCAAGCCGATGTTCCTGGCATTCTGGAAATTGGTGCCATGGCCCCTCAGAACGTGAAAGATGAACTGATCAGAACCAGACACGATGATGTGAACCACGTTGATAGCCAAAATTGACATCATCTTCCAGGGCTTTAACTGAAATCAAGTATGACCAGAAAAAAATGGTTTAAAAGTATAAACAACCTATTCAAAAACAATATTTTGGAACTATATAAAAACAAAGAGTAAAATCTAGTACAAAGCCAAGATCTCAAAATAGCAGCTGACTAAACTGTCTGAAAATTTTTCACAGAACGTACTGCATCAATGGTTTAAGTCAAAATGCTGAAATAAAGTGGAAAAGATGATGGAAAGAGTAAAAAGATTTGTGGTGATATTGGCGGAAATCAGACAATTGTCATATATTTAACATGTCTGAAACTCTTCGACTCTGATAAATATGTCGAGTATTCTATCAGTTGATGGAGAGAAAATATGACTCATATATAAGGGAACAACACAAAACAAACGAAGTTTCAGCCTTTGGCCTTCAACAAGTACACACGAAATATGTTATATGTCTTAAATTGTCATAATAGTTAAAACATTATAGGCAAAGATGTATGATTGTGTGCGTGCAACGTGAAAGGGAAAAAAAAAAAAAAGAGAGAGAGAGAGAGGGGTGACAACGAGATGAAATGTAAACTAAGATCAAAACTATATAAATCAAGCATAAACTAAGGGACTCATTTATTGAGCCAGAGGAAATAAAATTTCATTAATTAATTCAGACACCTTTCATTTGAGCATAACAATAAACAAAAAAGCTTTAAATTAAC
Organism: Berghia stephanieae; assembly: GCF_034508935.2. Classification (NCBI taxonomy): domain Eukaryota; kingdom Metazoa; phylum Mollusca; class Gastropoda; order Nudibranchia; family Aeolidiidae; genus Berghia; species Berghia stephanieae. The sequence continues at coordinate 12,282,360 of NC_088369.1, forward strand.
TTACCTCATTATTGCCGTTGCACAAATTTAAAACAATGGCAGTTACCAACAATTCAGTCACACAGAAGAACATGTGGTGAAAATAGAAAGTGTAGAACTCTTCATTGTAGTAACTGAAAATATAACAAAAAATGTGCAGAAATAGTTAGTTATACATTCCAATTCGAAATAGGATGTCGACAAATCAAATTGAAAAAAAAAAAATAGAATGGAAAACATTATTAACATCTAACCAACTCACAGTAGAGCCTTAATTTTTTTTTAATCAATAAAAGACATGAATGATTAAAAGTTTTAAGGAAGAAAATAACAGTCCCCAACGAGTTTGTATCATAGACAGCTGATAGAAAAAAGAAAAAAATGAAATAAATCAATAAAGGGGGGGGAGGTTAAAGATGTGACGGTATATCTTAAAATTAATAATCAAGCACATTATTTTGTACCTTAGGTCATTATTACCTGAAAAAGCTCCACCAGGAGTAGTAATGAGGGTAGATGTTGATGAAATACAAGGCTAACCAAGCTCGTCGAAACCTTGATGTCCGATAGATGTGGACAAGATATTTGATGCTCTCGTAGAAAATCAGTACAAAAATGGTGGTCATGGTCCACATCTTGAAAGTATTTTGGGTGGCATTGAAGTAAACGTGTTTGTATGTGACTAGTCCAGGCATCTCGTATTGACCTAAATATGAACAAAGATCATAGAAAAATATTAAATTGTTATATAATATCGAAAAACATAATAGATGCAGGGCTGCCAACCTCAACAAAAGAAAAAGTGTAAGATTGCATTTCAAAAAGGATAAGATTTGGAAAATTAATGATTAAATTTAATTAATTAAAATAATGCTCTTATATTGAGGAGAATATACACTTCCTCTACTGCAAAGAACTCAAATTTCGTAATTCCGGTCACTTCGGACACTATATTCAGGTAAATGAATGCTCTTGTATTGAGGAGAATATACACTTTCATTACTTCAAAGAACTCAAATATCGTAATTCCAGTCACTTTGGACACTATATTCATTGAGCAGCATATATTTCACTCAAACATAATACCACATAGAAGCATAGTCACATGAATTTAGCAAAGTCATTTCATTTTTATATGAAATTCACATGCATTTTCCCTATGGAGCTCACATTTGGCATCATTTTACTCCCTTATAAATCAGATGTATTTATAAAAAATTAAGTAGGACAAGCTGACTTGCACCTGTGCATCAACAGCAAACTAGGACTCAAATCAAAGAAGTTCATATTTGTACTTGAATGAATAAGCAATACTGACTGAGCTGATTCAAGTGCAAAGTAGAGTAGAATCCTCATAAAGTCAACACCTCGCGTTGGTCCCAGATTTCTTTTCTTTATCTATGTGTGTTCCACTGATAATGGATAAAGTTAACCTCTGCAATAAAGACGAAACAACCACCAATCTATCTGGTCCAGCTGTGTTGGCTTTATCAGGATTCCACTGTAGTCTTTATGAGCCATAATGGGAAGGAGATCTGGGATTTTATCCCACTTTCTAAAGCATTAAATGATCAGTGGCATGTAAGATTGTTAGATACCCTACTCAGGATCGATACCAGTCCCGTTTCTTTTGAGGCGAGTGCTCTATAACTGAACTACTCAGGACGCCAAATCCAGTAATACAGATAGCTGTATAAGTACAAAAAACTAGGTCCAACCTTACCTCTGAAAACTGTATCAAAGCAGGAACATGTACAGCCCTGCCTGTCTATGGGCGGTTTATCTGGCACCCAAATCTTCAGGTAAAAAATACCTATGTTGATCAAAGATGGAAAAAAAATAAAAATTTCTTCAATGATTTGACATTGAGCTAACTTTCATCCAATAGTAGCACGAGAATCATTATACATTAAAGTTAAAGCTATAAAAATATTTGACCTCATACTGCAAATACGGGTCACTACGTGAAACAATGAGACAATAATTTGACAGATGGAGTTCATGAGAGAAATAAATAATAATAAAATGGTTTTAAAAAATGTGACGAGCATCACAAATTGGTAACATATTATCTTAATAGCTGCCCGGACAGAACAAAAATCATCCTATTATCAATTCAATGTGTTTTAAAAAGGTTGAAATATTTCCATCTGAAAGTTAGGTAAACATCATTAAGGTATAAGATAATCTTTGTATGTGCTCTTGATCTTTAAATTACATATGAACTTGGAGTAATGAAGCAAATATTTGAAAACAGATAGTGCAAAATAATAAAAGAAGAGGAAGAAGAAGAAGAAGAAGAAGAAGAAGAAGAAGAAGAAGAAGAAGAAGAAGAAGAAGAAGAAGAAGAAGAAGAAGAAGAAGAAGAAGAAGAAGAAGAAGAAGAAGAAGAAGAAGAAGAAGGAGGAGGAGGAGGAGAAGGAGGAGGAAGGAGAGGACAAAATAAAATGTATTTAACAACTAAGAGCTCACCAATGTGAATGTATGGCAAAAGCACTATAAACAAGGCAGCCAAAGCCACTGAAAGGAATTTATCAAAGAACTTAAAGTCCTGAGCACTATAGTGCATTTCTGTCAGCCTGCGTTCAATGTAGTCTTGCATGTTGGGAGCTCGCACAGCGGTTGCAGTCAACCTATACTTTTTATCATCCCTATTGAACAAAACAAACCAAAAAAAAAATGTTCATGAGTGAAGACACATCTAAGAGAGAAATGAAATTTAATTTTAATCACATAAATATGAAATCAATTGTAAATTCAAAAGAATACATTATTGAAAACCCATCACTATCTTTAACTTGCTTCACACTTTATTATAGAAATAACTTAATGAAGTGTAAGCTGGATTCTTCTTCTTTTTTTTTTTCTTCTTACACTTATGATCAAAACCTTCACTGAGTAACTTCATCCCAGCCATATCACCAAGGTGCAAGTCCCATGATTGAAAAACAAATTGCTAGCTGAAAGATAATGTAGTGCAGAGTTCTTTTCCAAACTATGAGAGAAACCCAATACAAATTTACTGTGGAGTGAACCGACTGAAAGTGGAAAAAACTTTTTCAAAAACGGGACTAAACTCATACAATTTACATTAGAAACCAATTGAGCTACCAGTATCTACAAGGACCAATACTACATTACAGAATTCTATTGCATTTATCTCATTTCTAAAACTTACCCTTTAGGATTATCATCAAAATCAGGCAGCAAGCGTCTTATTATCCCACTGTAAGTTATTCCCATGACTCTGTTGTATGTATCTACAGATTAACAAACAAAAAAACTAAGGGATATTTTTCTGAAACAAAATATTGTTAACTGGTGGTTCCAAAATTAATTTGGAGCTGATGGTCAAGTGGTAAACAGAATACATGAACAGCAGGTGATAACCAGAAATCATAATGAGAACATGTGTAACTGATCAGCTGAAAAGGGTATTATATCACTGTAAAACAAGTGTTAGAAACTGGTCTTATAGTATAGTAAAAATAAGAAGAGATAGGAGATTTTAATTCTTTTTGTCAATATAAGAAACAAAGTGTATTGTCTTCAATAAGAAATATATATATATATATATTTTTTTTTTTTTCAAAATGGCGGCGCTGAATAGCGACGCACAGTTACACCTATGTGATGAATTCTTTTGGTATTTATTTATTTCATGACAACATTTCACTCATTTAGTATTAAACGTTGTATGATTGTTCGTATTAATGAATGGTATGAACTTCAAACTTTAACGTTTAGAGTTCTGCTTCAAATCCTCGGAAAAATCGTTCGTATCAATGTTTTTGTCTCGAGGAAATCGAAATGGCGGCGGCTATGTTTACTTCCGACACAAAATTGCACCGCTAATTTCATCTTATTTCGCGATTTGTTGATTGAAGACCTATCCTCCGCTTAATATTATATAAAGCGTTGTATGATGATTTAGAATTACAAAGAGGCATCAAAAATAATAAACGATCCTCTTGATGGAGTGGAAAGAATTCATGGAAAAGCAATAGAAAGGAAAGCATTCTCAATTACCAACAATAAAAAACATATTTTATACCATGAATTTAGTATTTTACCATCTGGGAGAAGGTTTTGTCATATTAATTTGATTAAATGTAGAACTAACAAGTATAAATCAACGTTCGTTCCATCAGCAATAAAAATGTTGAATATTTCATATGGTACAGCAAAACCAAGGATTGATGCGTTGACTGATTGGCTGATTAATCTATTTAATGTTAGATTAATTGACCAATTGATAATGATGATAATATTTGGTGTTCAATTGGCAAAAATGTAACGAATTGAAAATGAAATGAATATGTTTATGTTGTGTATATCGCACGCGTGAAAGAAAGAGAGGAAGAGAGAGGAGAGAAGAGAAGAGATGAGAGAGAGAGAGAGGGGAGAGAGAGAGAGAAGAGAGAAGAGAGAGAAAGAGAGAGAGAGAGAGAGAGAGAGAGAGAGAGAGAGAGAGAGAGAGAGAGTGAATAAGTAAGTAGGAGTGAGGTATCTGTTCAATGTTATAGTTATCATATAACGTTATAACCAGGGCTGGCGAGTCGGAGTCGGTTGTTTGAGGGTGGAGTCGGAGTCGGTTTTAGAAGTCCCGACTCCGACTCCTTACCACTTTCAGAAATTGCATTTTTATGGGTGTGTCTTTTTTAAGAAACCTGCCGAAACCCGACGAAACCTGACGAAACCCGACAAAGTTATGGGAAGTAGGTGGCAGTGGGGAGTGAACCTAGAACTCAGGAAAGTGTGCACCATTGGGGAGTGAACCTGGGACTGGGTTTCGGCGGGTTTCGTAAAAAAGAACTAGTGCTTTTTTACGAAACCCGCCGAAACCCGACCATATCCAGCAAAGTTATGGGAAGTAGACAACTGTGGGGAGTGAATCCGAGACTCAGGGAAGTGTACACCAGTCGGGAGTGGACCTGAGACTAAGGTTATCGGCCGGTTTCTGCGGGTTTCGTAAAAAAGAATTAGTGCTTTATTACGAAACCCGCCGAAACCCGACAATATCCGGCAAAGTTATGGGAGTTTGGCAACAGTGGGGGGTGATCCTGGGAGTCAGGGAATTGCACACCAGGAGATGGATAACTGAGGGTATCCGAGCCGAACTATAGGAGTTTGGTACCAGAGGAGAATGAACCTGACACTATAGAAGGTGGGCGCCAGTGGGGAGTGAACCTGGGATTCAGGGAATTACACACCAGTGGGGATTTAACCTGGGAATATGTAAAAAAGGATATCAGTGGGAAATAAACCTGGGACTAAAGGAGATGGATACCATTGAAATTTGAAGCCGGGTATGCGAGTTTGGTACCAGAGGAGAATGAACCTGACACTATAGGAGGTGGGCGCCAGTGGGGAGTGAACCTGGGACTATGTAAACAGGATGTCAGTGGGAAATAAACCTGGGACTAAAGGGAGATGGATACCATTGAAAGTTGAAGCTGGATATGAGAGCTTGGTACCAGAGGAGAATGATCCTGACACTATAGGGGGTGGGCGCCAGTGAGGAGTGAACCTAGGACTATGTAAAAAGGATATCAGTGGGAAATAAATCTGGGACTAAAGGGAGATGAATACCATTGAAAGTTGAAGCCGGATATGAGAGTTTGGTACCAGAGGAGAATGAACCTGACACTATTGGAGGTGGGCGCCAGTGGGGAGTGAACCTGGGACTATGTAAACAGGATATTAGTGGGAAATAAACCTGGGACTAAAGGGAGATGGATACCATTGAAAGTTGAAGCCGGATATGAGAGTTTGGTGCCAGAGGAGAATGAACCTGACACAATAGGAGGTGGGCGCCAGTGGGGAGTGAACCTGGGACTATGTAAACAGGATATCAGTGGGAAATAAACCTGGGACTAAAGGGAGATGGATACCATTGAAAGTTGAAGCCGGATATGAGAGCTTGGTACCAGAGGAGAATGAACCTGACACTATAGGGGGTGGGTGCCAGTGGGGAGTGAACCTGGGACTATGTAAACAGGATATCAGTGGGAAATAAACCTTGGACTAAAGGGACATGGATAACATTGAAAGTTGAAGCCGAATACGAAAGTATGGTACCAGAGGAGAATGAACCTGACACAATAGGAGGTGGGCGCCAGTGGAGAGTGAACCTGGGACTCAGGGAATTGCACACCAGTGGGGAGTTAACCTGGGAATATGTATAAAGGATATCAGTAGGAAATAAATATGGGACAAAAGGGAGATGGATACCATTGGGAGTTGAAGCCGGATTTATTTCCCACTGATATCCTTTTTTAGATATTCACAGGTTAACTCCCCACTGGTGTGCAATTCCCTGACTCCCAGGTTCACTCCCCACTGGCGCCCACCTTCTATAGTGTCAGGTTCATTCTCCTCTGGTACCCAACTCCTATAGTTCGGCTCGGATACCCACAGTTATCCATCTCCCACAGTCCCAGGTTAACTCCAAATTGGTGTGCACTTCCCTGAGTCCCAGGTTCACTCCACACTGGCGCCCATGTCCTATAGTGTCAGGTTCATTCTCCTCTGGTACTCAACTCCCATATCCAACTATCAACTTTCTATGGTATCCATCTCCCTTTAGTCCCAGGTTCACTCCCCACTGGCGTACACCGCCCTGATTCCCAGGATCACCCCCCACTGTTGTCAAACTCCCATAACTTTGCCGGATATTGTCGGGTTTCGGCGGGTTTCGTAATAAAGCACTAATTCTTTTTTACGAAACCGGCCGATAACCTTAGTCTCAGGTTCACTCCCGACTGATGTACACTTCCCTGAGTCTCGGGTTCACTCCCCACAGTTCTCTACTTCCCATAACTTTGCTGGATATTGTCGGGTTTCGGCGGGTTTCGTAATAAAGCACTAATTCTTTTTTACGAAACCCGCCGAAACCGACCTATAACCTTAGTCTCAGGTTCACTCCCGACTGATGTACACTTCCCTGAGTCTCGGGTTCACTCCCCACAGTTGTCTACTTCCCATAACGTTGCTGGATATTGTCAGGTTTCGTAAAAAAGCACTAGTTCTTTTTTACGAAACCCGCCGAAACCCAGTCCCAGGTTCACTCCCCAATGGTGTACACTTCCCTGAGTTCTAGGTTCACTTCCCATAACTTTGTCGGGATTCGGCGGGTTTCGCAGGGTTTCGTAAAAAAGACACCGCATTTTTATATCATTCAATGTGTAATATTTATAGATAGTATCCAGGCCTATAGAATTTGAAAAAAAATTACATTGGTATTAGCTAAAGGTGAACTATGCTTCCAAAACCCCCTTTCCTCCCCAACCTTCATGCTCTCGTGCTGTACATTTAAGTTGGCATCAATGCCAATCACCCCGTACCTGACTAGAGGGAGGGGTGGGGATGCTGACTCTTCAATGTTAAAGTTAGGTTATTAGAAAGTGGGATAACCATAAGACCATAAGCAGTGACTTTATTATAGTATAAATGGTTTCAGTTTCAACATTGTCTTAACCCATAGAGGCCCGGTGTTTACTAAAAAAAATTCCCCCGAGGCCCAGTGTAAGGGGCATAACTCTTAACAAAAAAATACCAACACAAAGTTAAAAAATTATTAAACGAGAACCAAATGACATAAAATTATAATTTTAATTCCTTTTTATAGCCAGATAAATTTGCTTTCGAATGATATATAACATGACATGTTTTGATTTCAATAAATTGGGAAAAAAGTATTAAAAAAAAAAACTCGTTCCCCGCACCCCCATTCCCGTCATTTTCGTCAATCTCGGACTCCGATTCAGTGTCCGAATCACCTTGATCAGGTGCTAACGCCTTGTCTTGTCCATCCCCACCATCGTTTACATCTTCTCTTTCTAGTTCGATATCGCTTTCATTTCCAAAATCCTCTTCATCGTCCACACCACTCTCCAAAACATCATTTCTAGCGCCACGCAACGTACGGGAATGCTATTTTTCTGAATTCGATTACTCACTTGTTATCAACGATATAAACGTGCGGTAAAAACGAAACGGAAATAGAACGATCGCATTACGTTTACGATGTTTCCGGTTTAGAATAAAACGAAGTGATTCGTTGCAATAACAAAGTAAACATGATCCGTTTTTTCTCGGGGGCCGCGGGCGATGACGGGCGATGCGGGCCTCAACAGTCGCGGGCGACTCCAGGGGAAGCGGGCCTCTATGGGTTAATTTCACTTTTCCTCTTTTTGTTGGTCTTAATGACAGTTTTATTCATATCTTAGTTTCAGTTTCCTTTTTGTCTAGTTTCAGTTCCTTTTTTGTCCTAGTTTCAAATATGAAGCGGCTTGTATTGTTATAATACATATACTGGGGAAAAGCTAAAAGTAGCTGCGAGTGTTGGTTGCATATTATTACCTATTAATACTATGCTTGAGGAGTCGGAGTCGGAGTCGGTTTCAAGGCTGGAGTCGGAGTCGGAGTCGGAGTCGGTTTAAAAATAACCGACTCCGCCAGCCCTGGTTATAACAAGTGTAACTAAATGACAAATTGCCATATTTATGGACAATAAAGATCTATTATTATTATTATTATTATATATATATATATATATATATATATATATATATATATATATATATATATATATATATATATATATATATATATATAATGTAAATTTTCACTCACATTTTTTTGGCCGAGACGACTCGTTTCTGTGTTTTTTACACTTCTTCAGTCGGCGTAATCCATTGTAATGGATTACAATGGATCACGCCGACTGAAGAAGTGTAAAAAACACAGAAACGAGTCGTCTCTGCCAAAAAAATGTGAGTGAAAATTTACATTATATATTAGCTCTAACCACCATTATCGAGCACTTTCGTACCTACAAGTACCCACCAACACTCATAAATATTTATATATATATATATATATATATATATATATATATATATATATATATATATATATATATTATTTATTTATTTATTATTACTAAATTTTGAATGGATTTCGGATTAGTTAATTGACGATAATAAATGTCCTCTTCACAGTAAAGGAAAAATCGGATTTTGCTATTATGAGGGTCTGTTTGTTGGGACGCACCCACTGCTACTGCTAATGCTAAAGCTAAAAATAAAAAACCATCCTGCCTCATTTCTTTGCTTATGATTCATCACAAGTTGTTATTGATATTGATACCAAAAAAAGGAAGTTAAGGCAGGCCCTTGGGCTTGGGGTAGTTCCCATGACTAAGAATTAAAAGGGTCAAACCAAATTTTGCTATTTCCTGATGATAACGACCGTTATCTCAAAAAATTATATGATAATGATGACTCATTCATGATCAATGTCTTGGACTTGGAGTCTTGTTGGTGGTCTGCTGAGCCTGAGTCTGAGTGAGTCTAATGATGACTTGTTTGGATGGGATATGAGTGAGACTCTATCTCCCTCTATCGTGATTTCTTCGAAAAACTTGATCATCCCCTAGAAATATGTCACGCTAGGCATCTTACCTTTTATTTATTTTTTAATGTGGCGTTAGTGTTGTCAAACTCATTACACATCCACCACAGCAACTCTACTTCCCACTTCCCACTTTCGATTCAATCCAGCCGGAAGCCGGAAGAACTGACAAGTATACCAGATAAGGTTTGTATATAATGCCAAATTCTAGTAGAGCCATGGAAATTTCAGGTTGTTTTGCCAGTTTTGGGGACAAAAATTAGTAAATTGTGTGCCATTATTATTCATTAGTGTGTGTCTGTATTAAAATATAAAATTATGTGATTTTTAAAATAAATTAAGTACTCCAAAAAGAAAAAGGCCAAAACACCAAACCTAATATCAGCAGACGAAGCGGCTTCAATAAATGTTTTTATTTAGATTTAGCATTCAAAACGCTTAAACTGCCCAAACAAGATACACTCGCTCTTCATACACATGACGCACATGACACACAACATAACACACACAACTTCCTTACTTCTGACCTACAAGATATGAAGTGAGTAGAAAAGTGCCAGAAGACAATAGAGAATAATTTTTTTTTTTTTTTTTTTTTTTTTTTTTTTTTTTTTTTTTTCCGCGGCGGTGGTGGGGTTTGAACCTGCGACCTTATTGGTACGACAACTCCGCCTGGCAGGTGAGAGCGTGGCTCTACCGTGTGAGCTATCCACGAACACAAAATATTCGTTTCAAACCCAAAGTCATTTCTAGATCCCTCTCTCACCCACTTCTTGAGATCGCCGATTCGTTCACCACCATCGCGAAGTAATTTTGACCAGCAGTTAAGCTTAATAGCCAATATTCTCATCACAAACATATAACATAGAAACGATTGAGACATTGAGTATGCTCCGGTGTATGGGGTGAATTTTTAATTCAGAAAAGTGAGTGGAGCAGGCACTTATGTTGGTAACAACAAGATATGAAGTGAGTAGAAAAGTGCCAGAAGACAATAGAGAATAATTTTTTTTTTTTTTTTTTTTTTTTTTCGCGGCGGTGGTGGGGTTTGAACCTGCGACCTTATTGGTACGACAACTCCGCCTGGCAGGTAGAGCGTGGCTCTACCGTGTGAGCTATCCACGAACACAAAATATCGTTTCAAACCCAAAGTCATTTCTAGATCCCTCTCTCACCCACTTCTTGAGATCGCCGATTCGTTCACCACCATCGCGAAGTAATTTTGACCAGCAGTTAAGCTAATAGCCAATATTCTCATCACAAACATATAACATAGAAACGATTGAGACATTGAGTATGCTCCGGTGTATGGGTGAATTTTTAATTCAGAAAGTGAGTGGAGCAGCACTTATGTTGGTAACAACAAATATGAAGTGAGTAAAAATGCAGAAGACATAGAGAATAATTTTTTTTTTTTTTTTTTTTCGCGCGGTGGTGGGGTTGAACCTGCGACCTATTGGTACGACAACTCCGCCTGGCAGGTGAGAGCGTGGCTCTACGTGGACTATCCACGAACACAAAATATTCGTTTCAAACCCAAAGTCATTTCTAGATCCCTCTCTCACCCACTTCTTGAGATCGCCGATTCGTTCACCACCATCGCGAAGTAATTTTGACCAGCAGTTAAGCTTAATACCAATATTCTCATCACAAACATATAACATAGAAACGATTGAGACATTGAGTATGCTCCGGTGTATGGGGTGAATTTTTAATTCAGAAAAGTGAGTGACAGGCACTTATGTTGGTAACAACAAGATATGAAGTGAGTAGAAAAGTGCCAGAAGACAATAGAGAATAATTTTTTTTTTTTTTTTTTTTTTTTTTTTTTCGCGGCGGTGGTGGGGTTTGAACCTGCGACCTTATTGGTACGACAACTCCGCCTGGCAGGTGAGAGCGTGGCTCTACCGTGTGAGCTATCCACGAACACAAAATATTCGTTTCAAACCCAAAGTCATTTCTAGATCCCTCTCTCACCCACTTCTTGAGATCGCCGATTCGTTCACCACCATCGCGAAGTAATTTTGACCAGCAGTTAAGCTTAATAGCCAATATTCTCATCACAAACATAAACATAGAAACGATTGAGACATTGAGTATGCTCCGGTGTATGGGTGAATTTTAATTCAGAAAAGTGAGTGGAGCAGGCACTTATGTTGGTAACAACAAGATATGAAGTGAGTAGAAAAGTGCCAGAAGACAATAGAGAATAATTTTTTTTTTTTTTTTTTTTTCGCGGCGGTGTGGGTTTGAACCTGCGACCTTATTGGTACGACAACTCCGCCTGGAGGTGAGAGCGTGCTCTACCGTGTGAGCTATCCACGAACACAAAAATTCGTTTCAAACCAAAGTCATTCTAGATCCCTCTCACCCACTTCTTGAATCGCCGATTCGTTCACCACCATCGCGAAGTAATTTTGACCAGCAGTTAAGCTTAATAGCCAATATTCTCATCACAAACATATAACATAGAAACGATTGAGACATTGAGTAGCTCCGTGTATGGGTGAATTTTAATTCAGAAAAGTGAGTGGAGCAGGCACTATGTTGGTAACAACAAGATATGAAGTGAGTAGAAAAGTGCCAGAAGACAATAAGAAAATTTTTTTTTTTTTTTTTTTTCGCGGCGGTGGTGGGTTGAACCTGCGACCTTATGGTACACAACCCGCCTGCAGTGAGAGCGTGCTCTACGGTGTGAGCTATCCACGAAACAAAATATCGTTTCAAACCCAAGTCATTTCTAGATCCCTCTCTCACCCACTTCTTGAGATCGCCGATTCTTCACCACCATCGCGAAGTAATTTTGACCAGCAGTTAAGCTAATAGCCATATTCTCATCACAAACATATAACATAGAAACGATTGAGACATTGAGTATGCTCCGGTGTATGGGTGAATTTTATTCAGAAAAGTGATGGAGCAGGCACTTATGTTGGTAACACAAGATATGAAGTGAGTAGAAAAGTGCCAGAAGACAATAGAGAATAATTTTTTTTTTTTTTTTTTTTTTTTTTTTTCGCGGCGGTGGTGGGGTTTGAACCTGCGACCTTATTGGTACGACAACTCCGCCTGGCAGGTGAGAGCGTGGCTCTACCGTGTGAGCTATCCACGAACACAAAATATTCGTTTCAAACCCAAAGTCATTTCTAGATCCCTCTCTCACCCACTTCTTGAGATCGCCGATTCGTTCACCACCATCGCGAAGTAATTTTGACCAGCAGTTAAGCTTAATAGCCAATATTCTCATCACAAACATATAACATAGAAACGATTGAGACATTGAGTATGCTCCGGTGTATGGGGTGAATTTTTAATTCAGAAAAGTGAGTGGAGCAGGCACTTATGTTGGTAACAACAAGATATGAAGTGAGTAGAAAAGTGCCAGAAGACAATAGAGAATAATTTTTTTTTTTTTTTTTTCGCGGCGGTGGTGGGGTTTGAACCTGCGACCTTATTGGTACGACAACTCCGCCTGGCAGGTGAGAGCGTGGCTCTACCGTGTGAGCTATCCACGAACACAAAATATTCGTTTCAAACCCAAAGTCATTTCTAGATCCCTCTCTCACCCACTTCTTGAGATCGCCGATTCGTTCACCACCATCGCGAAGTAATTTTGACCAGCAGTTAAGCTTAATAGCCAATATTCTCATCACAAACATATAACATAGAAACGATTGAGACATTGAGTATGCTCCGGTGTATGGGGTGAATTTTTAATTCAGAAAAGTGAGTGGAGCAGGCACTTATGTTGGTAACAACAAGATATGAAGTGAGTAGAAAAGTGCCAGAAGACAATAGAGAATAATTTGAACGAATCGGCGATCTCAAGAAGTGGGTGAGAGAGGGATCTAGAAATGACTTTGGGTTTGAAACGAATATTTTGTGTTCGTGGATAGCTCACACGGTAGAGCCACGCTCTCACCTGCCAGGCGGAGTTGTCGTACCAATAAGGTCGCAGGTTCAAACCCCACCACCGCCGCGAAAAAAAAAAAAAAAAAAATTATTCTCTATTGTCTTCTGGCACTTTTCTACTCACTTCATATCTTGTTGTTACCAACATAAGTGCCTGCTCCACTCACTTTTCTGAATTAAAAATTCACCCACTTCTTGAGATCGCCGATTCGTTCACCACCATCGCGAAATAATTTTGACCAGCAGTTAAGCTTAATAGCCAATATTCTCATCACAAACATATAACATAGAAACGATTGAGACATTGAGTATGCTCCGGTGTATGGGGTGAATTTTTAATTCAGAAAAGTGAGTGGAGCAGGCACTTATGTTGGTAACAACAAGATATGAAGTGAGTAGAAAAGTGCCAGAAGACAATAGAGAATAAAAAATTTTTTTACTTCTGACCTCTGACCTGGGTCCCATGGAACACTAAAAAGGCAAACTGTCGTGACGTCACAGTTAGAATTTGTCAATAAATAGCTGAGTTGAGTAACTTTGGCATTCCTCTCCCACCCGACTTTACTCATTTTCACAGGTGAATGACCATATTCTTACACATTGATTTATTCATAACTTTGTCAATATTCATCTATAGATACCACTGTGTTCTTTAATTCATCATTGGACCTATGATTGAATTCTTAAACTTAGTTCGACTCCTCCCAATCTGAATCCGAAGTTAGGCCGTGGACACACACTGTCACTGATGATTTCGAGTCACCCACAACTCCCATGTAAACAACTGATAATAAATAAAACTAAACACAGAGTCTGGAAATTTCAAGATTTCGTAATGCATTGTAATAAGAGTAAGTAAGTGTTTAGACACGTATCGTAATGGAGGCAATGTAAAGTGTTCACTTCAACTTCAAGTAAGTTCAGTGCAAGATTTTAACAAATAACTGACTGACTGAAAATGAAAAGCTGGTAATCTTATTTTATTGCTGGGCCCGACAACTCGACGTCTACTTAGAATTTCGCGAAACTCTACCGAGCCCAATGCTTCTAGCAAGGTCAACATTTGTTCGGGCAATGGTGCCACTGGAAACTTTCATCGTTATTACCTCTACGTCTTAGCTCTTTTTTATATTCTCGGAGTCACCTCACCAGTCTTCCTATTCTATTTTTAATTTTCACTGATTATTAGTATCCTCTATCGTCAATATAGTGCAGGCCTTCTGGCTTCTATATAATACTCAATGTTTATTAGCCTTTAGTTTTACACACCCTAATGTCACCCTGCACTCTGCTGTGAAAAGTTTATTTTATCGTTGTTCACATTACATTCACCAGGTAGGAATTTTTTGTCTGCTCTTACTACGTTGAATTAGTAATGAATGTATTCTCTACATTGTAAATTGTTCAATCTGTTCTTATTTGTATCAGTACCACTACCATGGATCATGGGACTAACTAGATACCGTAATTCAAATTGCAATTTTAGTTATGCTGTTTGATATTCCTTGTATTTGTATAACATCTGAGAAAACCCTGAGTCTGAATAATCGCTCTGCTGATGATGTTGCAGTTATTTCATCAGAAATGCGATATGAATTTTACTTGTTTTTGCTCTCCATTGTTCACTTTTTAATTGACGAGGTTGGCAGCACTGGCCCCATTGCTGTTTCCTTGGATAAGACACTTAACTTAATCCACTTGACAGGACTGATAACCTGACTGTAGGTGGTGTAGGATACTTTACGAATGCATTACCACATGGGTTTCAAGAAGGCAATAAAAATGGGATTTGTGACACACCTTCAAGCAGCTCGGACAAATATAGATGATTGTTTACAAATAATAGAATGAAGTTGACATCACTCTGCCCTCTGCTTTTGTTTCTTGACAGCTAGTTATGTGACCAGTTCTCACTAGATTCGCTCACTCAGATTGTAAAAACGTTAATGGTAAAACTAGAGTGAATATTTTACTTAAACGCAAAAACTCTATGGTAATACCGTGTAGTTTGCTTAGCTTAGCGCTATTTGCGATTGTTTACATTCCGAGACTGTCTGAGGAGTTTGGTTGTGCACCCTTCCGTATTGTTTCTATTGTATGCAAAAAAAAATTTTATTTATTTTTTGGACAAGTCTAAATATAATTTTTTGTGCAGTGAAGTTAAGAAAAAGAATGTCAACTCTTGGTGTCTGTTTTCATACTATACAGTTTTTGACCTTTTGTTGGAATTTCTGTCTGAGGGATGAGCCTGACCTTGGGAGGGCTTTGTTTGTGGTTACGAAATATTCAATAACTGTGTTATAACACCACAATTGTACAATTTCCCAAAAAAATCATTTTTAAAGTCAGTAAATATGAAAATATCAGAAGAGTAAATATAATTTTCAAGTAAATCGAGATTAGAAGTAGATGTTAGTTTAATTTAAATTGTCAACAACAAAAATCATCACACTGTTGCGTATTACTTCCCTTTGTTTTTATTATTTTTAAGTAACGTAACAAATTATAGTGACTCAACTCAATACAAGTTCAGTTCAATGCGATGTAAAGTTAAGCGGTCAATATGCATTATTTTTTACTGGTTTATTTACTAAAACGAAGGGTAGAGCGGTGTTATAATAAGCATTATAAAACATAATGTATCTGACATTGTCTATCGTTGGCTTATGATAAATGATTTAATTTCATTTTCTTTTAATTGATGGCAGGCTTTACAGTTGTCATGAAACCTTTCCTTTTTGTTTGTTTGTTTGTTTGTTTGTTTTTTGAGGCAGGACATTAGTCAGTGTTTTTATTTCTTAATTTATTTACTTTTTTTTCTATGGTTATTTCATTTCAGGTTCTAACATTCACGATATATTAACGATAAAGTGGCTTGCAACTGTGGCTACATCACTTCAATTACTCTTTAGGTTACATCATGACACCAAGGAAATGATAAGAAACCTATTTAATTCAGCTTTAAGAAATGGAATATTAATTTTTAAATTTCTACATTTCATAACATTAAAATTATCTCTGAATAAGAGAGAGCAAAAAAAAGTTATACCTTTTTTAACTTCTTGATTCTGGAAAGTGTCATAGAGTGCAGTGAAAAATACATCTAGAAATCCGGGAAAGAGTGAATAGATTGATGCAGTCCTCATTCGAAGCAGAAAGCAGTCATGGAGAAGCTGAAATCGCTTTCTTCACGACCTCAGAATTATCGCCATAACTATTTCTTGGTACTCATCACGGGTCTGCTTGGCTGCAAATGGCACAGATACAAGCAGTCAAAGGAAGCCAACGGAAAAGTAGGTCACTTTTTTTTTTTAAGGCAAAAAAAAAAATGAGCTTTACCAATACTGTTATATTTTGGCTAAATGTGCTCAAAGCTCTTTAGAAGGGGTCCCAGGCCTACTGCAACAATGAGCATGTGGGACGAGACATTACAATTTTCTTTTGCTCTCACTTGTCGAGTGCTCATTTCACAACTGATTGTGGTGAGGAATAAGAATATGGGTGTCTACTTTGCACTATCCGCAGCAGAAACCAAATATCATGCCACGGGGGCAATAAAAGGCTGCACGATTATTTGTTACAATGGTTTTAAATTCATTTTATGAAACATCTGTCATTATCACCAACACTCACAACATCATTATTACTATGCAACTACCACACTTTCTATTTTCCATTTTTGCATTTCTTTAATGTTATAATATTTTAATATTTTAATATTTTTCCATCTGAATTACTTCTTGACATCTTGGTATAGAATTGTAATTGGTAAAATGTATGAATAAAATCTTGCCTTTTTTTTCTCTTTCTTTTATTGCTTTCAGTGGAATCTGTTGGGAACCGGCATCGCTTTAGCATCATTCCTGTACACCTGTTTAATATTTTATGTTTGGATGGTCTTGCACAATGATTATTATACAATGTAGGTATCTTTCAACTTTAAACTATTAATCTTGTGTTTTTTGACACAAGTGTTGTTATTGTTGTAAATTAACATCAATGAATTCCAAATACCCTTTTAGCGGGTGGTTGGATGGGAGCATCACCCTTGAATCATATACCTATGATGTTCGCATGAGTGTACGATCCGATAGTGATGTCGTTTCTTCTTCTCTTTACTTGCCTATCCTGCTTCTTTGGTTTGTGATTGTTTTTTTGACAGGGGATATTTTTTTTTCTGTAAATCTTCTGCCTGTTTGTTCTTGGTTATTTATAATTTAGCTTATGATATATCTTTAGGTTATGGCGGGTGGTTGGATGGGAGCATCAACCTTGAATCATATACCTATGATGTTCGCATGGGTGTACGATCCGATAGTGATGTCGTTTCTTCTTCTCTTTACTTGCCTATCCTGCTTCTTTGGTTTGTGATTGTTTTTTTGACAGGGGATATTTTTTTTTCTGTAAATCTTCTGCCTGTTTGTTCTTGGTTATTTATAATTTAGCTTATGATATCTTTAGGTTATGATTTTGATTTACATTTGTACTATTTTTGTTAGATTGCTTGTTTTTTTTTTGTTTCAGCGGTCTCTCATATAACCTCAATTGTGTTGGAAGAGACCTAAAGCAACAAACAAACAAAAAACAAATACCCTTTTATTAATGTTTAGAAAGCGATATGTTAAAATATGATTTTATAGAGAAAAGTTCACCTCATTTGTTTGATATTTGTAATTAATTCTTAAGTTTAGATCTAAGCGCAATAATTTTTTAACAATTCAAGGATGAGAGATTATCAGTGGACATTGTAACAGTCTCATTTTGATTTATTTCTCTATTTTGAATAAGATAAGTTTGATCTTTAATATAGATTATCTTGTCAGTGTTTGACATGTAGATTGGCCTTCAAAACTCTTAAAAAGAGCGATATTTATTTTATAAAAACCTATGTTTCTTTTCTTAAAGTAAAATTTGCTGAAACATCTATTGATGTATGAGCGCCTTCACAGTATCCATCCCTGCCTATCATCAAGTACTGATTATCTCCTGAACCGACTGGGATAATTTTCACAATAATGGCCTCCTGACAATCTCAGACTACAAAAATGCATGAAATCCTTTCTAGTCAGTCATAAGCAACGGTGGCCATTTATTGTTTTTCACATGTAAGCAGAGACAAAGGCATGGTGCATCACGACAGAAATATAAAGTTATATGTGACCTCATCCCCTCAAAACATATTGGGATGATTAAGTTTGTTTGAATTGAATTTATAGCCAAAAATATGAGACTACGAACATTTTTGTTTTATTTAGAGGTAAGAATATAAATTCTGAATGAAATTGTTTGTTTTTTTAATTGTCATCTGTCTGGTCACTTTAACGTTAAATTCACTTTTCTCCATCTAGCTCACTGTGACATAATACCTGAATGGCATTTTTGCTGACTGCTATTATCCATTTACTCATAGATAACGGTCACTTTTTATTGGCTTTCACAAGAGTTGAGACATTGTATTCACTCTGTCACAACAATTTGTAATATCATAAGTGTTTTTTTCATTGGCTTTCACAAAGGATGAGACATTGCAATCACTTTTTCAGCATTATAATCTTTTTTCAGTGTTAAATTGATAGTTTTCTATATCTTGAAACAGATTACATTGATATCACCTTTGATGTTTTTCTCTCTTTCTCTTCATTCCTCAGAGCCACAACACGAACCCTTGAATGGGATGTTTCATTTTACCTTCTGGGTCTTATTCTCATATGCTTTTTATTTTCATATCATGCCATCGTGTTTGTAAGTAGTTATCTTGTTTTGTTTTGTTTTTTTTTTCTTTTTTTGGGGGGAGGGGGGGGGGGGTGTTTGTTTTTTCATACTTAGTTTTCCACCATTAACATTTTGATTTGCTGCTGGGTTTATTTTTTTCGTTCTTTTCTTTCTATTTTTTTTTTTGTTTGTTTATTGTTTTTGGAAGGAGAGGTAGGGGTGGTCTTGATATGAAACTTATCTCCAGATAGATAGTTGGGTTTAAATTGAAAAAGAATTGTTTTGTTTTTTTTTGTTTTTGTTTTTTGGGTTGTTTTTTTTTTTTTTTTTTTTTTTGGGGGGGGGGGGGTTGTTCTTTAGTGGTGCTTTATTTCATTTATATTTAGAAGTACTAGTATCTGGATTAGGCACAATTTTGTGTAAAGCGAGTGCTCTACCAACTGAGCTATAGGGACACCCTTTGCCCTTGACCAGTCATATTCTTTCAACTTTCGAACTCCACATGTTTTATTTTTTCAACATTAAATAGCAACATTGTGTCACTATCTCACTGTCGCATGTTGTAGGATTATAAATTTATTAAAAAAAAATTTATTTTTTTTTTTATTTTTTCACCGTCAAACATTTTGTATTTGAATAATCTGAAATGTTCATCCCTGTTTTTGTCTTCATGAAGTTTGGTGTGTCCTTTGTTTTTATTTTCTGCCTTTTTTCTTTCAATATTTGGACGCCATGTTGACATCATATACATCTCTTCTCCAGATTCTGTGCCTATTCCACATCCATCATGGCTTCCAGCTGTACATCCATCCCTTACACCTACTCGTATCTTTCATTTCTACACTGGGCTGCACTACAGTTGTCATCCTGCTGTGCACCTTCCATTACCAGTGGTGGCCGTTATTTGGGTTATCCTTAAAGGTAATTTAGCCTTGAGCGCTGGATAAATGCTATTTTTTATCATTATTAATTGAGGATTTATTTTATTATTTGTATTTTATTAAGTATTATGTTATAATGATAATAGATCTTTATTGTCCATAAATATGGCAATTTGTCATTTAGTTACACTTGTAACATATTGAACAGATATTTCACTCCTACTTATCTCTCTCCTCTCTCTCTCTCTCTCTCTCTCTCTCTCTCTCTCTCTCTCTCCTCTCTCTCTTCCTCTCTTTCTTTCACGCGTGCGATATACACAACATAAACATATTCATTTCATTTTCAATTCGTTACATTTGTGGCAATTCAACACCAAATCGTTATTTTTTACTCATTTTGTTTGTCTTTTGGGTTTGTTTTTTTTTATTTGCTTTTTTTTTTTTGTATGTTTTATCTTTTGATATAGTTGGTTTAACCCATAACTATGCACAATTTTTTTTTATGGAGTTCACTATGAATAAATGTATTTGGTTTCACGATTAACAACATGTTTCATTATCTAATCATATCAACAAAAAAGTATCGACACAGTACACAGTTGTGAATGGTTATACAATCATATGTATGATTTATCCCAAAACCACTGATTATTTCAATTGCTTTATAAAATACATGCTATAATATAATGTTATTTATATCATTAGATGGACCAAATGTCACTTAAAATAATCCGTGAAATCAATCATGATAAAATGCTTCAATATTTTTGGCTACTAAATGGGCCAGTTATCAGATAGAGCTAGGTCTCATTTTGGTTATGCTTACAAGATTGCGGTATATTTATTATTATTATTATTATTATTATTATTATTATTATTATTATTATTATTATTATTATTATTATTATTATTATTATTATCATTAGACATCTATGCTTTTTACTTTTTTGTATATTTTAATATTTGGTTTCAATCTTCACTGCCTCATTCAGGTCACAGGTCCATTTTTAGACTTGGGTGTCCTGGTTGTGGTGACTCTTGTGTGTTTTATACTTATACGACAATGGCTGCTGACCTCTTGGCGATGTAAGTGGATCTATGTTTAAAGATCATTTTGGGGTGTTTTTTTATCATGATACACGAAAATAACTCTTAGTGAAACTATGCTGCTAGCAGCTGTGGATTGTAAAAGGTGATAAATAAAAATGAATATAACAGCTTCGGTCAATAATAAAAACATAAGTACATCACTTTAAAACCTGATAGATGGCCGAGAAATATTTGACACATCCTTTCTGCAAGTAACAATAATTCTTGACAGTTTACAAACTAACTTGTTCAGATTTTCAATTTGTTAAATTAATTCTTATCACCAATTTTAATCTTTCATGGGGTTTTTGGTCATAAGATTTTCAAGATTTGGTGGCTCTGTATTTCATTTTGATAATCAATGTTTAACCAATTTCAGGCATGGTTGATTTTACTATAACCTAACATTATGTTTTACCACTTTTACATCTGTGTCTGCTGATATAGTAAAGTAGTCCTTCAGAGCTGGAAGGTACATGGAGCCGGAGTTTATTCCAGTCTTTTGCATTAAATGGACAGCAATTGCTTGCTACCATTTTGAAAGTACTTTTCATGAGATCAAACAGACCCTGCTACCCAATCACTTTTGGGCAGACATTTGAAAGATCTCTATTGCATCCGACAAGGATCAATTCCGGTCCCTTTGTGGGTGAAGCAAGTGCTCTACAACTGAGCCATTCGAACCCTCTCTACAGATCAAGCCACATTATGAGTATTAAGATAACTTTCTTCTCAGCATGTATTATGTTCTGTTTTAGAAGGTTTATCATAAGTCGTGTGTGAAACTATCTCCAAATATGAAGATTTCCTGAAAGGCATTATAAAAATTCACCTATTTTTATCGTTTTCCATATTCTTCCTACCAGTGGGCAAGTGGTTGGCACTTGGAAGCGTAGCTGTGATCATGTTGTGTTTGTATTTCGCTCCCCTTGCTATAGACAGTCCTTTGGTAGCCGAATCAACACCACCAAGGCCGAGGGTCATTGCTCTTGGTGGCTCTGCTAATGTGAGTAATTAATGTTTTCTTAAATTCTGCTTAACATTGGTCAAAATGTTTTCTTTTCTTCCCCTCTTTTTCTCATTTACTAATCGTTATGCAAATGTAATATAATATATTTCCTTTTCTTATCTACGTTTACCTGAATGCTAAAGGCAGAAACGTCGTTTACTTTGTGTTGTATTTTTTACACGAGTCATTTTTATTCCCTTAATTTTATTCTATTGCTTAACATTGATTATAATGCCTGTTGAAGTTTAACACATTTAGTGACACCTTTTTTTCTTCTTCAAATTTTGCATTTGATATCCCAGTTATAAAACTGTATTAGTATACTTTTATGTCGTTTTTGTATTGTAGTAGTAATGTTTTTCTATAACATATACTAATGTTGGGTTGTTTTGTTTATTTTCTATATTATACTCTCCATTGATTTTGTAAAAGTTATTATATGACTGAATTCTTAGAGGGGTTGTAATTTCATGAGATTAATTTTTATCTTTTACATTGGATTTAGTAGTTTTATCATTACGCTGTTCCAATGAAGTTATGTTGAAGACAGTGCTCATTGCAAAATGTGAGTCCAGTAGTAATTTAGAATAATAAAAGGGAACAATTATAATTGTTTATCAATCCGTAGTAAAGTAAAATCTGTTAGATTTTTTTTCAATGTTAATATTTTATGAAAAGAAATTTTTAAAAACTAAATACTTATTATGTATCAAAACTTTTAAACGTATGTTTTGCATTATTTTGTAATACTTGTAGGAAGCTCCCATCAACTCCGAAGTTGCCTTCAAGAAATCCATCACAGAAAGAGTTACAGGAATTTGTGTTACTGTACAGTTTAGGTAAGAATTTCTGTCAATTTTTGGGTTATATCAGTATATTCTATCTACATAAATCAATATAATGATAGGTCTATCTTTCAAGGGATTTTGAATTCATAGAATCTGGATAAAGATTCCAATCTGAAAACGTGTGTATGAAACAGTGACACTGTATTTTTTTTTTCTTGCTTTCATAGACGCTTTTTTAGATATGTATCATTCACCAGTGCATGCTCCCTAATTTGTCAGGTTTTGTTGATAGCTGTTGGCCACCAATTAGCTGTCATTTTTTTTTAGTCAGTAGGATTATGGAAATAGGCTATATTGCACATTTTCTCCCTTTTATGACATGAAATAGCTATCTTTCACAATGTTTTTGTCCCCTTTATGCCATCTCTCAGGAGTACAGATAGCTCAGTTGGTAGAGCACTTACTTCACATGCAAAGAGGCCAAGATCGATCCTGTGTGATGCCAAGATTTTTTTCCGATCCCCCTATCCACCCATCAGTGATTGGATAGCTGTGTCTGTTCGATCTGGTAGAAAGTACTTTGCTGTAGACTAGTGTCCTATCCAAAGGGTAGCAAGCAATAATGGCTGTTGTCCATGTCATGCTATAGAAACCTGGATAAACTCCGGCTCGATGGCTCCATGGGCTATAATAGGACTACAAAAGGCATCTCTCATAATCCTTTTTTAAATATCCCTTACAGTTCAGATGGTGTGCCATTTATATTTGGGGAATCCTCACTTGATCCCTGGACAGATGCAAGGTCAAGGTTGACTGACAAAGATAAAGGCCTCAATCCGATGTACTTCACTATGGCTGAGATAAAGAATTTGACACACGGTCATTGGTACATCCATGTGAGTATGGATTCTTGATTGTGCCTTACAATTTTGCTTGTTAAATTCATGTTGTCCACTAGAAGCAATAGTGTTAAGTTTTTAGAGAATGGTGATGAACTCAGAAAAAAAAATTAGAGACGAAAGAAATAGGCAAATGGAAGGTTAAGAAGATTGTGACTAAAGTCTTGTAGAAAAACAAAGTAACTCAATGGAGCTGAAGTGATGCAGATCTGTTTATATTTGAATAATGTTGTTTTTAAAAAAGCTTTTCTTTTTTATGAACTTTACAATTTATTATTTTCAATATGATTTGTTTTACTTAAGAAAACAAAAAAATTGCAGGCTTTGATAACTGTCTGAAGTAAATCCTACAAACGCTTTATGTAGAGACATTGTTTATACTTTGTTACAAGTCTCGTCTGAGGGTCATGATAGTTCAGTTGGTAGAGCACTCGCTTCACACGCAAAGGGACCAAGTCGATCCCAGATGCAGTCTTGTTTTGTTTTTTTTTTTCTGACCCCTCTGTCCACCCAGCAGTGATTGGGTAGCTGGCTCTGTAAGATCTGGTGGGAAGTACTTTGCGATAAAATAGCATCCTATCCAAAGGGTGGCAAACAATTTCTATTGTCCATTTCATACTATAGAAACCGGGATAAACTCAGGCTGCTTGGGCCCTTTGGCTCTGAAGGACTACTTTATGTCTCTTCTCACCAATTCCTGAAATATATGTCTGCTTTTTCTCTGTTCTCTTTCAATTACTTTTAAACTAAATGGATAAATATCGCTGTCAAACTTTTGTATTTTATAATAGATTGGTAAATTTGTTTGTAACTGCAGTTAATGAACCAAAAAATAACAACATGCCTCTTCTCTATTTTTCCAGCACGACCCATTCAGAAATGCTGACGAGTTGACCAAAGAGGAAATTGCCAGCATCAAGTCCGCTCCTATCCTGACTTTAGAAGAGTTTTTAATCTTGCTCAGCAAGTCCCCTCAACCTCCCCCAACTGTATTTGCCTCAGAGGCGTCGCTGCCCAAATCCCATTCACTGTCCATCAAGGATAAATATTTCCTCGTCAATGAAACACTGAAGGAATCCTCCTGGAATGGCACCACGGTAAACAGGGAGAATTTTTTATAATACTCTTCAACAGTCGTAACGCATGGTAACTTAGTAACACTGGCTCTAAACTATCGGAACTATGGTGGACGCCGTATGAAATATTTCTCCGGCGAGCATAAAAGGGTATCCAGAGGGAAAAAACCCATAAATTTGATCATATTTTGACTTTTACACATTCTGATCACAAGGCATATGAAAAGTTCTAGCCAGCATGAAGAATAAAAAGTAATGATTTTCTTTGTTTAGAACCAAGATGGCCGCCGTTGCCGGGCGGCGTGACATCAGACTACTAAATCCAATTATAAACTTCTTTCAATTTGGATACGACAGGAATACGACTCCTTAAAGAAGAACAAGAGGAAAGAAATTCCAAACTTTTAATGAGATTGAGTGTTGAACTAGAAGTTTCCAAGCTGTGAAAAGAGGCTTTGGTCAGAGGAGATGGTCATAGTTTATGAAACACACTTACTAATTGTGTGTTTTGGACAAGTATTTTTAGAATCTCCACACAGTGGCGCACTCCATTTAATATACGCAGTTTTCAAAATTGGAACCCTCTCCGCCTTATCAACTATAGGAAAATCATCTCATTCATTACAATTTAATGAGCATTTTTCTTATTCAAATTTGTTCTGTACATTGATGAAGAAAATTCTTTGTCATAGCTATAAAAACTAATGCGGTTTTGTAAAGTAGGTCTTGCTGAACAAACAAATGTAAAGTATGTACTTGTTGCTTTTGATTTTTAGTGTAGAAAGGAATCAATTTTTGTGTTGGGTAAGTATGGCATTTTGAGAAAAATCCTGAAAACAGTTGGTAAAGAGAGAGAGATAAACAAGCCAAAATTTATTTACCATTAATCATATTATTATAAAACTTTTACTGATCGTTTTCAAATTTTGTTTTGTTTTGTTTCATCGTCTTCAAAGATGTTCATACCCTTTTTTTTTTTTCCTCTTTTTATTTCAAGATCTACTGGAGAAGCTCTGGGGACAAATATTTCCGACAGATGACAGACGCTACATTCACAAATACGCAATTGGCCATTTATTTAGAATATGATGAAGCAGATAAGGATACAATAAGGTTTGTTGATTCTGCTTGTTTCAGCACTCTCTCAACCCCCCCCCCCCCCCCCTTCTCTCTCTCTCTCTCTCTCTCTCTCTCTCTCTCTCTCTCTCTCTTTCTCTTTCTCTCTGCCTATGATCCTGTGAAGAATTAAAAAGAAAAGAGCGAAATATGTAATACTTTTTTTGGCAATACTTGTTGTATCCAAGAACAAGGACAACAAAAACAGCAATGTGCAGCTACATTCTTTTATATTCATTTTTAAAATATTTTTTTTCATTTAACACACTCAAGAGTTTAGTGATAACAATATTTTAATTTCTTTTGCAGGCATTATCGGGATAGAAACGTTACCGTAGTTGTTGGTGCTGTCAACACTGACTGGATGATGTCATACTTCCATTTCCTGTCTGTGGATTTTGTTGCCACTTACCAGGTATCTCAGATGATGGAATACAGGGACCCTGTTTGGAGACTGGTGAGAATTTTTTTTCAATTTTTTTTTTTTTCGCTTTTTTCGCTCCTCAATGCCTTGGCAAGTGTTAAAACTGGTTACTTGCTTAAAACTAACGAGGATGGCCCAGGAAAGAGTTGAGAGTTATATGGAGAAAAAGTAGATGGCCTATGCTCCATAGGGAGTTAAATGAAATTGGTAAATAATCGCTTGTTTCAGTTAACTTTAACATAGTGCTGTTTCTTACTGGCTTTCATATATTTTCCATGTAATTACATACATTTGCATGATGTGCGTGATGGTATATACACAGTATTTTGCGTACAGTATTTAAACCAAATACCCATTATACAGGGATGCCAAATGTTCTGTTTTTTTTCTAGGGATTTTTTTGCACCTCGCAGCTTTTCCTGTCTCCAAGAAGGCCACTGAAGGTCCTTCTCAAGACAGAGATAATAACATTATAGGAATTGAAGCAACAAAGTCCCTGTACACTTGTAAAAGAAAGAGAAGAGTTTAATAGAGATGTTTTTTGTTTGCTCATTTACAAGGTTCACCCTAAGTAAGATGTGATGCTCAACTCAAGATTTTTTTGGGGGTTTTTTTTCAAGAACAATTTGGCATCCCCGATTTTAAGATTTTAACTCTTTTATATTTGCATATATTCTCTTTTCTTTTTCCACACTGCCAGTCAAGTGAGCAGTACAAAGCTTTGTGGATTACGATGGATTTGGTCTCGTTGTTGTCTTTGGTGATTGTCTACATCGTTCTCAGGTTAGATATTCAATATTTTTATCATAGACAGTCTCTACAGGTTGTCAGCTACATGCCCATGTTTTTAACTTACCTTTTTTTTTTCTCATTTCTGCCTATACAGTTTGTTTTTTGTTGTTGTTTTTTTTGTTTTTTTTTTAATTCATTGCCCAATAGGATTGAAATTTGAATGTTTCTAAAGCTCTCTCTTTCTCTCTATCACTCTCTCTCTCTCTCTCTCTCTCTCTCTCTCTCTCTCTCTCTCTCTCTCTCTCTCTTTCTCTCTCTCTCTCTCTCTCTCTCTCTCTCTCTTTCTCTGTGTGTGTGTGTGTGTGTGTGTGAGATGTGCATAAGTATCTAATGGTTACAAATCGTTTACTGTCTAAAATTGATTTAGAGGGAAGTGGCTTTTTGATCAATTTTTTATGACAAAATTATGGTATGAATGCAATTATGAATTATTCTTCAAAATTTTATCTACATAATGAAGGTCAATACACCATCATAGTTCCATTACGCTGTCCATTTTAAGTCTATAATAATAATAATAATAATAATAATAATAATAATTAAGCATTTATAAAGCGCACACTTCCACTCAAAGG
This sequence comes from Berghia stephanieae, assembly GCF_034508935.2. NCBI lineage: Eukaryota > Metazoa > Mollusca > Gastropoda > Nudibranchia > Aeolidiidae > Berghia > Berghia stephanieae. The sequence continues at coordinate 12,310,029 of NC_088369.1, forward strand.
TGCTCAGGGCGCTATGAAAAAAAAAATAATAATAAATAATTATTTTTTTTAATTAAAAAAAAATGTGACTTAATTTTTATAAAAATCACCTCTTGTGCAAATTGAACTGTCTTTACATGTATTGCATTCCTCTCTCCAGAATTAGACTGTTTGGTGCACGGTTCAGCCCAGAGTCCATCTCGCTCAACACTGGCAGGACTGTTGGAAGACAGTATAGGTCTCGCAACATGAAAGAAAAATTACTCCGAGAAGGGGCAGGGATGGACACCCTCGAGGACACAGAGATGCAAGCCGGGCGGGGATTAGAAAACGACCCAACTGCAACAACGTATGCTATCACTTCCTGTAGTGGTTCCATTCTCGGTCAGGATGCACCTACTCCCACAATGACAATAATTCACTCTAGCTACGGAGTTAAAGACATTTCAACTGTCCCCACTAGCATAAATACATGAGTCATTTTTTAAAACGTTTTAAGGTTGTTTTTTTTTTTTTTCAATGGGATTTTTTTTTTCTTTGATTTTAACAATTTAGCTTATAAATTTTGAGAATCTTTTGTTCTCTTGTCGCGCACAATATTTCAAAAATTCAATACGTTTTAATATTGAAGGTTGTAATAAATACTTAGAGTAATGACAAATTTTATTTTGCGCAGGTTTTCAAAATATGCAGGGATGATGAAAAAAAAAGTCATTTTAACTCTTCAAGTGTTTACATAATTAGGCATTCGAAACGAATTTGTTCTATTTTCATTCATGATGAACTCGAGGGAGTTAAATAAAAAATAAAAAATATTCAGGAAAGGTTTTCGGGATTATGATTCGTAAAAAAATGTAGTTCACAGATCTACACAATGTTTTGTATGTACATTGCATAAAAACGGGTTTATTTTGTTATTTCGCTTGTTTGCTTGTTTTCTCACGTATCAGATGCTTAGTATATTAGTTGATAATGGCTTTGGCATTCAAAACTCAAATCATATTACAAGTGTACTGATTACACTGAAGCCAATGGATAACACAAATTCTAAATGAACGGACCTATCTTTTTGGCAATTCCTACTGTACAAGAAATGCTTGTAATTTTCTTTTTGAGAGAATAATGCATTTGTTTTGTGACTGAATAATAATTGCGAGGACCAACACATTATGTGAGTAGTATCCGAACATCATAACTATTTATGATTGGATTTATAAGCTGTATAATATCTGAATTTTTTTACCCGCTAAAAATCATCGAATCTTTGGATACACTGTTTGATATATGTGAACCTCCCCAGTACTTGGGGTCAGAATCGGTGTCAATCGCATTCCCCTAACATCATCTTTGATTGTCATTCAATTTTCTTACAATGATATTTAAGACAAGCTATCGGCCACCATGACCGGAATGTATATATATATTTTATATTTATTATGTGTATGATTTTATTTTTCTTATTTATTGTCAAAAAAAAAACCAGAAAATACACGCCTCAGTTACTTACTTCCCCTGTCTGCCTTTTTATATTCCTTATAATTTAAAAAAAAACAAGTACTAACACATCATTTTTTTTTTTAATGTGTGTGTGTGTGTGTGTGTGTGTGAGTGTCTGTGCATGCTTCAGAGAGAGAGAGAGAGAGAGATTCTGTGATTGAGTGGATTTGATTCATAGAGAATGCAATCTTTTGTAAAAGAAAAGAAAAAGAGACCTCCACACATATTGATATTTGATACTAATGATGTAAAATAGGATTGTGAACCTGGTTTGCTTACAAAATAGTCAAAAGAATACATTGCCTACATATTTATGTTGAACAATAACGAGATATTGATTTGACGACTGTCAATGGTGTTTGAAATGGAGTTCATTGATGGATGAGCACGAAAATTGACCATTGTAATAAAATATAATTGAAATATTATGTGACCCTTTGTTATGCCGCACATCTTTCCATGTTAATATTTAAATCAAAAGAATATTTTGATTGCAATAAGAGCACCCTGTATTTTGGTTCTTAACGCTGTTGTGACACGATTATATTTTAAGAGATACTATAGACCTTTTCATTCGGAGATAACCTTTCCATTTCCACAACTCGTCAATTGTAAAGATGTCGAGTTAGTAGGCCTGATATTTATTTAGACAAGATCAATGTCATATAATTTAGATATTTCCATTGACTAGATTTGGCCATTTTGGATTTGTATAGATTCATTTGGGATTTTTTGCTTTTTGGAAGGGGGTGGGGGGGGGGGGGGGGGGGGGGGATTGAAAGAACTATTTAGATTTTAAATTGGTCAGAATCACAAATAGGCGGGTGGTTGGATGGGAGCATTACCCTTGAATCATATACCTATGATGTTCGCATGGGTGTACGATCCGATAGTGATGTCGTTTCTTCTTCTCTTTACTAGCCTATCCTGCTTCTTTGGTTTGTGATTGTATTTTTGACAGGGATTTTTTTTTTCTGTAAATCTTCTGCCTGTTTGTTCTTGGTTATTTATAATTTAGCTTATGATATCTTTAGGTTATGATTTTGATTTACATTTGTACTATTTTTGTTAGATTGCTTGTTTTTTTTTTTTTGTTTCAGCGGTCTCTCATATAACCTCAATTGTGACTGGGTGGGGATCCTGACCTCCCATAGTGGGCGGGGAGGTACATGCTGTGTCTTCTATCCCCCTCTACCCGTTTTCCAATTGTTTCCTGTCATTGTCTTGGAATGAGATCACTTAGTTTTGTCCGGACCCTGGCCGGAGTTCCTTGGCTAGGAGGGAAATAGTCGAATGTATAGTTAGAGTTTTGGGAGATGATATTTTTTTCCTTGTAAATCATCTCTCTGTTATGCATTGTATTATGTTTAGTTTACATATTAAATTATTTGATTTGTAAACATTTGAGTGTATTCCTCTTGGTTGGGACCTGTGCTTGTGTCTAGATGAGACTTTTAGGTGATCTCAAACTAAGTACTTTGATGGTGTGCTCTTGGAATCTACATCCGTTTCCTATTTGAACCAATTCCCCTTTGTCTCACCTTTTCTTTTGTGCTTTAATTGTAATTCTAGAACTTTTTACTATCCCATTTTCTTCCTTTTTACTGGCGCTGATATGACCTTAATGTGTTGCAAGCGCCGTAAAACCCTTAAAAACAAAAAAAAAAAAACCTCAATTGTGTTGGAAGAGACCTAAAGCAACAAACAAACAAACAAAAATCACAAATACTATTATTCTGCTAGATTGCCATCATGTCACAATGCCTACATTTTGATGTGTAATATGCACAAGCTTTAGACTTGCGGATCTTTTTCCACAAAAAATTAAAGGATCAATGATAGGATATGACCTATCTTCCTTAGTGACAAAAGAGAGATTTGAAAAGGCACTCTGTCTGTTAAGGTCTATGTATCAAATGTAATATTATACGACTTTCTCATTTCATTCATGGGTGAATTGTATAATGTGCAGTCATTGTTATAGATGACTTTGGGTTGTGTGCTGTGAATCATTCCATGTCTTAAAAAGTTTTAAAAGTTTGAACCAATCGTCCATGTCTTAAAAAGTTTTAAAAGTTTGAACCAATCTAATCAGATGACCTGTCGATCATGTCTGTCTTTAATGTGAGCAAACCTCATGACGTTTGTTTCAAACAAGAAACTCAATGTTAAACTCAGTTATTACCTCTTGACTTTTTCAGCATCGTGATTATACGGTATTAGCCAATACAGTTAGTGGATTAGTAGACCTGCATATTACTACAGAAATTTCGTAGAAATTTTGGTCCAATATCAGAACTAGATTGATCGATATTTAGAGGAGCCTCCTTGCCAAAATATTGGGGGTTTTTTTCAGAGTCCAAGAGTAATGTTGATTAAGATCCTTATCTAATGGGATGTCATCCAATTTGTACTTTGTGCACAGATATAGATATATCTACATTGTTATCTCTAAATGTTTAACGTTGTTTTAGACTTTACAGTATGTGGTCTTATGGGATTTTTTTCATCTCAATGGGATTTTTCTTTACTTTGTAAAAGTATGACTTCAACTGGATTTTCAATAACATAGCACAGGCTCAACATCGTCATTATATATAAGGTTGGAGATATCATGAATTAAAAGAAATAAAGTCTTACCATTTATAACTTTCATTTACTTATTTGAACCGGTGCTGAAGTCGACACTTTCATCTTGTGTCATTCCGTCATTTAAGAAAAATAGGTAAAATCTTGAGTTGATTACATCAATTGCAGCCATGAGACAGAGGTCATTTGTAACTTGATTGGTTATCTTTTCAATCCTCCAAAAGATGGGTTTGCTATCTTTGAGTATCTAATGCTATTTGCCTTATTTGATTTGTAAATTGTGTGTCGCGGAGGTGGCCTATATTATAATTTAAAGAAGAAAAAGTTGCATTGTTCATACATGTTTTTAAGAAATGTTGTGCTAAAGATTTAACTGTTGAACAAGTTGGGTTTGAAAAATTCCACAATCTGGGATATAATGAATGATACAGTGCAGCACATCCTCGTCCTTACTCGGACATCATAATTTAAAACGAGGAATCCGTGAAAGCAAGGAATACATGACGTTTGTACAAATAAAATAGGGAAATTTATACATTTCAGATATTAAGATTTGTACGAGGATTCCGTGAAAACGAAGAACAAGAGGAGGAATGCATACTGCACTGTATTTTAAATTGGCTATTTTCAGCCATCTGTTTTAGAAACAGTTGTGTTATTGCCTGTTTTGTTACTGGAAAGATCTGAGCCTTGTCATTACAATCAAATGAGATGAAGTGTGATTTTTTTTCTTTCATTTTTATGCTTTTCTCTGAGTAATCAAAACACTTCATTGCTTCTTTTCCACCACAAAATTTACCGGTATCTCAATTTACTTATTTATTTATTTCAAAAATAAATCAGTCTTTTATTTATTTTTTTTAAAATACTTTTTCTTAAAATAGAGTTCTCATCATCACATCTTCATTACTTTGGTTTATAAATATAGATTATTGTTTTGGAATTATATTTTTTTATTCTAAATCATGAAATACATTTTTATTTGATTTGAGACAGATAAAGTTTTGATCTGAAATCATTATTTTATTCTTATGTCTTTCAATCTTAGACTAGAAATCTCTGTTAGATTGTAGTGCATTAATTATTTTCGCGAACAGTCTTGCAAATGGTATGTTTTGATAAATAATGAGGTCTCAGGATTTAACTAATTTTTCATTAGTTGTTTATTTAGGTTTAAGATTTTAAAAGAGATATGTAATGAGAGCCATTATCTCAAAATGGTTTTATGTCGGGATGATTCAGATGTTAAAATGACAAAGAAAGACAAACTGATCAAAAACAGGAAATGTTTTGAACACTCTAAAATATTATAATTCATAGTTTTTTTTTACTATCCCTTTTTCTTTCTTTTTACTGGCACTCAAATGACCTACATGTATCACAAGCGCCATAAAACCAACCCTTAGAGACACAAAACATTAATAAATAATTTTTCTGACACCCTTTTCATAAAACCAATGACAGTGCATTGCCAAAACATGACTTTTTAAAATTCATATTGGAATCAATGATTAACTCAATATTTGCAATCATGATGATATAACAAATGGGACCATTTTTGAACTTGAAGAATATTATAGCGATCTGTACTTACTTTATTATGGTAAAGGGTGTGCTTATTTGTTTTTGATTTTGATTTTTTTTTTTTTTTTTTTTGGATAATGCAAAGCAGTCAGAGAAATTATTTTCTTCACAAATTCATTTCTTTCACATGTTATTTGCAAATTTTTTAAGCCAACGAATTGGTCAAATTATTGATTTTGTTTGCCTGGAATTTTGGATGAGAAAGAATGATTATTCCCTTCAATGAATTGTGTATATTTTATACATGCAATAATATTTCATAATAAAACACGGCATACGGTTGTGGTTCCATGTTTTGTTGGAGGTTTTTTTGTTTGTTTTTTTTTTCTAAACTATTCTTTTTTTCGTGTCCCTGAGAAATAAAGTCAGTTTGATTATTTTTTTTTCAACTGGCTATGGTTGTTTTACATGTGAAAAGAATTATTACTATTATTATTATTGGTTTATATCAATGTGTTTTTGCAGTTATTTGAAAACTGAATTACCTGAATGCTTTCAATCAAAATTGGAGATTGGTTTCTGCTTGTTATGATCAAGACATTTGAGAATGTGTGAAAGTTATTTTCCACTGTAGTGGAAGTTTTTTCATCATTGCATGCAAATATAAATAATGTCATGTAATTATGCATTTTAATTACTTATATTTTTCTATTTCTTTCTTCTATAAGATTAATGTATAATATCATAAGAAAAACAAATTATATCTGTGAAATAGCAAACTGTTGTTTATATAAATACCCGTGACTGTTGCTTGTAATCATTTAACATGCCACAAGAAAAAGAGTGAAAAAGGAGGAAAAAGAAAGTTTTAAAAAAACAGCAAAGAGTTCCAATTGATTCATGCTGCAAGAAATATTTTCCTTTTGAAATATAAAATGATTGTTTGTCAAAGAACTGTTACCGTTTAACGATATTACCAAAAGTTTTTTAACTACTTGCCACGGTGGATGGTGATCCTATCACACACAAGAAATGAAGTGTGTAGGAAAGTGCCAGAAGACAGAGAATAAAAACTTTGCGGTGGCGATGGGGGCTCGAACCCGCGACCTTACTGGTACGACAACTTAGCCTGGCCGGGGAGATCGTGACTCTATGAACTAGCCACATTCCCAAAAAAAAGTCGCTTCACATTAGGTCAACATCTCCCTCTTGGTACTCTAAATCTGTCAACCTTTGCTGACTCTTCTATATTTTGTTTGTTGCCATGTGACGTAGTCGGATCCTAATGGACTGGTGTGGGTGGACTTGGGAAACTTGTTTTGTGTACTATTCCCCTTTGTTATTTTTTTTGTCTTAGCCATATTTGATCTATCACATGCAATGAACTCTAAATCTTGAGTTCTTTGTATTATTTACTCTCTTCCTCTTATTAGGAGTTGAAATGACCTGACTACTGAAAAGTTTTGAAAGAGCTATTACACCTTGGAAATTAAGTATGAAATGTTTTGGGGAATATTCTACTTTCTTTCCTTTTTCTTGGAACTTAACTCACTCAACCCTAACACGGACTATATCCCGGCTTATCCAGGTTACTTTTACCCCATGCCTATTTATAACATTTTTCTGAGACAAATTATAGGCGTAGTATTAAAGCTAATGTTTTTTTTTTCAGTTTTTGCATGTTAATGGTAGTTGAATAAAACTATCTATGTACATGCTCATTTTTAATACATTTTTTCAATTTTGAAAATTAACAAAAATCTCTAGGATTGAGTGAGTTAAAAGTCACAAAACTTGTAAAACTCCTCAAGACATCAGTTTTGATGGATGAGTAACTCGATGTAAATATAAAGAAGACTACTTCATATTTTGCGGGATGTTTGTCAAATGTTAATGATTGATTTCAATGGATTTAGTCTTTCTTGCAAGTCTTTGATCCTACCAGGTTATTGATGATATACCTCGTTGTAATCTGTTTGATACAGCAATCCCCCATAGTCATAACAACACTGAGTCGAATCATTATAAGTAGGCATTGCATTGTTTCATGATGAAATAGTCTGTGTATAGTGGAATAAACAAAAATGAATATAACAGCTTTTTAAAAAAAAAGAACAATAAAAACAAATGCATTACTAAAAAAAAAAAACATCAACGAAGAAGGGTTTTGAGCCCAAAAGTTTCCCTGTTTGGTATATTGTAATTTTTTTAAGCTGTTATATTCACTTTTGTTTATTACTTTATACAGTCCACAGCTTCTAGTAGCTTAGTATCACTTTGTTCTATGTATATAGCAGACATTCCTCAAGCTCCACTGACGAAACGCTTGTCAAGCTCACTTTTATATGAAATCGTTGATAATTGTTATTGGTGATTTTAAGTACTCGAAGTTTCTGGGTTTAATTTTTTTTTTTTTTCTTTTCTTTTGAAGTAAGATCATGATCAAAATTGTTGTGCGTGTGAGCGTGAGTGTTTCTGCAGATCTGCCTTTTACCAATTCTGTGGTTGACTATATATTTATACCTACCTATGCTTTAAATCTTAGTATCCCTTATGTCAAAAATAATTTATGGACTTGTATCTTACTATTCACTGTTATGAGAATCAAATAGATGTTATCTGGCTTTAAGTAAGACATGTCCAATTGTCTTAATGGAGAAATATGTGTTGGGCTCATTGTTTTTTGGACAGGGACATGTTTAATCAGCTTTAATGAATTTGTTTTGGTGACATCGATAATAACAATGACATGAAAGGAATTTCATAACTGTACCGTATTATATACCTTTTTTTTTCACCTTATCCATATATGGATGACTCAGAATTATTTTTATGTTGTTGAGCAACATATTTTTCATCTTTTGTCTTTTCGGCGCAGTTATAGTAACTAGATAAGCACATCTTTATTTCCATTTATTTTCTATTGGTTAAAGAAGGATTTCCAGAACAATTTTATTTTACAACTGGATGCCTACGTTTTCTTATGCGCGATCTACCATCTCAAAACAATATCATGATGAATTGATGCTGAAAATTGACTTTATGTCAAAAATATGAAACCTAGGTTAAGTTCATGACTTTTATTGAGTAGAAAAAAAAAAATAACATTCACAAAGGGCATTAATCCAACATTTCAGATTTCCGACCATTTAACTTTATATTTTATTATTAGCCTATTGGCATCCGTTTGACTATGACTTAATAATAGTTTGACGCATTGGAATGGTCTTATGTTGGATGCATAGCAAAACTGTCGGATGATTCAATTATTCTCAATCTGTTTCCAGGCCGAACTTGCAAATAGCTGCTTAGCATTGTCTATATCTCATGACTGACTTGAATAAACTGTTGATAACTCGACTTCAATCTCTTGCATATCATAAACGCAGTTTGTTATCTCTAACACACCAAAGTTTTCCATTTGTGCCACTGAGATACCACAGTATTTGTGCGATGATACATATCAATGTTATATCCAAAAACTGTAAGAGAGATTTACTATTTTTGAAATGGAAATTTTACGCTACTGTTCTTAGTAATTTCGCCTCTCCCTCTCTCGCTCTTTTTCTTAACCTCATTCTCTTCCCTTTCCTTTTATTCTCCCTCCTCTTCTTTGTTATCATCATCCTCCTTCTCCTCCTCCTCCTCCACCTACCTCCTCCTCTTGTATCATGATCAATTCTCCTAATTTGTTTTATATAATTAGTGGTGTTGAAAAAACAATTCAATGCACAGAAAAAAATAAAGCTAATTATTAATTAATTTTTTTTTTCAAATTAGAAAATGTCAGAATTTTTCTACACAGTGACTCTTGTTAATTCCTTGACTTTGTTTTAGGATATATGATTTTTCGTTTGTTTTGTTGGAGGTTTGTTTTGTTTTGTTGTTTTGTTTTTTTTTTGTTTTTTTTTGGGGGGGGGGGGGTTTCTGCTTGGCCCTTTTACAGTTTATGAAATGATTCTCTCCCTTTTTGCCATGTTTTATTCCAGCATGTTTCCAATGCGCTGCCATTTAAACTGGCCAGTGTGAAACACGGACCAATGTCAATAACAGACCCGCTAATAACAAATGATATAGAAAAAAAGTTATTATCGAATACGAAATGTTAATTTGAATTTTTCCTTTCCTTTTTTTTTTTTTTTTGTATGTCGCATAATTTCCATGACTGTTGTTTTCTTTCATAATCAAAATTTTAATTATTGTCATTATCTCGCGGGTTTTATTTATTTTTACTTGCATCAACCACATTTGTTTTTGTTTTTTGTTTTTTTAAATGTTTGTTTCTTTGATGTCTTTTTAAATAGGTTGTGTTTCTTTCCATTTTTTTTTCTTTTTGGTTTAATTTTTCCATTTTTACAAAAGAATATTTGCCATATTGTTATCTTTCCATGGCATGTTTTGTGATTGGACTCCCATACCTTTTTACTTTTGTATTCATTTTTTGATATGATATTATGACTATTGGCAAATGTTATATGACATAATTATATTTGTATTTTTGACAGGGATATTTTTTTCCTGTAAATCCTCTGCCTGTTTGTTCTTGGTTATTTATAATTTAGCTTATGATATCTTTAGGTTATGATTTTGATTGACATTTGTACTATTTTTGTTAGATTGCTTGTTTTTTTGTTTCAGCGGTCTCTCATATAACCTCAATTGTGTTGGAAGAGACCTAAAGCAACAAACAAACAAACAAGTAATAACTATGCCATGCTCTGAAAAAAAACATGTATGTAAAATTTGGGCAGAAAACTCATCCTTCAAATATCGAAGGCTTTCATCTTGTCAAAATCTCTCAAACCTGGGACTTGATTGAAGTGGTGGGGTCTTTTAGCATCCCTTAGTGGGCAAAAAGAGCTCTAGTTGCATCTTCAGCCCCCAATCTGTTTTCCAGGTTGCTGTCCGTCTTTTTTTTTTTTTTTTTTTTTTGAAATGTTTGGTTTTGTCCTGGCCTTTGTCTGAGTCCCAGTTGGGAGGGAAACAGTCAAATGTATAGATATTATAGTTTTGGGAGGTGAATTTCTTTTTTTCCTTGTCAACCATCTCTTTTATGTGTATTTTTAATGTTTTAAATATGCTTTGTAAACATTTGAGTGTGTTCCTCTGAGTGGGATTTTATGCTGGTGACTGGATCGAAGTGATACTAGGCTGCTAGAAGCTGTGGACTGTAAAAAGTAATAAACAAAATTGAATGTAACAGCTTAAAAAAAAAACAAAATACCAAACACGGAACGTTTCAGGCTCAAAACCCTTCTTCGGCGAACAACAAAAAAAAATAAAGAAAATAATACATTACTAATTTCCAGATAGACGACGGAGATAATTTGTAAGTGTTCTCTGTAGAAAAATCTTGGAAAGTTTTCTGGCCTAAATTTTTAATACTCGTTTATTTTTGTTTTTTTTTAAAGTACAGCAACATAATTTTTCGTTTGGTGATTTATTTTTTTTTTGTGATTTCTTTATTCATATTTTCATTTCAAACTTATGATACTGTAATAGCATTTATGAATTATCTTTCCATTGTGTCAGCGATCAGATCTTTGGTTTATGATACATGTTTTAATGTTTTGGTGTTTTGTTTATTTCTTATCGTTATTGAATAGGGGTCCCCAAGGGGTGGGGTGGGGTGGGGGAGGGTCATTTGCTGTTTTGCTTTCCCTCCTTTTCCCATAGTAATAGTATCGCTCCACATACCTTTCAACCCTTGTCATTGAATGAGCCTGTTTGGTTTTTGCCCAGGCCCTACCTCAATCCCCCCCCCCCCCCCCCCCTCCCCAAGAGGGAGAGTCTGACTTTTGTTGTTTTTTTTTTCATAAAAGATTTTTTTTTTAATGTAAATAATCTCTCTATGAATGTAATGATAATGGGTTTATTTTGTATATTTTGTTATCCTTACATTGTATCTCTTATGGCAAAGATTGTGTGCTTGTTCTTTTAGGGGGTGGGGTTTCTGACCTCCCATAGTGGGCAGGGAGGCACTTACTGTGTCTTCTATCCCTTATATCTGTTTTCCAACATGCTTTCTGTCCTTGTCTTGGAATGAGATTACTTGGTTTTATCCTGGCCCTGGCTTGGAGGGAAACATTCAAATGTATAGTTAGAGTTTCAGGAGGTGATATTTTTTGTCTTGTAAATCATCTCTTTGGTATGCACTGTATTAATTTTGTTTTAGATATGTACGATTTGTACACATTTGAGGGTATTCCCAGAATTCCTCTTAGTGGGGACCTGTGCTTGTGTCAGGATGAGACATTTAGGTGATTTTAAACTAAGTACACTGATGGTGTGCTCTTGGAATCTACACCTGTTCCCTATTCGAACTAATTCTCCTTGGTCTTACTTTTTCTTAGGTGCTTTAATTGTAATTTTAGAATCCTTTACTATCCCATTTTCTTTGTTTTTACTGGTGCTGATATGACCTTAATGTGTTGCAAGCGTCGTAAAACCCTTAAAAACAACCAGGCAATTGAATTGTTTACTCTTGGAATCTGTATTTCTGTTCTCGATTTGAATTATTGATTGTAACAAAGAGTTTTGTATATTGCCTTCCATATAATTCAATCTGTTCTCCTATTTAACCATCTGAGTGTATTCCTTTCCGTGGATATCCCATGCCAGTGTCAGTGGTTGCCTCAGATGGTTTTAGACTATCTACAAGGATCTATTGCTCTTTGTTCTAACTCTGATCTCAGTTGAAATTGTCTCCCTTGATCTTAACTATTATTTTTCTTTGGTGCTTATTAGTATTAGCTTAATCTGCGGAGGGGGGGGGGGGGGGGGGGGGGTCCCGATAGCTCAGATAGTAGAGCATCGCTTCACATGCAAAGCAGTCAGATGGATTATTATTTTCGTTTTTTTTTTTTATTTAATATAAGCGATATTGGTTTTTTTTTCCCTGTAAATCATCTCTCCACTCACTACATATTTCTTTAGGGTTCTTCGATGTGTTTCTTATGTAACCGGTTGAGTGTATCTCTTGTTGCAGTGTCACTGTGAGACTCGGGACGTGATTGCAGGCATGCAACAAGGATCCATAGTTCTTGGATCTATTTCCGATCTCTGTTGAACTTGTTCTCCTAATTTTCTTCTTTTTTTTTTTCCTCAGTGCTTGTTAGTTCGATCTCTTTTTTTTTTTTTCTTTTTTTTTTTTTTTTTGACTATTAAATTATTCAACTTTTTTACTTAAAATGGCATGGTGATAATGATAATAATAATAATGAATGGCATTTATATTGCATCAATCCCCACATACAATAGGCTCAAGGTGCTAACATATACAAATTAGAGAGTGAAAAGAAATGGGGTTTTTTTTTTGTCTTTCTTTGAATCGTCTGTCGTCTCTCTCAGCTCCCATGTTGAGTTAAAGTATTCCAGATTGTTGGTGCTTGATGATGTAGCAAGCACTCCAAATCCTCTAAAAATAAAAACAAGCAAGTTTGTGGTGGATGTTTTATCTCACTTAGTGTTCGCTGTTATGTACCTACTTAAAAAACCTAAGGAAAGGACTCCTATAAATCTTGCATTTCAAACTAGAGAAGAAACACAGAAAGACCTTAGATGTGAGCCTTTTACTTTCAATTTACAAGACTTACCGATGCAGACCAACATATCTTTTCCATTGTTGAAAGAATAACACGATTGATTAAATAATCATGTTATTCATATTCTTTATGTTTTATTCTATTTTATTTTGATTTTTTGCATTCTCTTTCTTTTTCTTATTTGATTTTCTTTTCTTGTACCTAATTTTTCTTTTCTTTACATCTCGTTGTGTTATTTTTCTGTTCTGATTTTTGTCAGGGTTTTTTTTTTTTTTTGGCTTTTTTTTTGGGGGGGGGGGGGGGGGGGGGGGGGCTGGTTGTAGTTGTAGGGCATTTTGAAGGTCTTTTGTTTTGTGGGTGTTTTGTTTTGTTTTTGTTACTTCTTTGGTTTTTTGTTAATTAATTTTTGGAGTTTTGTTGGGTTTTTGTTTTGTTTTTTTTTTGTTTTGAACTCGTTACAATTTTTGGGATACAAGAGTTGTGTAGAATTAGGACTATTATAATGCCTAATTTTTGGCTTAAGGAAAAAAAAACAAGATGTCATCAGACACGCATACTCCCCATGTAAGTCAATACCTTATCCATTGGGCCAACACCCCCCCCCCCCCCCCCCAAGTAATTGAAGAGCATGGTTATATATATATTTATATAATATATATATATATATATATATATATATATATATATATATATGCTCGTAAATCGTCTCTCTGCTTTGTGCTTTGAATTTACTGTACAATATTTACTTAGTAAACATTTCAGTATATTCTTCATGGTAGGATCCTTTGTGTATGAATAGGACAGTCTTCTGGTATTCTTCTGTCCTCTGTTTGAACTAGCCCCCGTCGTCTTACCTTTTTCTTTGGTGATTTAAATTCAGATCAACAACTTTTCTCTGTTTGTTCCCAGTTCCCCTTTGTCTTGCTTTTTCTTGGGTGCTTTCATTGTAATTCTAGAATTTGACTGTCCCATTTTCTTCCTTTTTACTGGCGCTGATATAACCTATATAATATGCTGCAAGTGCCGTAGAACCCTTAAAAAACAAACAAAACGGTACAACTTTTCCCCAATCATTTTCCTTTTCACTGGCATTAACATTACCTAAAAGTGTCGTAAAACCCCTAAAAACAAAAACAAACAGTGTTCTGCAAAGATCCTGCAATATTGTCATCCATGCATATAGTCATATTGATATTTACTCCAAACTTACAAAATACCCTCCCATATGTTATACCGTATATTATTTATGGGAAGCCATAGGATGTTCATGTCTTATCAGTAGCCGTTATTGATAAATTGTATAAATGTAGGAAGTAAAAATAAGCTTGCGCAGATTATATTTCCCATGATATTGCAATATCATCTTTAAGATATTCCAGCCAGCTTATGATATTAAACTTGTGTAACTTACATCTCTCATGTAAATGATTTTATATTTGTAGCCAGGCAGAAAATAGAAATCTCAATTATTGTTGGAAAAAAAAATCTCCAATTTCTATGATTTGAAAACTTTTAAAGTTTAACGTTTCTTGTATATCATTTGTGATTCTCTCACATTGCCGCGATAAAAGAAAAATTATTACAGTTTTTCTTCATATCATTCTCAGCATTAAAAAAAAAGAGGGGTGGGGGGTTGAGTTGTTTCGATAGCTCACTGGAACCTCGCTTCCAAGCAGTGATTCGACGATTGTGATCTGGGTGGGTACGAGATTATTTTTTTTCTGACCCGCCCTATCTATCACAGGTGTGACAGGCATTCTGCTATTGTCCATTTCACTTGCTAGAATCGCCTATAAACATTACTCTGACGGACTACTTAAGAAGTCCTATAATATTCAGATTAAAATTGGCAGACCAGCGTCTTCCTGTTTTAGTTTTAGAGATTTTTGATTGGTATTTATTTTTCAAAAGGATAAACATTCCGTTAGATTTGATATATGTACGTACATGGTAAATTATTGATAGCAAGAATCTGTTTGATGGAGTTACATTAGGACTGTTGATAGCAAGAATCTGATTGTGGAGTTACATTAGAACTATTGAAAGCAAAAATCTGATTGATGGAGTTACATTAGGACTGTTGATAGCAAGAATCTGATTGTGGAGTTACATTAGAACTATTGATAGCAAGAATCTGATTGATGGAGTTACATTAGAACTGTTGATAGCAAGAATTTGATATGGAGTTACATTAGAACTGTTGATGGCAAGAATCTGTTTGATGGAGTTACATTAGAAATGTTGATAGCAAGAATCTGTTTGATGGAGTTACATTAGAACTGTTGATAGCAAGAATTTGATATGGAGTTACATTAGAACTGTTGATGGCAAGAATCTGTTTGATGGAGTTACATTAGAACTGTTGATAGCAAGAATCTGTTTGATGGAGTTACATTAGAACTGTTGATAACAAGAATCTGTTTGATGGAGTTACATTAGAACTGTTGATAGCAAGAATTTGATATGGAGTTACATTAGAACTGTGTAACAGATGTATATAGTACATTAGAACTGTTGATAACAAGAATTTGATATGGAGTTACATTAGAACCGTTGATAACAAGAATTTGATATGGAGTTACATTAGAACTGTTGATAGCAAGAATCTGTTTGATGGAGTTACATTAGAACTGTTGATAACAAGAATCTGTTTGATGGAGTTACATTAGAACTACATACTTAAAATATAAAGTGTTGAACTGTTATATCCTGGGTGGGGTTCCTGACCTCCCATAGTGGGCAGGGGTTCCTGACCTCCCATAGTGGGCAGGAAGATATTTACTGTCATTACTGTGTCTTCTATCCCATTACATCTGTTTTCCAATTGCTTTCTGTCTTCGTCTTGGAATGAGATTACTCGAGTTTTGTCCTTGGCTTGTTGGGAAACAGTCGAATGCATAGTAATAGTTATGGGAGATGGTAGTTTTTTCCTTGTAAATCATCTCTCTGTTATGCACTGTATTATTTTTAGTTTTACATATATGTGATTTGTCAACATCTGAGTGTGCTCCTCTTAGTGGGGACCTGCGCTTGAGTCAGGATGAGAAATTTAATTTCGGTGATCTCAAATTGAGTACGTTGATGGTATGCTCTTGGAATCGACATGTTCCCTGTTTTAACCAGTTCCACTTTGTCTTACGTTTTCTTGTGTACTTTAATTGTAATTCTAGATCTGTTGTTGTTGTGGGTTTTGTTGAGGATATTTTGGGGGGGGGGGGGGGGGGGGGGGGGGAGTGGGAGGTTATTGTTTTGGGGTTTTGGGGGGGGGGGGGTTTGTTGTTGTTGTTGTTTTGATTACTTATTTTCTGTTGTTTATTTATGTTCAACTGTCTTCTTTTTAAAAAAATCTTTCTTCGAGCTTCAAGCAGCAACATGTTTTATTTTTATTTTTATACTTCTAGCGTGATAATAGCTGCATTTCACGCCGATTAAAAATGAAAGATGCGGCATGATTTTCATTGTATCCATGTCTATAGAAAATGCAATGGAGCCTGTTCGATTAGATGCTTGGTTCAATAACACGGTTGTAATGAAAATAATATCAATGTTCCCTGTCGCAGTATGATTGCATTCAATTGATAGATATATTTTTGTATGCTTTATCAATACGCTTTATAACAATAAAGACGTATGTTGATTTATTATTATTATTATTATTATTATTATTATTATTATTATTATTATTATGAATGTGAGAATATCATGACGATATATATGTTATATATAATGGATTATATTTTGATTGAATGTATTGTTTCTTATTGAATAGTAAAAATATATTAAAGAACATAAATTATAACATTGGTTTCGTTGGTCTTTCATTGGCATTTTCTGGGTGGGGTCTTTTGATCTCCCATGTTGGGCAGGAGGTCATTTGCTGTCTTCTATGCCCTTATATCTCTGGGTGGGATTCCTGACCTCCCATAGTGGGCAGGGGGGTACTTACTGCCCTCCCCCCCCCCCCCCCCCCCCCCCCATATATGTTTTCCAACTAACTTTCTGTCTTTGTCTTGGAATGAGATTACTTGGTGATCGGATACCCTTGGTGAGAGGGGAACAGTCAAATGTATAGTAGTTAGTTTTGGGAGATGATATTTTTTTCCTTGTAAATCATCTCTATGTTGTGTAATGCATTCTGTTTTGTTTACATATTATATATGATTTGTAAATATTTGAGTGTATTCCTCTTAGTGGGGACCTGTGCTTGTGACTGGATAAGACTTTTAGGTGATCTCAAACTAAGTACTTCGATAGTATGTTCTTGGAATCTACATGTTCCCTCTTGGATCAAATTCTCCTTTGTCTTACTTCTTCTTGGGTGCTTTAATTGTAATTCTAGAACTTATTACTATCCCATTTTCTTCCTTTTTACTGGCGCCAATATGACCTTAATGTGTTGCAAGCGCCGTAAAACCCTTAAAAACAAAACAAACTGCAGGTGATCTCAAACTAAGTACTTTGATAGTGTGCTCTTGGGATCTACATCTGTTTCCTATTTGAGCCAATTGCCCTTTGTCTTTGCTTTTCTTAGGTGCTTTAATTGTAATTCTAGAACTTTTTACTATTCCATTTTCTTCCTTTTTACTGGCGCTGATATGACCTAAATGTGTCGCAAGAGCCATAAAACCCTTAAAAACTAACAAAAACATCGTTGGTCTTTTATTGGAATTTTCTGGGTGGGGTCTTTTGGCCTCCCATGGTGGGCTGGAGGTCATTTGCTGTATCTTTTTCTATCCCCTTATATCTGTTTTTTTTTTTTTTAGTTGCCTTCTGTCTTTGTCGTGAAATGGGATCACTTGTTTTCGTCCATTTCCTGTCCGAAGTTTTTGGCTGAGAGGGAAGCAGTCGAGTTAGTTTTGATCATTTGTTTTGAACATATCTTGTAACTATTTGAGTTAGATAGAGTGATCCTGAGCTGGTGTCTGGATTGGCTGGTGAACATATCTTGTAACTACATATTTGAGTTAATAGTGATCCTGAGCTGGTGTCTGGATTGGCTGGTCTCAATAAATTAAGTGCATTGTCAGTTATGGTATGCTCTTGGAATTTACATCTGTTACCTGTTTGAACTAATCCCCCTTTGTCTTACATTTTCTAGTGTGCTTTAATTGTAATTCTATAATTTTTTGACTATCCCATTTTCATCCTTTTTATTGGCGCTGATATGACCTAAATGTGTTGCAAGCACCGTAAAACCCTTCAAGACAAAGCAAAGTCAACTTTTAAAGTCAACTTATGCTTAAGTCACCAATTGTTGGTCCCAATTTTAATAGGTGTGTTCCATTTTGATAATGGATAAAATCAACCTCGCCCCTCGAAGCAAGGCAACGAATCTTTCTGACCCGGCGCTATTGGATTTATTGGGATCCCCCTGTATATATGTTGTTTTTTTTCGGGGGGGGGGGGGGGGGGGTTGATTGTTTATATTTTCTTTGTTGGTTTGTTGTTTGTTTGTTTGTTTGTTTGTTTGTTTGTTGTTTTTTATTATTTTTTTCTGGGTGCTCGCTGTCTTTGTTCTGTATTGATATAATATATATCAGGATTTTTTTTTCTGATCCTGGCAGAGATTCTTAGCTGGTAGGGAAAGGGGAAGAGGAGGAAGACTTAAATTTATACTGTATAATTTCTTCTTTTTTTTTTTTTTTTGAGAGAGAGAGAGAGGGGGGGGGGGGGATATTTTTTTTTAATCTATAGTCCTTTGTAAACATTTAAGTGTACATTTCTTGCTTGTGCCTGGATGGGACTTGTAGGTAAAATCAAAATAGACGCGTTGATGTTGTTTGATGGCTAAGTGGGCGATTAGTTCTCACGAATTGGGTACATATTGTTTTGTGTGATGTTGTGATTCATCTGGCAAGCAGAACAGAACAGGTGGTTATTTACTATTTACCTAGACGCATAACATCAATACACACACACACACACACACAGGCGCGCGCGCGCAGATATATATATATATATATATATATATATATATATATATTGTGTGTGTGTGTGTGTGTGTGTGTGTGTTTGTGTGAAGCTGTGCCTAATGCTCATTTTCGTAACATTTGACATAAAAAGACAGCATAATATCAGTTAACACACCCTTTCAGTTGCGATCTTGTAAGTTTTCTGAACGAAACAGTATCAAGAAAAACTATTGTCCATTTTTATTTATATACTTGACAAAACAAATTATATTATTTGAAAACTGTTAATTTACAGTAGGCTATCCCCGTCCGTATTTTATTTATTTATTTATTTATTTATTTATTTATTTATTTATTTATTTATTTATTTATTTATTTATTTATTTATTTATTTTTGGTAAGTTTAGTGGCCCTAAATTAAAAATAGCATTATTGTTGATCTATAGTCTTGGGTGGTGGTATGCTTTATAGAACACCGTTAAATTCAGTCGACCAAGCAAAACAAAATTAAAGTAAATTTTTAAAGGTAAATTCTCTCTCTCTCTCTCTCTCTCTCTCTCTCTCTCTCTCTCTCTCTCTCTCTCTCTCTCTCTCTCTCTCTCTCTCTCTCTCTCTGTGCGTGTGTGTGTGTGTGTGTGTCACTTACTCATTCTCTGTTTGTGTATGACTAATTAAATACATTTAGATTGTATAATTGTCTTACATTTTTTCATAAATAAATAAATACTTAGGAATGGGAGTGACAGTTTCGTCAATATTCGGTACATTCGGCGACGAGGCACAGAAAACATGTCTCTGCGACAAGGCGAGAAGTCTCGCGAGACTCGGGTTGATTCATTGATTGTTTATCCATCACTGGGGACGCCACCGGTAGTTGCAGATTCCATCAACAGACATACACAAACATACAAACATTGAACATCGCCACTATCTTGAGCATGGCTGATCATTCGGATTTTTAGTGATTTAAAGAATTGTGTGTGAGTAACCAATCCATTTTCAGTCATATACAAATTAAGGCTCCGCATGTTGTTTGCATTTTTGTGTGCGCCGATTATATACCCTGTCAAATAGACATGAGGAGAGATAAGAATGAGAACGCTAGTGAAAGTGACAGTGGAGGCGAAGGGGCACGATATCGTATTAATCATTGAGGGATGATAAATCAAAATCTAAAAATTATCAATATTCTACTTTTTAATTGTAGCGCATTTTTCATAGTTGTAATGTACCAGGCTCGCTTTTATGTCGATGAATTTTAAATAAAAACGGTGACACAAGTTTGAACCCCCGTCTTTGGTGTCCACCCGCTGTAACTGTAAGAAGTGTAAGTGTGACTTTGTACTTTGTGTCTGGGTTTAAAATTTGGAGAACGCATTTATGCATATTTTATGTCTTGTCACAGGCAGGAGAAGGACGCGTAGGCCATCTGGAGTTAAGACTACATTTGTCCAAGTGAAAAAATATGCTCGAAAGCGCTCAATAATTATTTTTTAAAAATAGACTACCCTAGACCATCCTTTTAAGTAGTAAGATAAACTTTAATAATGTTTTCCAGAACAAATATTATGAAGACAGGCAGAATAATAAAAACGTTTATGAGTGCTACAAAATGCGATAAACATTTTGAAGTTTTGTACTCAAACTGTAGCCTGTAGCACAGTTATATGTAAGGTATTCTCCTCCGTTGTTGTTTCAGTATAGATAGTCTAGTAAAAACTCCATATAATGAAAGTTAAGTCTCCATATTTTGAAAACATGTTTACGAGATGTAGCTTCGGTATCTGGTTGTCCCCAAGGTGCCAGTATTTTATATTTTTAGAATCTGCTGAATGGAAACAATTTCAGAGTTTTGTTACAGACCAGTTGAGAAGTGGGGGGGGGGGGGGGGGGGGGGCGTTAATGGAGATGGTGTCATGTGAAATCATTTACTAATCTGATAATCCACATTTTTGTAATATTACTTGTAATGAGAAGCCTTCAAACCCTAAAATTATCTCCACCACAATACTTTAGCTTGCAATTTCGTTGGATAATTTGCACTTAATAGCAAAGATTTGCTGGTATGCATTATGAAAATGTATAATTATTGATTTGACCATATCGTAAAGTAACTTTCGACTGTATATTTACCAAATTTAAATGTTACCCATTACGCCAATCTGGTAATGTGTCGGGATGAATCGGAACTAGAAAAATGAATTTAGAATTAAAATGATAAGAAATATAAGCACTTATAGGTTTTTGCATTTAAGAAATGGGAGCTTTTTTATTTCCACCATAACTCAAGTTTCATATTGAGAGAGGGAGAGAGAGAGAGAGAGAGAGAGAGAGAGAGAGAGAGGAGAGAGAGAGAGAGAGAGAAGAGAGAGAGGAGAGAGAGAGAGAGAGAGAGACCACAGAACGGTTACAGAAAAAAATAATTCTACTCACACACACACACACACGAAGAAAAAAAAAAACGATTCAGAAAAAAAGTAATTCATCATATCTTGTCGCGCCAGTGAGTCAGCCAGTCCCGGGCAGTCTGGTTGCATTCCCTCAGGTCAGCATTGGTGCAGTGAGGTCCCAGCGAGCATTCGGACAGGATGTGGTCCATGGTCTGTCTGGGGTGACCGCATGGGCATTCAGTGCCCGGTGAGATTTTCCATTTAAAGAGATTGGTGATGGTGTTTCCCACCTTTGCTCTAGCTCTGTTCAACGCCACCCAGTCTTTTCTCTTGAGGTCTGTGCCTGCTGGGAGCTTTTCTGTTGGGGGCTGGAGGGCATCGTTTGCTGTCTTGTCCCATTCTACCCATTTGTCCAGGCGGAAGAATGCTGAATGGTCTGGGTGAAGGCTCTCTATTGTGAGGAAGCTTTTCCTTGATTTGAGCCTGCTTTTGGGGCAATTGTGGTCATAAAGGGGATGTCTCTGGTCTATTTCCTGTTTGTATTTTTGTATTTGGGCATGAGTTTCCCTCCGGATGTGTGGTGGGGCTATTCCTGCTGCACGGTAGACCAGTGGTAATGGTGTTGCTCTCAGCTGGCCCGTTACGATCCGGCAGGCGTTGTTGAGCTCGGGGTCTAGCTTGGAGGCATGGCATGATCGGGCCCATACAGCTGAGCAGTACTCCGCAGTTGAGAAGCTGAGGGCCAATGCTGTGGTCCTTAGAGTTTTAGGGTCAGTTCCCCAGTTCATGTTTGCCAGCTTTCCAAGGAGGGCATTTCGCGTGGACACTTTTGCCTTGGTCTTCCTCACGTGTTCTCTGAAGGACAGAGTCCGATCAAGCGTCACTCCGAGGTACACTGGGTGGTAGTTGTACTCTAATGTCTGGCCATTCCACTTGATGTTAAGTTTTTGTGGGCTTGGTGGTTGTTGAGGTGAAATGCACACACTTGTGTTTTCCCTGGGTTGGCGTTCAGCGAGTTTTTAGTGTAGTACTTTGTAAGGGTGTCTAGGGCATTTGTCAGTCTGCTCTCGATTGGTTGGAAGGACACATCCTGTGTTGCGAGGCATAGGTCATCAGCATATATGAATCGGCGGATTTTTGGAAACTCAGGCTGATCATTTGTATATATGTTGAAAAGTGTTGGAGCCAGCACTGATCCTTGGGGAAGACCATTCTTCTGGGTGCGCCACCTGCTCTTACGGCCATCCATTTCAACAAAGAAGCGCCTGTTTTCGAGAAGTGACTGGATGATATTTACAATTTTCTTATTCTTTATCATTTTAGCCACTTTGAGGAGTAGGATCTTGTGATTCACTGTGTCATAGGCTGCAGTGAGGTCGACGAAGACTGTGCCAGTGACCTGTTTTGTCTCAAACCCATCTTCTATGAATTGTGTAAGGTTAAGAAGTTGACCACATGT
Source organism: Berghia stephanieae (assembly GCF_034508935.2). Taxonomy (NCBI): domain Eukaryota; kingdom Metazoa; phylum Mollusca; class Gastropoda; order Nudibranchia; family Aeolidiidae; genus Berghia; species Berghia stephanieae. Next base: position 12,332,923 of record NC_088369.1, read on the forward strand.
TGACCGTCTGGTCGGAATCCAGCTGGTCTGGAGACAGTTGTTCGTCTAGACTGGGTGACATGCGGGACATAACAATTCGCTCAAATAGCTTGTATGTGATGCACAGGAGGGAGATCGGGCGATAGCTTTTCTTGGATTTTGGATCTTTCCCGGTTTCAGTAGGGCGACTACTCTTGCTTTCCTCCATGCACTTGGCAGCCTGTTTGTCCTTGCGCATTCATTGAAGAGGTCCAATAGCCAGGATAGGGTTCTCGGTCCAAAGTGTTGAATCATCTCAGTTGTGATTCCATCCAGTCCAGATGCTTTTCCCGCCTTCAGATGGGACAAGGCCTCTAGTAGCTCCTCCAGGGTAAAAGAGTCAAGATGATCTTCACTATCCTTGAGGGCTTTGTCCATTTCACGTTTCAGGGCTTTTAGTTGGCCTCGTGCTTTCTTGGCTGGTTTCCCATTCAGTAGAAGCTGATGTGCTACTTGGTCAGGTGTTACTGCAGCCACTCTTGTCTGGGAAATGGGAGCTTTTTTATTTCCACCATAACTCAAGTTTCATATTGAGAGAGGGAGAGAGAGAGAGAGAGAGAGAGAGAGAGAGAGAGAGAGAGAGAGAGAGAGAGAGAGAGAGAGAGAGAGAGAGAGAGAGAGAGAGAGAGAGAGAGAGAGAGAGACCACAGAACGGTTACAGAAAAAAATAATTCTACTCACACACACACACACACGAAGAAAAAAAAAAAACGATTCAGAAAAAAAGTAATTAAAAGTTTGGAAATAATAAGTTCTTGTTACTAGGGTTCTTATTCAATAAATCATAATTTGGAAAAATCTCTGCATACAATTTGTTCATTTTAATCCTTTTTTTCTTCCATGCAGGTCAAGAATGTCTAGCTTCAATAATTCAACAAGCAGAAGAGACGATGTCTCTTTAAAATTACGCTCTCAGTAAGTTTGATATGACAGGTCTTTCATATCAATCGCAGTTGTTGCACAATGCTCTTTGGTATTTTAATTCTCCTTTTGCCAAGAAAGAAAAAAATAATAATAATGGTACAAATCAAAATCACAACCAATCAAACTATTTTAGATGCTTGTGAAGGTAATATTTTAAATCTTAACAACCTTAAAACTTCAACAAGAACTATGACACAAAAAGTCTTTATATTTATTTCTGCTTTTATTACCTCATAGTTGTAGTATTTTAATCCTCTGTCTCCTCCTGCCTTTTCATATCCACCTCCTCCTTTTTTTCCTCCTCCTCCTCCTCCTCTTCCTCCTCTTTCCCTTCCTCTTCTTTTCCTTCCTCCTATTCACTACTTCTTCTTCTTCTTCTTCTTCTTCTTCTTCTTCTTCTTCTTCTTCTTCTTCTTCTTCTTCTTCTTCTTCTTCTTCTTCTTCTTCTTCTTCTTCTTCTTCTTCTTCTTCTTCTCCTTCTTCTGTTAAGTATTTCAACATTGAATAGTTACTTATAAGATTTTCCTTTGTGTTATTAACGGAATAACAGAGAGTTTGTTACGTAAGTAACCATCTTCTGTGTATTGCATGGTACTGCATATTATCTTTTTTTCCCCAACATGTTTCTTTTACAAAACCCACATTCATGGCATTTAAATCCCTTGCTTAGAACGGACACACACATTTATACTCTAAAGGCAATTACTAAATTTTCATATGCAATTTATTCTTATTCTTTGTTTCCTCTTTTATTTCATTCATTCAAGATCCTTGGTATTTTGCCGACGTTTATTTATTTGTGCTCGTAGATTTTTGTTGATAAGGCGTTTTCCTTTTTTTAAATGTGAGATTTTGCATTTTTTATTTCTATTTTTATTTTTATTTTTGCTTGTTTTGTTTGTTTTTTTTTCTTTTCCTTTCAATTTGGTTTTGTTGTGTTGGTTGTTAATTTTTTTGTTTGTTTTTTTTTTTTTTCTCAGCTTTAATTATTTTTTTTTAAATAGAATATTGTTTTTGGTTTGTAATACTGTCAGCATGCACCTTTTCAAAATTAGCTTCCTCTTGTATTCTTTATTTCATTTTTATTTAAGATTTTTTAAATATATATTATTATACTTTCATATTTATTATTGTTTCTTTGGGAAACTTATGATCATTTTTAATCCAACACACACTGTTAAACTATGTACTCAGTTATAAAAATCCACAAAGTTTTTTAAAAATAGGTCTTTTTTCCCTTCAAATTTTCTTTAAATATGCACCAAAATTTGATCATGAATTCATTTTTTTAGATATGATCCTCTCAAATATAGTTCTAATAAAAGACACAAAATTTGAAGATATGACCTTTATTGAATGTTTTTCTCGATACAAATATTTGTAGAATCATTTCCAACAATATAGTGGCAAAATTAATAATGTACATAATGATGTTTTGATATTGAGTCAACAACATTCATCTAATTTAAACATTAAATTTTAATTGATATGCACGTCATCATTATTTTTTTTTTTAATGTGTATGAAATAGTACACAAAACAAAGTACAAGAAAAAATCATTCCCAAAATAAACCTGATTGAATTGGGGGAAAAAGTGTGATGCCAAAAATACTGGTTCCAATGTGCAACTGATCTTCTGGTTTCAGAATGATGGCATATTTTTTTTCTAGCTTAAATAAATTCTGGTCGTCAATAAAGATCATCTATCCTCACTCTTTTACATCCCTGTGATCACAAAAGTCTGCCTATACATCCTGCTACTAAAATAGTTATGACACATTATGATTCAATATATCACCTATTCATTTTTTTTACATTTTCCTGAGGACTGGTTACACTCTTTCAATAAGTTTTGAACTGGAAAAGAGGAAGGTATATATGTCACGAGTTCTCTGCCCCACTGCTCCCCAAACTAGGCAGCCTGATATTTTTGGGAAGATTTATTCTTGTTTTTTTTTTTTTTAATACTTGTTTTCATACATTGCTTCAGAATGTTATCCTACAATCGTGCCTGCTTCCAAATTTTTCACCTTCATACTACTGTTTAAAACCTAGATAGGGAGATTGTATTTGCATCTCTTTTCTATTCCCTCAACCTAAGACTGTGATATAATCAGTATCTGTATATAAACCAAACTTAGGATTGTGTCAGTGTCAAACGCATTCCTTCCCATATCTTAGTCAAGTTCAGAATTATTATCATATTATTATTTGTAAAGCACTTTGAGCACGTTTAGTGGATATTGTGCTTTATAAAAACTCACTTTTTAAGTGCTTTGATGCTTCGGACGTGTACATTTATATTACACGTATTTAATCTCTATAAACCTTAACAGGTTTTGATTTTTCTCTAACTAAACATGGCGTTTCTTTACTTTTACCAATAGACCAGTAAAAGTGATGCTGCTAGAGTTTGGTTGATACAAAACCTATTTGTAGACAGTTAACCCCTCCATACACTTAGGAAAAAGCTGCCAGCCAGTGTTGTTACATCATACAGTACTCTCTGGAGAAGTTAAAAAGCATGCTAGAATCTGAGCGTGCTGACACCCGATGCGCATGGAAGGATAAGATAACTGTATAGATAAGATTCAGTTGCTCAGTTCCACTGTGCCGTATTGCTGAGTGTTATGTAATTTGGTGTGCTAGAAGAATGCAGCAAGTACTGTATCAACTAAAATCATATGCAACTATTAGTATAAGGTGTGTACATTTCAAGCACACATTATTGCTTGACACTCATACTCTTACACGATGTGTATTGTGCAGATTTTAGCCTTCACTGTCCTACCTACATCACATTTATAAGTTCATTCTCCAAACTAATCTGATGCAATTTTAATGGCTGAGATAGAATATTTTAAATTCTGTTTTCAAAATTCGTATCTTTGCTTCTGTAACAGCCATTTGTTTTTCACTTTTTGAAAAAATAGGAATAATAGAGAAACATTTGAGCTAATTTTTAGGAATAAATGTGATGGGATCACCATACAATTAAAGTTTTATTCAAACGCCACCATCAATTTCTTGTATTGAAATCATACTCGACCAATTTTTATTAAAAAAGAAAAAAAAGCTAAGTTTTTTTGTATTTATTTCACAACAGGAATATGCGTCACACTCGAGAGCAGACCAAGAAGCTAGAGGATGAAAGTCGAAAGATGGAAGATAGACTGAAGGAGTTGAAAACTGCCATGAGTCGAGAGAAAGAGGAACGAGAGTAAGGCTGTTGTAAAATATGGAAATTATTTGGGATGTAAACTATATAAGGTGTGATTTGAAAAGAGTGTTTGGTATCGCGTTATATTACTTAGACTCCTCTGTCCACCCAGCTCAGATTGGGCAGCTGGGTTTGATAGATGTCGTGGAAAGTACTTTTTTATTGGCCAGTTTTATGTCAAAAGGGTAGTGAGTAATTATAGTCAGTTTAATGCCTATCAACAAGGTATTTTGTCTTTCTTGTTTCTTTTATATTTGATATTATTATCATTATTATTATTACAATACAAAAACCAGGAAAAACGAAAGGACCCGTAAACAACCTGCGCCCAATAACATTACTGAATACCATAAGAAAAACACTGTCAACTATTGTCCTCAACAGAATTAGACCGAAAATAGAAAAATATCTATCACATAGCCAAAGCGGGTTTCGCCAAGACCGAAGCACATCGGACGTTGTATGGACACATAAATGGTTGGCAGCAAAGGCACTCAAAGAAAACATATCCATAACAATAACCAGAATCGATATGTCCGCAGCCTTTGATACGATCGACAGAGGAAAACTTTTGGAGATATTAACAGACATAGTTGACGAAGACGAGCTCCGAATAATCCGATTTCTCCTCAGCAACACAAAGATACAACCAAGGATATACGGGGCCACAAAACAGACGCAGTTCGAAAGTAACATCGGGACCCCCAAGGAGATAGTCTGAGCCCGATTCTGTTCACAATATACTTAGAACACGCTCTGAAAGAAGTTCAAAAAGTCATTCCAAAACCAACGACTCATATTGAGAATGCAATCCCTAGAGAAATCGCCTATGCAGATGATGTCGATTTTATTGGATCAACACCAGCAAATATAGACATCATACAAAATACCCTCATGAAATATAACCTCCAAGTCAATGCCAATAAAACCGAATTTACAACAATATCGAGGAACAAAGAGGAATGGAAAAGAACAAAGAAAGTCGGCTCACTAATTGGAGACACCGAGGATGTACAAAGAAGAAAACAGCTATCAAACGCCGCACTCAGTAAACTCACCAATGTATGGATTAGAGGTGACAAAATAAAGAGAAAAACCAAACTGAAACTGTACCGTGCTCTTGTAAAACCGGTACTTCTGTATAACTGCGGCACTTGGGCGTTGACAAAATCCGAAGAAGAACATCTGGATGCCTTCCATCGCACACAGCTAAGAAGGGTACTGGACATCAAATACCCAAAAAAGATCTCAAATGAATCACTCTATAAGATCACAAAAGAAAGACCAATCTCCCTTGACATTTTACAACAACGATGGCAACTTTTCGGTCACATACTACGCAGGGACAAAAACATACCAGCTAACCAAGCCATGTCGGGATACTTCCAAAAACACGGGAACCTTTTCAGAGGAAGACCGATCACAACACTCCCTGTGATCCTAAACAAAAACCTCACAACACTTGGACAAAGCATTAGTCTCATAACGGCAGGGGACCTTGAAAATCTGAGAACCCTAGCAGAGGACCGGCAACATTGGAGACACCTCACACAGGAAATACTGGAAACAGCCAAGGCGACCCGATCTTTCGGTCGAGACGCAAAAGGCATCTAAGTCAGTCTAAGTCAAGTATTATTATTAATATTTTTTTAAAATTTTTTTACTAGAAACAGACGAACACATCAAAGTAACACACGCATTCACAGCAAGCGTCCATAGATACAGTACACGCAGCCATATTCATTCCTTCATTCTTGTTTATATTTCATTTCCAACAGGAGACAGGGTGGCGGATTTTGGGGTCGTGGCCAAACCAACACCGGCTCATTGACAAGTTACGCATCAGAGGTGCTACAGTCTAAGGTGGAAAAACCGGCCAAAGAAGGGAAAAAGAAGAAAATCAAAATTCTGCAAGATGAACCTATTGGTGAGTTGGATTAATTAGTTTGGTATCTCTATCACTGCATTTAAAACAATAACTAGAGGTGCCTAATTGAGCCATATATAAGGGAACAACACAACACAAATGACGTTTCGGCCTTTGGCCTTCTTCAAGTAAACATGAAATATGTTATATGTATTAGATTGTCATAGTATTATGACAATCTAATACGTATAACATATTTCTTGTTTACGTGAAGAAGGCCAAAGGTCGAAATGTCGTTTGTTCCCTTATATATGAGTCACATTTACTCACTTTATCTTTCTCTTCATTTAAAACTGTTGAGATCATTGAAAATGCTTGACAAACCTCCATTGTCTGGAAAAGATGATATCGTTTTGCTTGTTTTGATTTGTTTTGTTTTAATTATTATTATATCTTTACATGCGAGGACTGGTTTTTTAAAATTATATTTATTAAATTTGTTTTGTTTTATACAGTAATATATATTTAATTTGATTGATTCAATCAAAACATTTGATATAGATCGATGAGGTGGAGGAGAAGAAAATGAAGGAGTGGAAGAAGAAGAAGAAGAAGAAGAAGAAGAAGAAGAAGAAGAAGAAGAAGAAGAAGAAGAAGAAGAAGAAGAAGAAGAAGAAGAAGAAGAAGAAGAAGAAAACATTCTTTAACATAAAAAATAAAAATTAATGAATAATGAATGAAAAGATAGATGAATAAATAAAAACATGAATGAGTAAATAAATAGGTAGAAAAGTCAGTAAATCAGTAGATAGATAATTAAATAGACTTTTTAAAAATCAGCATTATATTATTATTGTAATCCCCCCCCCCCCCCCTTCCTTCCAACAGAGGTTCCCAAGAGAAGTAGTCAGCCTGGTACAGTCAAGTACATCGCACAGAGAAAACTGACCAGTGGATCCACACCTCGGGACAAACAGAAAGGTCCCAAATGTGGACAGTGTGAGGAACGCTCTGCTACTTTGGTGAGTTGATCTAAGAATAAAGAAAAAAAATTTTATAATAATAATAATAATAATAATAATAATAATAATAATAATAATAATAATAATAATAATAATAATAATAGTAATAATAATAATAATAATAATAATAATAATAATAATAATAATAATAATAATAATAATAATAATAATAATAATAATAATAATAATAAAAAACACTGTGAGAATAAAAGGCAACTGTTTTTCATTGTGAAAATAAAAACCTGCTCATCATTGGGTGCCCTTTTTTAAAGAGTTATCCCACTTTAAACAAGGTGCCTGTCTAGAGCTCTTTTTAAACTGACCCATAAATTAAACCATTTATATAATTTAGTGTGGACTTTGAATGCGGGTTAATTACATAAGATGTTAGTAATCTTGAATATAAAGAATAAGAATTGGAAAAACCATTGTATACGTTTAGCACCCAACTTTTAAAAATCTATGATATGCATGTTTATATGTTCTTGAATTTTTATTTTTTTTATATTAAAAATAGTATAAATTGTACTAAAAATTAAGTCCGAGCGGCTGTAGCAATGAGTGATTAATAATAATAATAATAATAATAAAAACAAAACGTAGCTTAATAGGTGGTCATTTGGTAAACTAATATGGAGATAATGAAAATTTGTACTGAACATTTTATGCCCATATTTAATCTGTACTATTATTTCCATTTTGTAAAATTTTTTTACAAATCCAGAGTTGTGTGCAATGTTCAGAAATTTATTGTGCTGGATGCTTTGCTGCTTTTCATCTTAAAGGAGCTCTCAAACAACACAGGAGTTGTCCTATCAGTGTAAGTCTAGTCTTCCTATTCTGTTGAAGTACCTGCTGGGTGTGTCAATTTTCAACACCAATCGTAACAACACATTACCTAGATAAATCTTTTGGATCCTTTCGTGGCTTTGTAAATTATAAAATCATTGGGGTTATTTATTTATTTGTCTAATCGTAAATATTGTTGCTCTCAGTTGAGCAGACAGATTTTTAACTTTAAAGAGTGAACTTTGATTGAACAGATAATAATAATAATAATAATAATAATAATAATAATAATAATAATAATAATAATAATAATAATAATAATAATAATAATAATAATAATAATAATAATAATAATAATAATTATTATTATTATTATTATTATTATTATTATAATAATAATAATAATTATAATGATAATTATAATAATAATACACTTGTTGAGCGCTTTACAGATAATTAATTACGTTATGGACATAGGAAAAGTAAAAATGAAACATTGAAGCAAAATACAAATTGCTTAAATAATAGTATACAAACATTACAATCAGCATGGTGTAAATTGAATTTTGAAAAAGTGGGCTTTTAAAGTAGATTGAAGTTTGAGACATTCTCGACTTCTCTAATGAGTTGAAATAGGATATTCCAGAATTTGGGGCCAAAACATTAAAAAGAGCAATCACCAAAAAATTTTAACTTACTTTTTTGGTACAGATAATAAAGTGGTGTCGTGTAATGATCAAGGGCTTCTGATTTGAGGCTTAAGGTTTATAAATTCAGAAAGATAAAGAGGGACTATTGAGATATGTTCTTACTTCTCTATCTCTCTCTAACCATTGCAGGCAACAGGCGGCCGAGTCTGCATGTCTCCCAGTCCACGACCTGCTGTAGGCGCCGCATCTCCAAGGTATGGCACTATCTTCATCTTGTTATTTATCACAATGTGTCCTTTCTGTTAGTCACAGGGAATACACGTAATCTTGGATCCAATGAGAACTCAAATTTGACAAGGATAATATTAAATCATGCATAAATAATTAGCTTTTTAAATGTGAGACCAAATTTCTTGTAAAAGAAACTATAGTGGATCTCCATTGATTTGCCATGCTTCATTTATTCCTCTAGAAGGCAATATAGAACCAACTTTCCATTTCGTAGAGATCAAATCACCAGATAGGCATCCTTTTTTATACTAGTATAGCTAGTTATATTCTTACAGCTAAGTCAAGCAGGGTAAGGTATATAAATGGCCTTACCCGAGGGCACAATGCCAGGATGAGAGTTGTATAATCATTGTTACACATCTAGCTACTGGCCACCTCAACCCCAGTTAAATTTATTGCTGGTTGATTTCCAAAGTCTTGCCATAAGATTTTGATAATTTTAATGTTAAGAATAGTTAAGTGCTCTGCTGGTGAAGTGTATAGTTAATAGCTTGTGGAAACGGTAGCTAATAATTTTCATTCAAAGCATGAATAAAAAGTTTTAATTAAAGGCATAGCTGGTTGCATTTCAGAAATAGCAATCAATGTTTTGAAAAGCTGGTGAAGTTAAACGTTAGAATTTTAACATTATCAACCTGATTGTTCTTAACATTTATTATGGTTTGTGATTGTAACATCTCCTTCTTGTGGTCTTATGGTATGACACTCGCCTTTGGATTGGAAAGGTCCTGGGTTCGAGTCCCTCTCTGAGTGGCGCATAGTTGAGTCCTTGGGAGAGACTCTTTACTCACATTTTCTCACTGTACCCAGGTGAAAAATGAGTAGCCTACCTGGTAGTTAACAGCGTTGTCTGTGTCCAACAAAAAAAAATTGAAGCGTCGTCTAACAGGTGCCATGTTAAATGTTGCTGTTGGCTGGGAATCCCTTTCTAAAGTACTTTTGAGCGCTATATGAAATCTCAAGTTTTTTTTTGTTTTTTTTTTTTGTTGTTTTGTTTTTTGTTGGGGAGGGGGTGTGTTGTTTTGTTGTTTTGTTTTTTCATTTAAAAAGATAGAAAAGCTAGATATATTTGTGATTGCAAGCATTGATGTGAACCATTTCTCCTATCTCTCTGTAGGGGAAGTCAAGCCAGTGGCAGTGTGGTGTCATATTCAAAGGTATGAATAGTTATCTGCTGTACCCTGGAAAAGGTTGACCAAGACAGTTTGGGTGACCAAGACCAGTTTGGGTGACCAAGACCAGTTTGGGTGACCAAGACCAGTTTGGGTGACCAAGACAGTTTGGGTGACCAAGACAGTTTGGGTGACCAAGACCAGTTGTGGTGACCAAGACCAGTTTGGGTGACCAAGACCAGTTTGGGTGACCAAGACAGTTTGGGTGACCAAGACAGTTTGGGTGACCAAGACCAGTTTGGGTGACCAAGACCAGTTTGGGTGACCAAGACAGTTTGGGTGACCAAGACAGTTTGGGTGACCAAGACCAGTTTGGGTGACCAAGACAGTTTGGGTGACCAAGACAGTTTGGGTGACCAAGACAGTTTGGGTGACCAAGACAGTTTGGGTGACCAAGACCAGTTTGGATGACCAAGACAGTTTGGGTGACCAAGACCAGTTGTGGTGACCAAGGCCAGTTTGGGTGACCAAGACAGTTTGGGTGACCAAGACCAGTTTGGGTGACCAAGACCAATTTGGGTGACCAAGACAGTTTGGGTGACCAAGACAGTTTGGGTGACCAAGACAGTTTGGGTGACCAAGACAGTTTGGGTGACCAAGACCAATTTGGGTGACCAAGACAGTTGGGGTGACCAAGACAGTTGGGGTGACCAAGACAGTTTGGGTGACCAAGACCAGTTTGGGTGACCAAGACCAGTTTGGGTAACCAAGACCAATTTGGGTGATCAAGACAGTTTGGGTGACCAAGACAGTTTGGGTGACTAAGACTAGTTGTGGTGACCAAGACCAGTTTGGGTGACCAAGACCAATTTGGGTGACCAAGACAGTTTGGGTGAGAGCTTGCTACACTTTGGATAGGATGTTAGTCTATCGCAAAGTACTTTCCACTAGATCTAAGAGACTCAGCTACCCAATCACTGCTAGGTGGACAGGGGGGGGGGGCAGAAAAAAATCTCGACTGTATCCGGGATTGATTTCCATCCCTTTGCATGTAAAGCAAGCGCTCTACCAACTGAACTGTTTGCCTCTAGCCATAATAATAAGTAAATACATTTTTTTTTTTAATGCAGAGTCAAGACTCAAACCAGGTCTCCCCCATTACACAAAAAGCATGTTATTATTTTAGCCTATCTCACTGTTCTTTCATAAAATTACTATATCATTTCTACAGCCTACTTACCCCGTGGATGGTTCAGAAGCCTCTGGGCCTAGATCCTCCCACACAACCCCACGCCAAGGGGACAGTGCCTCGTTACTGCAAGGAGATTACGACGAATCGCAAAGCGCCGCTTCCTTCCAGCAGGCCTTGATGGCGTGGAGACAAGGAGATGAAACCGAGTCTCCACAACAAAGTGCCAGAAGGAATTCTAGGCCAATTGCCTCCCCTGTTAAGGATCCAGGTTGGTTCTGGCAATAGATTTAAACCTCAAGAAGCATTGCAATAGTAATCTATTTTTTTTGTTTTTTTTTTTTTTTTGGTTTTGACTACCTGTGTTCGTAATGCAATTCATCATCTGTAAAGCGCTTTGAAATGTTTAGTTCATAGAAAGCACTCAAGTGTCATTTTATTATTATTATTATTATTATTATTATTATTATTATTATTATTATTATTATTATTATTATTGTATTGATAAGATCCAGCAGTCATTGTCTTCTTCATTTTGATATGTTATGTTTACTTGATCTAATTATCCTTTTCTATCCCCCAGTTGTAAGCATGGATAGTTCTACTGGAACAACCGAGGAAGCAAAAGTTCCGGACATTAAATTCACAGGCTCTCTGAGTTATGTTGAAAAACTGATGTTGAAAAAACATCGGCGGACAGAATTAGATGAGACCACCACACCAAGACTCACGGACCAATCAGAATCGAGTTCAAGATTGAGTCACCGCTCCGAGTTGTCATCAGCTTCAAGATACACTCAACAAAGGGATCGAGCTTCACATCATCGAGATGGAGTTGCCTCCCCTTTGCCTCGAAGAAGTCATAGAGGCTACAATGAAAATGTACAGAGTGGTTTCAGAGAACAGTCTTTCATAGGTAAATAAATGTGTTCTTTTTATTCATTATGATACAAAGCTGCTAAAAGTTGTGGACTGTAAAAAAGTAATAAACAAAATGAATAGAACAGCTTCAGAAAATAACAAAATGCCAAACACGGAATGTTTCAGACTCAAAATCCTTCTTCAGCCACCAACAAAAAAAACAAGAAAAAACAAGGAAAATATAAATACATTACTAAATCTGGTATTTTGTTCTATTTTGAAGCTGCTATATTAATTTTTGTTTAGCGCTTTTTATTCATTGCAATTTCACAATTTAAAAAGGTTTGCAAGTTACTTGTATATCAATCTGTAAAAAATAGTTCTATAATTTTTAGATTTACCCGTAATTCTGTACTTGTTGTCAAAAAATGTAACATCGGAACAATGTTAACCCTCAACCCTTTTTTAAAAAATAAAGAATAAATGTGCTACAACTCTCATAACGGCCTATGTTTCTTTCTCACAGATGATGGAGAGAGAGTTGATTTTCAAGCTTTGTATGAGGCTGTCATGTCCACTGAAGGGTCGAGTGTGAACACACCCAGGTCTGATTTCTCTGTCGTGGATGTCACTAACACGGTGAGCCCTTACGACTATTGTTACTATTGGCATCTTAATGTGTCTTTTGGTTTAAATCAAAGTAATTCGCTTTTTTATCCCTTATATTTTTAGCCGATTCTCATTAAGAAAAAAAATTTGTATATTTATTTTTGTATTTGTGCCTTATTTTAGAGGTTTGCCTCAATAAAACATTTGCTCTAAAAAGCAACAAAAACAATTGCACCACTTTATATGATTTAATTTTTAACCTTTTTGGTGAAAGATAAAGGTGTAGGTCCTGTTGCAGAAATACATGCAAAAACTTATGAATTATTTTCGAGTCAACTAGAATTGTTTGTTTTTTAGATAATTTACAAATTTACAAAGTCACAAAATTCAGGAAATTTGGATATAAGCATTACTATTACTTACTTACTTATCCGAACCAGCGGCCACCTGAGCTCTAGCTCTTCGGTCTTGTGCCATGATGTAGAAGTTAGACATCTTTTGTAGTTATTCAAGCATTACTATTAAAATACATTGTGATAACAGAGTTAATTGCTTTTATTTATTTTTTCCAGCCAAACTCTTACGGAGCATCCCCCACTGCCAATTCGTCATCATCTTACGTCACAGAGGAAGTCAGTCCTTATGAGTCATGGGCAATCGAGGACAGGAAGAAAAGGTAGGATCTGGAATTTTCTCTTTTTGTTTTTCTCTTAATATTGCGTTTGTGCTAAAACTTAAATCTGGGAAGATTTAAATCAAATTATTCATTGAGTCATCGCTCTTGACTCAATAGCAAAAAAAAGGTTTTAACATTCTGTGAATGGCAAGTTTTAGCATGTTAGCAGAATGTCAGTTTGTTACATTCAAGATACCACATTTGTATGAAGAAAGACACATCAGTATTTTAAAAATTCAATAATTTCCAATAAGCGTAAATTGAGACTGTTCGTTGACTTTTATCTAACTCATACTTGACAACTTTAGAATGCCAACTAAAGAAACCACTTGCTATTCTTAAAAGCTGAGCTCAGCTTAAAACATGAAAATGATAGAAATGAAAATTGAATTAAAGAAAAGTAGAGTATTCAGAATTGTAATGAGATATGCATGCACAAATTCATCTCGCCAAAAAAAAAGAAAATGCCCAAGAAGAATTTTTAAAAGCTTTCGTTATATATTACTCTTTTTTTTTTGTGGTACCTGATGACGCAGATTAAAGCGACTCACCTTTATTTTCATAGGTCTGAGACTAAAACTTTGATGTATTCAATGCTTTGCCTCTCTGAATCTCATTTTCAAATAGTGATTTTTGAAAAAATTCTCACATTCTTATTCAAAGATTTCATGCTTAAACTAGAGCTTTTATATAGCGCATTATTCTCCTAAAGTGCTCAAAGCGCTTTACAAAGGGTCCCTGACCAACATCAACATGTAGCATGTAGAAAGAGATACTACTGTCAGGCGATACTACAAATTTTCCAACAGAGACAACGCTGTTGACAGCCAGTTACTCATTTTGCACCTGAGTACAGTGAGAGAATGTAAGTAAAGAGTCTTTTCCAAGGACTCAACAATGCGCTGAGCGAGACTCAAACCCAGGACCTTTCGATCCGAAAGCGAGTGTCATACCACAAGACCACATAGCTACACAAAATTTTTTTCTCTCTCTATTTAAAAACCAATTCTGATATGCATCATATTTTATAATGCTGCAAATATTTTAAGAAAATAGCTTCTTTTTATAATACACAGAGAACTTTCAGCAAGATGTCTGAGACTAAAACCTTATGTATTCAATGTTTTACCTGTCTGAATCTCATTTCCAGCAATAATTTTTGAAAATTATCTCATTCCTTTTTCAAAGATTTCATGCTCAATAAACAATATTTTTTTCACTCAATTTTCAAAATCAATTTTGATAAGCGTCTTATTTTATAATGCTGCAAATGTTTTAAGAAAATATAATCTTCTTCATAAATATCTTTATGGTACACAGAGAACTTTCAGCAAGATCCAGTGCACTGAAGTCAGCAATGGAATATGAAGCATTAAAAAGTCAACCAGCATCACCTGAAAAATTCACATCCTCCAAGCCGAATGCCAAATATTCCATAGAAGACATGTATCCTGCCCGGTCACCGCCTCCTCCACAACAAACCCCTCATGATGAGAATTTCTATTCATCGTGGGGTGATTCAACAACAACCACTCCACGCCCTTCCTCAGTCATGGTACAAGAAGAAAATTTGAATCGATCCTCTAACAAAAAGCAGCAACAACAGAGAAAGGATTCCACGCCACCTGAAGATGAATCAGCCAGAATGCTTTCACCAGTTTGTACCGACGAGAACGCAGCGACAACTCGTCCAAAATCCAGCAAATCCAAATCAAGACCTGGTTCAGCTCGTCCCAAAACTTCCAGTAAATCTCGTCCCGTATCCAGAGCACAGAGCCGGGCTGCATCAAGAATGATGTAAGTTGTTTGTGGTTTTTGTTACTGTGATATATTAGAATAGTTACCGTTTTACATTCTTGGTGTCAATTTCTAACTCCAGAGGACATAATTCGTGGGCTGAAGATTAACTGGTTCTCTCTCCACATTTCTTCAAATTGAGAAAAATTGATTTTAAGATTATTTTTTGTAAATAAAATAGTCTTTCAGAGCCATTCAACCCATGAAGCCAGAGTTTATCCAGTTTCTAATACATGAAACGGACAATAGCAATTGCTTGCTACCCTTTGAATAGGACATTAGTCTACCGCAAAGTACTTTCCACCAGATCTAAGAGACCCAGCTACCCAATCACTGCTGGGTGGACAGGGGGGGGGGGGGGGGTCAGAAAAAAATCTTGACTGCACCCGGGATCAATCTCAGTCCCTTTGCATGTGAAGCGAGTGCTCTACCAATTGAGCTGTTGGATGTATATAAGCATCACCCACTCTTTTGTACATAATTGTTGAGCAATTTTATTGTCAGATGAAGCCTTTTAGAATTTCATTGTAATGCATGTAAAATTCAAAATTTTCCAATAGTGGGAATAGAACTAGTTAATCCTCAGAATCTGTCCTAAAGCCACACTTTTGTGTGCACAATGTAATAGAGGAATGCCTAATTTTATTGTAGGGTAATAGCAAAAAATATTAAAATAAAGGGAATAAAAATGAAATGACTCTTGTAAAAGATACAACACAAAGAAAACGCGTTTCAGCCTTTGGCCTTCTTCAGGTAAACAAGAAAAGGAAATTTAATGCCAATGTAATATAACATATTTCTTTTTCTTGTGTACCTGAAAAAGGCCAAAGGTAGAAACGTCGTTTACTTTGTGTTGTATCTTTTTTAAGAGTCACTTTTACTCCCTTTATTTTACTATACTGTTTATTGACTTATTTAGACACCTCTAGATTTTAGCTCGCAGAAGAACAATATGGATTCCAACCTGACAGAGGGACAAGGAACGCAATATACCTCCTCCGTGTTTTAAGTGAAAGAGCTATACAGGTTCAGACCCCACTATACCTCTGTTTTGTCGACTACAAAAAAGCTTTTGATAGAGTACGCCACGAAGAAATACTAAAACAACTGCACTCCATTGGCGCTGATGAGAAAGACCTCAGACTCATGCAAACATTATACTACACCCAGCAGGCATCTATCAAAATCGGAAACTCTATAGGAAATTCCATTCCTATTAAGAAAGGAGTCCGTCAAGGGTGTGTTGCCTCACCAGATCTGTTTAATCTATACCAAGAAACAATCATGAGGGGCATAAATAATATGGAGGGAATAAAAGTAGGAGGTCACAACATAAATAATATAAGATACGCAGACGATACGGTACTCATTGCAACAGCAGAAATCCAACTTGAAAAGATTGTTGACAAAGTGGTAGTAGATAGTGAAGCCAAGGGAATGGAAGTGAATATCACCAAAACGGAATGCATGGTAATACAGAAAAACCCAGAAAACAACAACACCTGCAATATAACGATTCACGGCGAGCAACTTACCAACGTAGAAAGTTTTAAATACCTAGGTTCAATAGTGACAACAGATGGAAGATGTAACCGAGACATACGAGCAAGAATAACTCAAGCCAAACAGGCCTTCATGGACCTGGGAAACATTTTGAAAAACAAACAGATGTCGTTCGGGATTAGATTCCGAGTCTTGAAGTGCTACGTGTGGCCAATCTTGTTATACGGATGTGAAAGCTGGACTACAAATGCAGAAACACAAAAGAACATTGAAGCTTTTGAAATGTGGTGCTTGAGAAGGATGCAGAGAATATTGTATACTGCACACAAAACGAACGAAGAAGTGCTAAAACAAACATACCAACAAAGGAAACTAATGCCCTTAATAGTGGATCGACAACTATCCTTTTTCGGACACATAGTAAGGAAAGATAAGAATGAATACCTGGCAAGTTGTGGAAAAATACCTGGTAAACGCGCCCGGGGGAGACAAAGAAAAACACTCATAGACCAACTGAAGGGCTTCACCAACCTAACAATCCAAGAGCTGTTTGAAAAAGCAAGAGACAGGGAGGAATGGAGAGAGATAATTCATGCAGTATCCGAAGCCTGGACCAGGCATGGAACCTAGAAGAAGAAGAAGAAGATTTTAGCAAAAATATTTCAAGGCTTCACGTCTCGTCCTACACGTTAAATGTTGCTGTAGGCTAGAGACTTTGTGTAAAGCGCTTTGAGTATGTTAAGTTGATATTGCGCTATATAAAAGATCAAGTTTTTATTTATTATTATTATTATTATTATTATTATTATTATATTATTATTATTATTATTATTATTATTATTATTATTATTATTATTATTATTTTATTATTATTATTATTATTATTATTATTATTATTATTATTATTATTATTATTATTATTATTATTATTATTATTGTTATTATTATTATTATTATTGTTATTATTATTATTATTATTATTATTATTATTATTATTATTATTATTATTATTATTATTATTATTACTATTATTATTATTATTATTATTATTATTATTATTATTATTATTATTATTATTGTTATTATTATTATTTCAATCTTTTTTTTTTCATAAATAACTTACTAACTTCAGGATGGCTGAAGGATTACTAACCAAAACTCCCAGTAAAGCTCTGAGTGACATTGCCAATCTTGCCAATGATGACGTCAACTCACAAACGGCCTTGACCTACCAGTCTCCCTTGGAGGGATTCTTTCTAGCTGGTGTAGACATCGCCAATCTGACAGATCAGTCCAAATCCAATGAAGAAAGGACAATCACCCCAAGAAAATACTCTTCCTCAACGTCGTCAACTCAACAACGTCCTAAGAGCAGGAGTGGACAAGCTGCATTGAAAAGTGCCAGGGGAGAGAGGGAAGCCATCAAAGTCAGCAATCGCTGTGAGTTTATATTAAATATATTATCAAATCGAGAAATTAGGGAGCAGGCACTGATGTAAAGTAACGATCTGAAATAGTGTGTGGAATGCTTTTTTTCAGCTTTTTTTTTTTTTTTGAAGATGTTATCACCCAAGCATTCCTAGTTGAAATATGAGATAACCCACCAAACATGCCTTAGAAGTGTGATGTCTCAGCCTACGTGTTAAGTATGGTGTTTGCTTGGGGCTTTTGAGCACTTTTACATTAGTGTGTATGAAAACATTGTCATACAAAGCAAGAAAGAAAAATACATGGAAAAAACAAAAAACATCCTTGAAAATTCAGTATTCCTCGACTGGGGATCAAACTTCAGACCACCTGATTACCCTCTAGGTTATGCTACCATTACACCACCCTCTGGGTAACCTCTGTAGTGTAATGGTAGTATCTCTGAAAGGCAATCAGGAGGTTTTAGGTTTGATCATCTGTCGAGGGAGGACGATTTTTTTGGGGGGATGGTTTATTTCTTGTATTTTGAAAAAAATCTTGGTTGTACTAGGAATCAATTCCAGTCCCTTTGTGTGTCTGGCAAATGCTCTAGCACTGAACTATTGGAATAATGGGATATTGTGTTTCTTTTAGAGAGAGAGAGAGAGAGAGAGAGAGAGAGAGAGAGAGAGAGAGAGAGAGAGAGATATACGAGAATGAATAAATAGATAATTAATAATTAACAAGATTGATTATGAAATTAACAGAAAAACTGAATTATTCTTCTAAAATGACTTCTTACATTAATATTGTTTTATTTGTTCGAATAAGAATTTTAGTAGGATTCATTCATGTTATGTAGGTATTTTTTAAATAGTTTATTCAATTATTTTTACTATTTTGAATGCACATTTTTCACCAGTGTACCAAATGGCGCCAAGGTCGTGGCGACCCGATTCCAGTCTTGGAGAGACGATTCCCTTGGATGACGTCCGTGTTGATGATGGTAACCTACAGGATGAGGAGGATATGATCTTGTCCTACAGTTATAGCGGCCAGATGAGTGGCCGGGCCACTGAATGGAGGCCATCTTCTAGTCAAAGGTATTAAATGCTGAAGTTTTCAATATTTTTCTCTAGAATAAGTGACTGTGATTTAATGTATGCTATATTTATTCAATTCAAATCAGCTTTCCTGGGTGGGGTTCCCGACCCCCCATATTGGACAGGGTGGTACTTTCTCTGTCTTCTATTCCCCTGTATCTGTTTTCCAATTGCTCTCTGACTTTGTCTTGGAATGAGATTACTAAGTTTTGTCCTGACCCTGGCCGGAGTCCTTGGCTGGGAGGGAGACAGTTGAATGTATAACCATTGTTTTGGGAGATATTTGTTTCCTTGTAAATGATCTCTCTGTTATGTACTGTTGTTTTTATATTTTTTAACATATGATTTACTTAACATTTGAGTGTATTCCTCTTAGTAGGATCTTGTATTGGTGTCTGGATGAGACTTTTAGGTAATCTCAAACTAAGTACACTGATAGTGTGCTCTTGGAATCTACATTTGTTCCCTATTTGTACCATTTCCCCTTTGTCTTACCTT
>NC_088369.1:12352558-12360188 GCF_034508935.2 Berghia stephanieae
TTGCTTTTCTCCTTATGCATTTTGAATTTAATTGAGAATACAATTTTCATCTAAAATTAAGAGTAAACCCCCCCCCCCCCCCCCCCCCCCAAAAAAAAAAAAAAAAGAAATACCGGTTGAAAATAAATTAGCATGAGTGATCACGAATAATTAGTGATCAAAAATATCAAAAGAAGCATGAGAGTTTGTTTGAATCACGCGTAAATATTACAAAGATACAAGTTACACATTTTACACTTTTGCCTTTAAAAAGTATTGAGACATTGAAATGAAGCAGGTTACATTTTTATATGTTAAAGAGTTTATTATGATAACTCAAGACTCCTGAGAAAATGACATTCCACTCGAGTTGATTTAAGAAAATGATAAAGATAAACAATTATAATAAAACATTGCTAAAGTATCATTTTTAAAAATGAAAAAAAAAAAAAAATGAATTCTCATATTAAGTCCAACTTTGGTCGCCTTAACTTAATTATTAATGAGATATTAAAAATGCGGGTATTGTCTTTCTTTGTTCATCATTTACCTGTATCCTCAAGTTGATAGGTACATTAATATCTCTTCTACGTAATACATATTATCATTATTTCTCTCTGTTAAAACAAAAATGTTTGTCCTGTCTCTCTTGCTCAAATTTCAATGCTTTTGAAATGGGTTCTTTCCACTTATATTTAAGATTTAAGACAACACAATATAAATTTGAAAAGCCTTATTTTGTTCAAATTGCACATGTTATCAGAAAGCTATCATTCTGAAATTGAAATAATATTTAAAAAAAAAAAATTCCCAGACGTGGAACCCACACAATAAAAGCTTTAATTTAAAGTGCATCATTGCATAAATATATTTCATATTATCGTTCAAGCCACATGTTGTTGTATGGTAAAGTGAAATACATGTATAAAACAGATATCGCTTTCCTGTAACAATAAAAAAATGATTATATTCCTTTCCATCTTACCCACTGTCATATTCTGTGTCTTATATAGATTACAACGAAGCAAAAGCCATTAAAACACGTCCATATATTGAAAAAAACAAACAAACAAACAAACTCATTTGATAATAAAGTTGTCAAGCCTTATAACAGCAGTGAAGAAAAAAAGAACTGCATATATACTTTTTCTTACGACTGCAATTCCAGGCAGGCGAGTCACTGCTGGTTTTCTTTTCACTCCTTTGTTAATTCTAGAGACAGTTTTAGAACCTTTCAGCATCAAATCGTTCGAGGGGTTCTTTGTTTTTCCGGTTTCTTTTAAGTGCAAAGGTGGAATTGGAATGGGATTTTCCTTGGTATCGTCTGTAACTGTATACTTGTTCTCAAGTCTTTCACGTAGCAATTTCAACGTCTTGAATCTCTCTACTTCCTCTTTGTGACCTTCCAGTTTTTGTAATCCCCATAGATACAAGCTACTCTGGCTTCTCATGCCGGCACTTCCAATTCCCGATCTGTCTACATTACGACCATGAGAACTTGGGTTTTGAATAAAGATTTCAGGAAGATCAGCATTTTTCTCCCCGCCTTGAGTTACTGATCTATGTGACAACTGAGAAGATCTGTATGAATTTGCTTTTGACGATCCATGTCTCCCTGAATGTGAAGAAGCAGATCCCTGGAAATGTTTTTTATGTATCGAAAGAAGAAAGTATTTGAAAAAAATCATTTTAAAATTGTATTCCCTGATTAAAAAAAAAAACAAACAAAAAAAAAAACCAATAAATAAATAGTGGTAAAATATTCACTTCCTCGTCTTTAGCATTTCAATAGTTTACAGCACCTTTACGTTAGAACTACACAAGTAAACTCCTCGATAAAATGTAAAAGTTATAAATTGGAACCTAATAGTGGCTATAAGAGCCAATCATAATAAAAATAGAGGCTACGTTGAGACTGACAAAGAAATAGAATCATATCAGAAGGAAAGAAAGAAAGAAAAAAGAATTCTAGTTGTCACATTGCAGAAATCCATTAAAAGTGTGTCTATATTATAGTGATGGTGCAAGTGTGTGCTTTCAAACTCTTTACAGGCAGGATATAAATTTATCTTAATCTGACAAAATATCTTAGTTTTCACCAAGAGAGCAGTCGAATCGATGATGGAATTTGAAGCTCAAGTCGTTGAACTCCGGGTTGCATCAAAATTTCTGCTCTCTGTGAAAATGTGAAGTGATTATCATATCAAGTTGAAATCAAACCTATCCTATCATGGCTTAAATGTCACAGCTGGACAAGTCGGTGGTGGGAAAAAAATACAATGGCAGACTTAATCCTAGACCAATGGTGAAAACGCCATTTGATCATAGCCAACTTCATTTTAAAAAAGACAAAAAACAAAAAACAAAAAAATAATCAAACAATCCCCCCCCCCCCCCCCCCCCCCCCCCCCCCATAAAATCAACAGCAAAAACCAACCCCCCCCCCCCCCAAAAAAAAAAAAAACAAAAAACAAAAACAAAACAAAAACAGACAAAAACAAGCAAATAAACATTGACCCCCCCCCCCTCCCAAAAGAAAAACAACAAAAAACAAAACGAAACAAATATAAATGAAAATATTAACAGAAAATAATATCGCAAAATAAAAATATTGAAGAAAAAAAATAGTTAATCAAATCAAACAATCAAACTAAATGATACTAGCGCAATTCTAAAAATAAGGACGGTAAACCGAACAAGAAATTGAAAAAAAAAGACTAAACTAAAATAAGGAGATAAACTACATAGGTTGTCTATCTTCTACTATAAGTGATTATTACGGTCAATATATGAAATTATTTTTACTATGTTGTCCTAAGGCTGTGCTTCAGACAAATGTGAGACAGTGAGAGCACAAAACAAAAATGGTGGAAGGAGAACCAAACCAAAAATAAATAGAAACCAAACTAAGACAACTCAAAGTTCAAACCTTCGTAAATATCTACATAACGTTTCCAGATTCAAGTTGTTTCATTTGTTGTCCTGCAACAACAAATCATGTTTACAATTACACAAACATCTATCTTTCTCTTTTAAACTTATACAACTGGTAATAACTCGCTCATTAGAATCTAGCTGGGGGAAACAATATTTGTCTGCTGACATAATTTTCAAATTTGCTTAAACATACTCTTTGAAAAAGCAAAACAACGGAGAGCTTTGAAAGATAAGAGCTACTTGAAATGTAATTAAAGAAAATTGTATAAATAAGAAATAATGACATTCCATCATCAACTGACTTCTGCTTATTATGGTTTGAAATGTAATATTAAATATTTTTTAAAAAATAATGTTTTTAATTTTAAAGTAGTATTTAATTAAAAAAGCATGTGAGTAAATCTCCATTCGTTTGAATTATTTAGCTCTATTAAAAAAGTGAAATTTCAAATTTATCAAGTTGGAAGTGGGCTGATGATGTAAAGTAAAAAGTTTTCAGTGATCTACAAAGAGCTAAAAGATGACAGTTTAATCATCATGGATAGTATAAATAACGAAAGTAAATAACCATTTTAAGAAAAAATGTTTACTGTGTGAAAGTTGAAGACGCATGGGTGTGTGTAGAAGTAAAACACACTCATTGTTTTTGAAAAATCCTTTTAGACAAAAATTGAGTACAAACATAATTGGTCATCTTTTATAAATCTAACTGTATTTAAAAATAGCTGCTTAAAGCTGTGGGCTTTAAAAGTATGGAAAAAAATATATAACAGCTTTAAAAAAATCAACCACAAGGAACGCTTCAGGCTCAAGCCCTTTTTCAGCCAACAAAATAAAATAAAACAATTTACTGAATGGCAGTGGTGATAAAGATATGGGACTCAAACTGTAGGACTGTGAGTCTTCCTCTAGTTAATCTGGAACTGGAAGTCTTCAAACAAGCAGTGGTTTGAGCCCTGAGACCTGATTTTCATTAGTTAATGCAATTAAGAAGTGAGTAACAGTGCAGCACATTGTTGCATTGTACAATTACATTACGAAATCAGCTGATCATTTTTCTTCTCCTATTTGGATGTAGGTCACGCACCATACCAAACCAGCACCGGTTAGCACCAACCATTCCTTTCACCCATCGGAATTAATGGATTTGACCATAGTAGCATATATAATTATGGGGGTGAAGTCAAATGTTCATTTAAGAGGGGTGAAAGAGATGCAAAATATATTTTTTGCCCTCCCATCAGTCCAAAAATTAGAATAATTCAACAGTAATCATTATTCTGTTATTCTATTATGTTAATATTTATTTATATTTATATTGTATTTTTTGTCGGGTTTGAGTCCAAAACTTTCTTTGTAACATCCCTTGTATTTTCCAAAGACGTTATGTTTATTTTTTAAAATCTTTTTTCATACAGTAAACATTTTAAAGTTTGGTAAAAGATAATTGGTAACCATTACATGCTGTTTGGAACATGAAATTTAAATGTAAATATTACTCAACTATGATTATCATGAGACTGTATGACAGCCGTAAATCATGACTAGACGGTGGTTACATCAATTTGCCCAACCATTTGATTAAAGGTTATATGGTGTTGTATGTTTTCAATAGTTGAGAATTTAAAGACTAATTGGGAAAAATAACAGTTTTATATTCTAATATTCTTCTTTTATGGCTTTCAAATTGCGTTCTGAGTAAGAAGGAACACAAATTCTACTTTCCATTACTACAAAAGAAGAGAATGAGTAAGGAGTAAAATCAATCTCTAAGATGACATGAGTTGAAACACTTACATTGCCCTTTTGTCCACCTTTCTTTCCCTTGTCAGATTGGGCGTTGTGTGGAGGACTCTCTGCCTTTTGACGCGGACTTGGACTTCGAGATCGACCTGCAGATTGAATGAAAAATTTTGAATTTATATAAAAGCAAAAATACACGTTGAAGAAAAACTACTTGGGCCTGAACAAAAAGTAAATCAAAAACAAAACAAATAATAAAAAAACAAACTACAAACCAATTCCATATGAATTCAAATTAAGTCTGTTTGTGTAAATTGACACTCCACCAGTATTCAGAAAGAAACCAAAAGCAAAGTCTAAACTTGCAGCCAATGATATCTACTGATACAAGCCGTTGAATTGTAATATTTTGCCAAAGATAATCCAAGAGAGTCTTTCACTTGGCTCAAATTGCGTCCACTCATAAAAATTGCCACTTCTGTCTCGTCTGGTCTAGAGTCTTGATGGCAAACGTATATGAATGTGCCTAGTCCATGTTATTATTTTTCGTCATTGCTCAAGTAACATCTACATAACTCCTAAAAGTAAAACAGAGAATATTTTAGGGGTGAAATATACCTTAAATTTGTACATATGATCCTTTTTATTATAATCAGACTTACCTCCAACCCGAATACACTCTTCCTTGTGTCTAGCATTCCATGCTTTCAACTTGCACGCCTTGCTACAGTAGTAAACCTCTTTACACCTTGTGCAGGCAGCCAGACGCACTCCCACCGAACGTCCACATTCATAGCAGTACTTGAACAAGGGTTTCCTGGGGACGATTTTAGTTTTCTTTTAAATGAGGAAACTTTAAACATTCCACATACTGGATCTTCTTCTCTGGTTCTATTATTAATATTTCTATTACCGCTATAATTCCCTAGTAAATGTAAACATGGGGTGATCCCAATACCTCAGTTGGTAGAACACTCGCTTCATAAGCGAAAGGACCAAGATGGATCCCGGGTGAAGTCGAGATTCTTTTCTGATCTCCCTGTGCACCCAGTAGGGATTGGATGTACTTTGCGACATCTGGCGTCTATCCAAAGGATAGCAAAAATTTACTATTGTTCGTTTCATTCAAGCTATATATACTAGAATAGACTTCTGCACCATTGGCCTAATGGCTCTGAAGGACTATCTACTTCTTACTAACCTCATTCCATATTTAAAAAACAAAAAGAATTTCTATCAACTAGTTTATTCTGACATAATAGCTGTTTGAGATGGTGGATCAGATTTGTGTAAAATAATGGTAATAAAGTGTTCTTGTATAACACATCACCGGAATATCATTCTGATAAATTCATTTTAGGGACCTCCCCCCCCCCCAAAAAAAAAGAAGAAAAAATAAACATCATTAAATTATAACCTCAGAAAATACAATTCACTTGCATTATATAATAAGAGTTTGCAAACAGTCACTCATAGAATTAACACAACAATTAAAGACTCGTAACGAAAATGAAAAATAAATATGTGGCACACATTAAAAAAAATAATTCGTAAAAATTGTGACACAGCATTACCAATAACTGCTGTTCTTAATAGATTCGAAAGAGATCAAGTGCCTCCAAAACTGCTTTAGGTAATGTCAAAGCCAGCTTTGAAATTAAAAAAAAAACCCAACAAACTCTAAGCACTGCACAAAACACAAGATCTGAATTATCCTATTCAAAGCAGTAAACACTTTGTAATAAGAAATTGAAATTAAGCAGGTGAATAGAGCACTTAGCAAAATCAAAAACGTCTTGCATAACAAGCATAATGATAATGAGCAACAAGTCATACTACATATAAATTTTAGCTTTTGCTTATGAACATCTTTATTGCTCTGACATCCATCAACTCTAATACACCCCCCCCCCAAAAAAAACAAAACAAAACAAAACAAAACAAACAAAGATAATAAAAAACAAAACTGGTCGTTCCAGAGTTGGATATTCATTCGACAATTGTAAAAGTCTCGAGATATACAGTCACATCTTCATAATCCAAACACCTCTTTTCCAAGACATTTGTCCCGATTACATAAATTTCTGGACAATGGAATTGTCAATTAAAGTGAAAAATGGGGAGCAGACACTGGTGTAAAATAAAAATCTGAAAAGGCTTGCTTGAAACAATGCCAGACAAAGCAGAAAGAAGGATACAAAACATCCCAAAAAATCAGCCTGTCGGTTGTCAACAGATTTTCTTGTTGTAAACAGTAAAATCTAATGAGCTAGTGTGTCTCATCCTGATGCTCTTCTTGAGAGATAGAAAGATAGATAGATAGATAGATAGATAGATATGTAGAAAGATAGATAGATAGATAGATAGATAGATAGATAGATAGAGAGAGAGAGAGAGAGAGAGAGAGAGAGAGGGGGGGGGGGGAGATTGACCAAAAAGGTGTGCTAATCATCTGGGCAGCAGACGCAAAACAAAGCCACAACTGGCAATGAATGCATTTTGTTGACAGGCATTTTGCTCACCTCATCCCATATTATTGTATAGTTTTGATTGGTGGTCAGCTTGCCATTATATATTGGGTCACAGTTGAAAAGAGGCTGGTAGATTTGAAACTGAAGATGTGTGCTAGAGAGAGAGAGAGGGGGGGGGGGGGGGGGGGGGGGGGGGGGGAGATTGACCAAAAAGGTGTGCTAATCATCTGGGCAGCAGACGCAAAACAAAGCCACAACTGGCAATGAATGCATTTTGTTGACAGGCATTTTGCTCACCTCATCCCATATTATTGTATAGTTTTGATTGGTGGTCAGCTTGCCATTATATATTGGGTCACAGTTGAAAAGAGGCTGGTAGATTTGAAACTGAAGATGTGTGCTACGAAAGCATAAATAAAATCTATATTTAATATCAAATTGATCCCATAACTAATGTCTGAATCTCGAATCACGAATTTCCAGAATATAAAGTATAAATA
>NC_088369.1:12360287-12377787 GCF_034508935.2 Berghia stephanieae
AAAATTTAAAAAGTAGGTTAAAGGTAAACACAACAAAAAGGGAAATTGACCTAAACTTATTAAACAAAGACAATATGTGGATGTTTTGGGTTTCCCCTTTGTCAACAAAAAGTGCAAACTGAAACACTAAAGACAAATGAGAGATGAGATGAGAGAATGGCTCTATTGTTCGTGTTTCATTCACTGTGTTTTGTTAGCAAAATGAAAGGAAAACCGGAAACGTCCACATTATCTGTCCTTGTTAATCAAATTAAAGCTTCCATTCCATTTGACTATTTTCATTTATTTCTTTGAGCTTCAAGCTGCAACATTAGCATTACATGAGAAAGATAGAGTTTAGAGGCTTCAACATGTAAACTTGAGCTTTTTTTAAAGTGAATTTGATCTACTATCCATTAAAAATGCTGAAAAGGCCCAAGCACACAGCATACTTAACGTGTAGGTTGACACATCACGTCTCTAAGGCGTGTTTGGTGGATTATCTATTATATTTCAACTAGGAATGCTTGGGTGATGACATATTCAAAAATGAACTTGATTTTGTTTCAGCGCCAGTAAAAAGGATAAAAATTTGGGACAGAAAAAACACTAAATTACCATTAAAAGGACTTGAGGAAAAGGAAGACAAAGGGAAAGGGTCAAATGGGGAAAAAAAAAAAAAAGTAGATTCCAAGAGCACACTATCAGGTACTTAGTTTGAGATTACCAAAAGTCTCACCAGACACCTACAAATCACAAAAGGGGAAATACACCAAAGTTAAGTAAATCATATGTTAAAAAATAAAAAAAACAACATACAAAACGAGAGATCTTTTAAAAGGAAAAAATATCCCCAAAACAAGGGTTTACATTCAAATTCTCCCTCCCACCAAGGACTCCGGCCAGGTGGGCAAAACTATAACTCATTCCAAGACAAAGTCAAGAGCAATTGAAAAATAGATACAGGGGATAGAAGACAGAGAAAGTACCTCCCTGCCCAATATGGGGGGGCAAACCCCACCCAGGGAAAACTGATTTAATTGAATAAATATACATACATTAAACCACAGTCACTTATTTAGAGAAAAAAATTGAAAACTTCGCATTTAATACCTTTTACAAAATGCCTCCATTCCGGGCCCGGCCCCCATCGGGCCCTATAACTGTAGGAAAAAGACCAAATCCTCCTCACCTGTAGGGTTTCCATCATCAACACGGGCGCATCCAATGGGAAACTCTCTCCAAGACTGGAATCGGGTCGCCCCCGACCTTGGCGCCATTTGGTACACTGGTGAAAAATAACATTCAAAATATTAAAAACAATTGAATAAAATATTTTTTAAGTACTTACATGACATGAGTGAATCCTACTAAAATTCCTATTCGAACAAATAAAACAATATTAATGTAAGAAGTCATTTTAGAAGAATAATTCACTTTTTCAGTTAATTTCATAATTAATCTTATTAATTATTAATTATCTATTTATTCATTCTCTCTCTTCTCTCTCTCTCTCTCTCTCTCTCTCTCTCTCTCTCTCTCTCTCTCTCCTCTCTCTCTCTCTATCTCTCTCTCTCTCTATCTCTCTCTCTCTCTCTAAAAATAACACAATATCACATGAGTCCGATAGTTCAAAACAATATTAATGTAAGAAGTCATTTTAGAAGAATAATTCACTTTTTCAGTTAATTTCATAATTAATCTATTTATTATTATTATTTATTTATTAATTATCTATTTATTCATTCTCTCTCTCTCTCTCTCTCTCTCTCTCTCTCTCTCTCTCTCTCTCTATCTCTCTCTCTAAAAGAAACACAATATCACATGATTCCGATAGTTCAGTGGTAGAGCATTTGCCAGACACACAAAGGGACTGGAATTGATTCTTATTACAACCAATTTTTTTTTCAAAATACAAGAAATAAACCATCCCCCCAAAAAAATCATCCTCCCTCGACAGAGGATCAAACCTAAAACCTCCTTATTATTTGTCAGACATACTACCATTACACTACAGAGGTTACCCGAGGGTGGTGTAATGGTAGCACAACCTAGAGGGTAACGTCTGTGCAAGGTAGCATGTCTGAAGTTTGATCCCCAGTCGAGGAATACTGAATTTTCAATGATGTTATTTTCTTTTTTCATGTATTTTTCTTCCTTGCTTTGTCTGACAATGTTTTCATACACACTAATGTAAAAGTGCTCAAAAGCCCCAAGCATACAGCATACTTAACATGTAGGCTGAGGCATCACACTGCTAAGGCGTGTTTGGTGGATTATCTATTATATTTCAACTAGGAATGCTTGGGTGATAACATCTTCTTTACACCAGTGCCTGCTCCCTAATTTCTCGATTTGATAATATATTTAATATAAACTCACAGCGATTGCTGACTTTGATGGCTTCCCTCTCTCCCCTGGCGCTTTTCAATGCAGCTTGTCCACTCCTGCTCTTAGGACGTTGTTGAGTTGATGATGTTGAGGAAGAGTATTTTCTTGGGGTGATTGTCCTTTCTTCATTGGATTTGGACTGCTCTGTCAGACTGGCGATGTCTACACCAGCTAGAAAGAATCCCTCCAAGGGAGACTGGTAGGTCAAGGCCGTTTGTGAGTTGACGTCATCATTGGCAAGATTGGCAATCTCACTCAAAGCTTTACTGGGAGTTTTGGTTAGTAATCCTTTAGCCATCCTGAAGTTAGTAAGTTATTTATGATTAAAAATGGTAGAAATAATAATAATAATAATAATGATAATAATAATAATAATAATAATAATAATAATAATAATAATAATAATAATAATAATAATAATAACAATAATAATAATAATAATAATAATAATAATAATAATAATAATAATAAATAATAATAATAATAATAATGATAATAAATAAATAAAATCTTGATCTTTTATATAGTGCAATATCAACTTAACATACTCAAAGCGCTTTACACAAGGTCTCTAGCCTACAGCAACACTTAACATGTAGGACGAGACGTGATGCCTTGAAATATTTTTGCTAAAATCTAGAGGTGTCTAAATAAGTCAATAAACTGTATAGTAAAATAAAGGGAGCAAAAATGACTCTTAAAAAAGATACAACTCAAAGTAAAAGACGTTTCAGCCTTTGGCCTTCTTCAGGTACACAAGAAAAAGAAATATGTTATATTACATTGGCCTTAAATTTTCTTTTCTTGTTTACCTGAAGAAGGCCAAAGGCTGAAACGTCGTTTACTTTGTGTTCTATCTTTTATAAGAGTCATTTCATTTTTATTCCCTTTATTTTAATATTTTTGCTATTACCCTACAATAAAATTAGGCATTCCTCTATTACATTGTGCACACAAAAGTGTGGCTTTAGGACAGATTCTGAGGATTAACTAGTTCTATTCCCACTATTGGAAATTTTTGAATTTTACATGCATTACAATGAAATTCTAAAAGGCTTCATCTGACAATAAAATTGCTCAAAAATTATGTACAAAAGAGTGGGTGATGCTTATATACATCCAACAGCTCAATTGGTAGAGCACTCGCTTCACATGAAAAGTGACTGAGATTGATCCCGGGTGCAGTCAAGGTTTTTTTCTGACCCCCCCCCCCCCTGTCCACCCAGCAGTGATTGGGTAGCTGGGACTCTTAGATCTGGTGGAAAGTACTTTGCGGTAGACTAATATCCTATTCAAAGGGTAGCAAGCAATTGCTATTGTCCGTTTCATGTATTAGAAACTGGGATAAACTCTGGCTTCATGGGTTGAATGGCTCTAAAGGACTATTTTATTTACAAAAAATAATCTTAAAATCACTTTTTCTCAATTTGAAGAAATGTGGAGAGAGAACTTGTTAATCCTCAGCCCACGAATTATGTCCTCTGGAGTTAGAAATTGACACCAAGAATGTAAAACTGTAACTATTCATATATATCATAGTAACAAAAACTACAAATAACTTACATCATTCTTGATGCAGCCCGACTCTGTGCCATGGACACCGGACAAGATTTACTGGCAGTTTTGGGACGAGCTGAACCAGGTCTTGATTTGGATTTGCTGGATTTTGGACGAGTCGTCGCTGCGTTCTCGTCGGTACAAACTGGTGAAAGCATTCTGGCTGATTCATCTTCAGGTGGCGTGGAATCCTTTCTCTGTTGTTGCTGCTTTTTGTTAGAGGATCGATTCAAATTAGCATTCAAATTTTCTTCTTGTACCATGACTGAGGAAGGGCGTGGAGTGGTTGTTGTCGAATCACCCCACGATGAATAGAAATTCTCATCATGAGGGGTTTGTTGTAGAGGAGGCGGTGACCGGGCAGGATACATGTCTTCTATGGAATATTTGGCATTCGGCTTGGAGGATGTGAATTTTTCAGGTGATGCTGGTTGAGTTTTTAATGCTTCATATTCCATTGCTGACTTCAGTGCTGAAGATCTTGCTGAAAGTTCTCTGTGTACCATAAAGATATTTATGAAGAAGATTATATTTTCTTAAAACATTTGCAGCATTATAAAATAAGACGCTTATCAAAATTGATTTTGAAAATTGAGTGAAAAAAATATTGTTTATTGAGCATGAAATCTTTGAAAAAGGAATGAGATAATTTTTCAAAAATTATTGCTGGAAATGAGATTCAGACAGGTAAAGCATTGAATACATAAGGTTTTAGTCTCAGACATCTTGCTGAAAGTTCTCTGTGTATTATAAAAAGAAGCTATTTTCTTAAAATATTTGCAGCATTATAAAATATGATGCTTATCAGAATTGATTTTTAAATAGAGAGAGAAAAAATTTTGTGTGGCTATGTGGTCTTGTGGTATGACACTCGCTTTCGGATCAAAAGGTCCTGGGTTTGAGTCTCGCTCAGCGCATTGTTGAGTCCTTGGAAAAGACTCTTTACTTACATTCTCTCACTGTACTCAGGTGCAAAATGAGTAACTGGCAGTCAACAGCGTTGTCTCTGTTGGAAAATTTGTAGTATCGCCTGACAGTAGTATCTCTTTCTACATGCTACATGTTGATGTTGGTCAGGGACCCTTTGTAAATCGCTTTGAGCACTTTAGGAGAATAATGTGCTATATAAAAGCTCTAGTTTAAGCATGAAATCTTGAATAAGAATGTGAGAATTTTTTCAAAAATCACTATTTGAAAATGAGATTCAGAGAGGCAAAGCATTGAATACATCAAAGTTTTAGTCTCAGACCTATGAAAATAAAGGTGAGTCGCTTTAATCTGCGTCATCAGGTACCACAAAAAAAAAGAGTAATATATAACGAAAGCTTTTAAAAATTCTTCTTGGGCATTTTCTTTTTTTTTTGGCGAGATGAATTTGTGCATGCATATCTCATTACAATTCTGAATACTCTACTTTTCTTTAATTCAATTTTCATTTCTATCATTTTCATGTTTTAAGCTGAGCTCAGCTTTTAAGAACAGCAAGTGGTTTCTTTAGTTGGCATTCTAAAGTTGTCAAGTATGAGTTAGATAAAAGTCAACGAACAGTCTCAATTTACGCTTATTGGAAATTATTGAATTTTTAAAATACCGATGTGTCTTTCTTCATACAAATGTGGTATCTTGAATGTAACAAACTGACATTCTGCTAACATGCTAAAACTTGCCATTCACAGAATGTTAAAACCTTTTTTTTGCTATTGAGGCAAGAGCGATGACTCAATGAATAATTTGATTTAAATCTTCCCAGATTTAAGTTTTAGCACAAATGCAATATTAAGAGAAAAACAAAAAGAGAAAATTCCAGATCCTACCTTTTCTTCCTGTCCTCGATTGCCCATGACTCATAAGGACTGATTTCCTCTGTGACGTAAGATGATGACGAATTGGCAGTGGGGGATGCTCCGTAAGAGTTTGGCTGGAAAAAATAAATAAAAGCAATTAACTCTGTTATCACAATGTATTTTAATAGTAATGCTTGAATAACTACAAAAGATGTCTAACTTCTACATCATGGCACAAGACCGAAGAGCTAGAGCTCAGGTGGTCGCTGGTTCGGATAAGTAAGTAAGTAATAGTAATGTTTATATCCAAATTTCCTGAATTTTGTGACTTTGTAAATTTGTAAATTATCTAAAAAACAAACAATTCTAGTTGACTCGAAAATAATTCATAAGTTTTTGCATGTATTTCTGCAACAGGACCTACACCTTTATCTTTCACCAAAAAGGTTAAAAATTAAATCATATAAAGTGGTGCAATTGTTTTTGTTGCTTTTTAGAGCAAATGTTTTATTGAGGCAAACCTCTAAAATAAGGCACAAATACAAAAATAAATATACAATTTTTTTTCTTAATGAGAATCGGCTAAAAATATAAGGTATAAAAAAGCGAATTACTTTGACTTAAACCAAAAGACACATTAAGTTAAGATACAATAGTAACAATAGTCATAAGGGCTCACCGTGCTAGTGACATCCACGACAGAGAAATCAGACCTGGGTGTGTTCACACTAGACCCTTCAGTTGACATGACAGCCTCATACAAAGCTTGAAAATCAACTCTCTCTCCATCATCTGTGAGAAAGAAACATAAACCGTTATGAGAGTTGTAGCACATCTATTCTTTTTTTTAAAAAAGGGTTGAGGGTCAACATTGTTCCGATATTAAATTTTTTGCCAACAAGCACAGAATTGCGGGTAAATCTAAAAATTATAGAACTATTTTTTACAGATTGATATACGAGTAACTTGCAAACCTTTATAAATTTAAATTGTGAAATTGCAATGAATAAAACGCACTAAACAAAAATTATTATAACAGCTTCAAAAAGAACAAAATACCAGATTTAGTTATGTATTTATGTTTTCATTGTTTTTTTTTTTTGTTGGTGGCTGAAGAAGGAATTTGAGTCTGAAACGCTCCTTGTTTGGCATTTTGTTCTTTTTTTAAGCTGTTATATTCATTTCGTTTATTACTTTTTTACAGTCCACAGCTTTTAGCAGCTTAGTATCATAATGAATAAAAAGAACACATTAATTTACCTATGAAAGACTGTTCTCTGAAACCACTCTGTACATTTTCATTGTAGCCTCTATGACTTCTTCGAGGCAAAGGGGAGGCAACTCCATCTCGATGATGCGAAGCTCTATCCCTTTGTTGAGTGTATCTCGAAGCTGAAGACAACTCGGAGCGGTGACTTAATCTTGAACTCGATTCTGATTGGTCCGTGAGTCTTGGCGTGGTGGTCTCGTCTAATTCTGTCCGCCGATGTTTTTTCAACATCAGTTTTTCAACATAACTCAGAGAGCCTGTGAATTTAATGTCCGGAACTTTTGCTTCCTCGGTTGTTCCAGTAGAACTGTCCATGCTTACAACTGAGGGATAGAAAAGGAGGATTAGATCAAGTAAACATAATATATAAAAACAAAGAAGACAATGACTGCTGGGTCTAATCAACATATCATATTTTCCAAATATTGACATGACGGTTTGGCATAAATTTCTGGTTTACAACCAAAATGCTTTGAGCTTGGCTCAAGAATTTAAATTGATAAGATTTATACAACTATAAGTTGAAGCAAAATTGATAATAATAATAATAATAATAATAATAATAATAATAATAATAATAATAATAATAATAATAATAATAATAATAATAATAATAATAATAATAATAGTAATAATAATAATAATAATAATAATAATAATAATAATAATAGTAATAATAATAATAATAATAATAATAATAATAATAATAATAATAATAATAATAATAATAGTAAATGACACTTGTTGAGTGCTTTCCATAAACTAAACATCCCGAGGTGCTTCACAAACGATGAATTGCGTTACAAACACAGGCAGTAAAAATTAAACATAGAAACAAACAAAAAAACATTCTATCGCAATAATGTTTCTTGAGGTCTAATCCTCTCTGTACCAATCGTCACATTTGTTATGATGCAATGAACATTACTTATTCAAATTATTATTTTGTAGATCAAAAATTGAAAAAAAATCTTTGTTTAGTTTATGAAAAAATATAATGTTGTTTAGTAAAACTAAATAAGTTATGTTTAAATTGCTTTTAGGTTTGAGTTTTAAAAATCAATTTTAGTGTTGGGTAGGTAAGACATATTGGGGAAAATACTGAAAATGGATGGTAAGGAGAGAGTTAGCTAAATCTACTGCTAGAACCAACCTGGATCCTTAACAGGGGAGGCAACTGGCCTAGAATTCCTTCTGGCACTTTGTTGTGGAGACTCGGTTTCATCCCCTTGTCTCCACGCCATCAAGGCCTGCTGGAAAGAAGCAGCACTCTGCGATTCGTCGTAATCTCCTTGTAGTAACGAGGCACCGTCCCCTTGGCGTGGGGTGGTGTGGGAGGATCTGGGCCCAGAGGCTTCTGAACCATCCACGGGGTAAGTAGGCTGCGGAAATGATATAGTACAGTAGTATCTTTATGGAAGAACAGTGAGATAGGCTAAAATAATAAGACGCTTTTGTGTGTAATGTTAGAGACCTGGTTTGAGTTTTGACTCTGGATTGAAAAAAATAATTATTTAATTAATTAATTAATTAGTATGGCTAGAGGCAACAGGGGTCCCGATAGCTCAGTTGGTAGACCACTCGCTTCACACGCAAAGGGACTGAGATCAATTACGGGTGCAGTCAAGATTGTTCTCTAACCCCCCTGTCCACTCAGCGATGATTGGGTAGCTGGGTCTCTTAGATCTGGCGGGAAGTACTTTGCGATAGGCTAGCATCCTATCCAAAGGGTAGCAAGCTCTCACTCAAACTGTATTGGTCACCCAAACTGGTCTTGGTCACCCAATCTGGTCTTGGTCACCCAAACTGTCTTGGTCATCCAAACTGTCTTGGTCACTCAAACTGGTCTTAGTCACCCAAACTGGTCTTGGTCACCACTAGTCTTAGTCACCCAAACTGTCTTAGTCACCCAAACTGTCTTGGTCACCCAAACTGTCTTGGTCACCCAAACTGGTCTTGGTCACCCAAACTGTCTTGGTCACCCAAACTGGTCTTGGTCACCACAACTAGTCTTGGTCACCCAAACTGGTCTTGGTCACCCTATTCCAGGGTACAGTAGATAACTATTCATACCTTTGAATATGACACCACGCTGCCACTGGCTTGACTTCCCCTACAGAGATAGGAGAAATGATTCACATCAATGCTTGCAATCACAAATATATCTAGCTTTTCTATCTTTTTAAATGAAAAAACAAAACAACAAAACAACAACATCCCCAAACCCCCCCCCCCCCCAAAAAAAAAAAACCCACCAAAACAACAAAAAACAAAAAAACTTGAGATTTCATATAGCGACATATCCTTCAAACATGCTCAAAAGTACTTTAGAAAAGGGTCCCCCAGCCAACAGCAACACTTAACATGTTGGATGAGACATAGCACCTGTTAGACGATGTTTCAATTTTTTATCCGACACAGACAAAACTGTTAACTGCCAGTAGGTACTCATTTTTCACCTGGGTACAGTGAAAAAATGTGAGTAAAGAGTCTCTCCCAAGGACTCAACTATGTGCCACTCAGAGTGGGACTCGAAGCCAGTACCTTCCAATCCAAAGGCGAGTGTCATACTATAAGACCACATAGCCGCAGAAGAAGATGTTACAATCATAAACCATAATCAATGTTAAGTATAATCAGGTTGATACTGTTAAAATTCTATCTTTTAACTTCACTAGCTTTTCAAAACATTGATTTATATTTCTGAAATGCAACCAGCTATGCCTTTAATTAAAACTTTTTATTCATGCTTTGAATGAAAATTATTAGCTACCGTTTCCACCAGCTATTAACTATACACTTCACCAGCAGAGCACTTAACTATTCTTAACATTAAAATTATCAAAATCTTATGGCAAGACTTTGGAAATCAACCAGCAATAAATTTAACTGGGGTTGAGGTGGCCAGTAGCTAGATGTGTAACAATGATTGTACAACTCTCATCCTGGCATTGTGCCCTCGGGTAAGGCCATTTATATACCTTACCCTGCTTGACTTAGCTGTAAGAATATAACTAGCTATACTAGTATAAAAAAGGATGCCTATCTGGTGATTTGATCTCTACGAAATGGAAATTTGGTTCTATATTGCCTTCTAGAGGAATAAATGAAGCATGGCGAATCAATGGAGATCCACTATAGTTTCTTTTACAAGAAATTTGGTCTCACATTTAAAGAGCTAATTATTTATGTATGATTTTATATTATCTTTGTCAAATTTGAGTTCTCATTGGATCCTAGATTCACTGTATTCCCTGCGACTAACAGAAAGGACGCATTGTGATAAATAACAAGATGAAAATAGTGCCATACCTTGGAGATGCGGCGCCTACAGCAGGCCGTGGACTGGGAGACATGCAGACTCGACCACCGGTTGCCTGCCATGGTTAGAGGAGAGATAGGGAAGTAAGAACATACATTATAGTTATAGCGCTATATAAGTTTTCAGCATTATTATCATTATACATCTCAATGACCATCTGTTAAATCAAAGTTCACTCTTTAAAGTTAAATGCGCATTTAAATGAGCATTTATATAGCGCAATATCCACTAAACATACTCAAAGCTGTTTGCAAGGGGTCCCTGACCAACAGCAACACTTAACATATAGGACCGGGCATGATGCCTGTTAGGTGATATTACACTTTTTTGAGACAGAGACAACACTGTTAACGGCCAGGTACTTTTTTTTACACCTGAGTACAGTGAGAAAATGTGAGTAAAGAGCCTTTTCCAAAGACTCAACTATGCACAAAGCGAGGCTCAAACCCAGGACTTTCTGATCCAAAAGTGAGTGTCATACCACAAGACTGCACAAGTTAAAAATCTATCTGCTCAACTGAGAGCAACAATATTTACGATTAGACAAATAAATAAATAACCCAAATGATTTTATAATTTACAGAGCCACAAATTGATCCATATGATTTATCTAGGTAATGCGTGGCTCAGCAGTACAGTCTTTGCTTTGTACCCAAAAAGTACCGAGTTCGACTACCCGCCTCATTGTGTGACCTTGAGCAAGTCACCTAGCCTTAGCTCAATTTGCAGCGCTGCACTGCGGCTGATGCCTGGGTTATTCCAGTCCGCCTTGGAATAGACCCTGCAGAAAAATTTCCCCTTGGGGATGAATAAAGGGAATTTTATTTTATATATTTCATAATGGGTTGTTACGATTGGTGTTGAAAGCCGACACACCCAGCGGGTACTTCAACAGAATAGGAAGACTTACACTGATAGGACAACTCCTTGTTGTTTGAGAGCTCCTTTAAGATGAAAAGCAGCAAAGCATCCTGCACAATAGATTTCTGAACATTGCACACAACTCTGGATTTTTTAATTTAAAAAAAAAATGAAAATAATAGTACAGGTTAAACATGGGCATAAAACGTTCAGTACAAATTTTCATTATCTCCATATTAGTTTACCAAATGACCACCTGTTAGGCTACGTTTTGTTTTTATTATTATTATTTTATTATTAATTATTCATTGCTACAGCCGCTTGGACTTAATTTTTACTACAATTTATACTATTTTTAATATAAAAAAATAAAAATTCAAGAACATATAAACATGCATATCATAGATTTTAAAAAGTTGGGTGCTAAACGTATACAATTTTATTTCCAATTCTTATTCTTTGTATTCAAGATTACTAACATCTTATGCAATTAACCCACATTCAAAGTCCACACTCAATTATATAAATGGTTTAATTTATGGGTCAGTTTAAAAAGAGCTCTAGACAGGCACCTTGTTTAAAGTGTGATAACTCTTTAAAAAAGGGCACCCAATGATGAGCAGGTTTTTATTTTCACAATGAAAAACAATTGCCTTTTACACAATTCTCAAAGCGTTTATTGTTATTATAATAATTATTATTATTATTGTTATTATTATTATTATTATTAATTTTTTTTTTCTTTATTCTTAGATCAACTCACCAAAGTAGCAGAGCGTTCCTCACACTGTCCACATTTGGGACCTTTCTGTTTGTCCCGAGGTGTGGATCCACTGGTCAGTTTTCTCTGTGCAATGTACTTGACTGTACCAGGCTGACTACTTCTCTTGGGAACCTCTGTTGGAAGGAAGGGGGGGGGGGGGAATTAACAATAATAATATAATGCTGATTTTAAAAAAAATCTACTTAATTATTTATCTACTGATTTACTGACTTTTCTACCTATTTATTTACTCATTCATGTTTTTATTTATTCATCTATCTTTTCATTCATTATTCATTAATTTTTCTTTTTTCTTTTAAAGAATGTCTTCTTCTTCTTCTTCTTCTTCTTCTTCTTCTTCTTCTTCTTCTTCTTCTTCTTCTTCTTCTCTTTTCCTTCTTCCACTCCTTCATTTTCTCCTCCTCCACCTCATCGATCTACATCAAATGTTTTGATTGAATCAATCAAATTAAATATATATTATGTACAAAACAAAACAAATTTAATAAATATAATAAAACAAACCAGTCCTCGCGTGTAAAGATATATTAATAATTAAAACAAAAGAAATCAAAACAAGCAAAACAATATCATCTTTTCCAGACAATGGAGGTTCGTCAAGCATTTTCAATGATCTCAACAGTTTTAAATGAAGAGAAAGATAAAGTGAGTAAATGTGACTCATATATAAGGGAACAAACGACGTTTCGACCTTTGGCCTTCTTCAAGTAAACAAGAAATATGTTATATGTATTAGATTGTCATAAGATTATGACAATCTAATACATATAACATATTTCATGTATACTTGAAGAAGGCCAAAGGCCGAAACGTCATTTGTTTTGTGTTGTTCCCTTATATATGGCTCAATTAGGCACCTCTAGTTATTGTTTTAAATGCAGTGATAGAGATACCAAACTAATTAATCCAACTCACCAATAGGTTCATCTTGCAGAATTTTGATTTTCTTCTTTTTCCCTTCTTTGGCCGGTTTTTCCACCTTAGACTGTAGCACCTCTGATGCGTAACTTGTCAATGAGCCAGTGTTGGTTTGGCCACGACCCCAAAATCCGCCACCCTGTCTCCTGTTGGAAATGAAATATAAACAAGAATGAAGGAATGAATATGGCTGCGTGTGCTGTATCTATGGACACTTGCTGTGAATGTGTGTGTTACTTTGATGTGTTCGTCTGTTTCTAGTAAAAATTAAAAAAAAAAATATTAATAATAATAATATCAAATATAAAAGAAACAAGAAAGACAAAATACCTTGTGTGATAGGCATTAAACTGACTATAATTACTTACTACCCTTTTGACATAAAACTGGCCAATAAAAAAGTACTTTCCACAACATCTATCAAACCCAGCTGCCCAATCTGAGCTGGGTGGACAGAGGAGTCTAAGTAATATAACGCGATACCAAACACTCTTTTCAAATCACACCTTATATAGTTTACATCCCAAATAATTTCCATATTTTACAACAGCCTTACTCTCGTTCCTCTTTCTCTCGACTCATGGCAGTTTTCAACTCCTTCAGTCTGTCTTCCATCTTTCGACTCTCATCCTCTAGCTTCTTGGTCTGCTCTCGAGTGTGACGCATATTCCTGTTGTGAAATAATACAAAAAACTTAGCTTTTTTTTCTTTTTTAATAAAAATTGGTCGATTATGATTTCAATACAAGAAATTGATGGTGGCATTTAAATAAAACTTTAATTGTATGGTGATCCCATCACATTTATTCCTAAAAATTTGCTCAAATGTTTCTCTATTATTCCTATTTTTTCAAAAACTGAAAAACAAATGGCTGTTACAGAAGCAAAGATAGGAATTTTGAAAACCGAATTTAAAATATTCTATCTCAGCCATTAAAACTGCACTAGATTAGTTTGGAGAATGAATTTATAAGTGTGATATAGGTAGGAGAGTGAAGGCTAAAATCTGCACAATACACATCGTGTAAGAGTATGAGTGTCAGGCAATAATGTGTGCTTGAAATGTACACACCTTATACTAACATTTGCTTATGATTTTAGTTGATACAGTACTTGCTTGATTTTAGCACACAAAATTACAAAACACTCAGCGATGCGGCACAGTGGAGCTGAACAACTGAATCTTATCTATACAGTAAGACGTTACCTCCCATGAGCATCAGATTTTGGCATGCTCAGATTCTAGCACACTTTTTAACGCCTCCTAGGAGTGTGCTAGAATCCGGAGAGTACTGTATTATGCAATAATACTGGCTGCATTTTTCTAAGTGCATGGTGGGGTTAACTCTGTTCAAGTAGGTTTTGTATCAATCAAACTCAAGCAGCATCACTTTTACTGGTCTCTTGGTGAAAGGAAAGAGACGTCATGCTTAGTTTGAGAAAAATCAAAACCTTTAAAGGTTTATAGAGATTCAATAATAATAAATGTACACTTATATAGCGCTTATGCCGAAGCTTCAAAGCACTTAAAAAGTGAGCGTTTATAAAGCACAGTATCCACTAAACATGCTCAAGGTGCTTTACAAATAATAAAATGGTATTTCTGAACTTGACTAAGATATGGTGAAGAATGCATTTGGCACGGACACAATCCT
This sequence comes from Berghia stephanieae, assembly GCF_034508935.2. Classification (NCBI taxonomy): domain Eukaryota; kingdom Metazoa; phylum Mollusca; class Gastropoda; order Nudibranchia; family Aeolidiidae; genus Berghia; species Berghia stephanieae. The sequence continues at coordinate 12,374,808 of NC_088369.1, forward strand.
AAGTTTGGTTTATATACAAATACTGATTATGTCACAGTCTTAGATTGAGGGAATAGAAAAGAGATGCTAATACAATCTCCCTATCTCGGTTTCAAATAGTATGAAGGTAAAAAATTTTGAAGCAGGCACTAGTGTAAGATAACATTCTGAAGCAATGTATGAAAAAAAAAAGCATTAAAAAAAAAAGAAAAAATCTTCCCAAAAATATCAGGCTGCCTAGTTTGGGGAGCAAAGGGGCAGAGAAGTCCTGACTTATACCTTCCTCTGTTCCAGTTCAAAACTTATTGAAAGTGTTTAATCAGTCTTCCGGAAAATGAATAGGTTACATATTATTGAATCGTAATGTGTCATAACTATTTTAGTAGCAGGATGTATAGGCAGACTTTTGTGATCACAGGGATGTAAAAGAGTAAGGATGGATGGTCTTTATTGATGACCAGAATTTATTTAAGCTAGAAAAAAAAAATTCCATAACTCTGAAACCAGAAGATCAGTTACACATTGTATGTATCCAGTCCTCTGGAAGACTGGCTTTACACTTGCAATCAGATTGGAACCAGTATTTTGACATCAAACTTTTGTTCCCAAATTGAGCCAGGTTTATTTTTGGGGATGATTTTTTCTTGTACTTTGTTTTCTGCACTATTTCATATTTCATACACGTCTTTTCAAATAATGATGATGTGCAAATCAATTAAAATTTAATATTGGAAAAGTAGAGAGTGGTGGGAGCTGCCTGGAATCGTGAGAATACTAACTTTTACTATTACAACTTATACTATCACTCTGTCGTTAGTATTGTCACAATATCAAAGTATCATTATGTACATTATTACTTATGCCACTATATTGTTGGAAATGATTCACAAAGTTTGTATCAAGAAAACCTTCACATAAAGGTCGTATCTTCAAATTTTGTGTCTTTTATTAGAACTATTCTTTTACCAAAATACGAAGATCATATCTAAAAAAAAAAACTGAAATCATAATCAAATTTTGCTGCATATTAAAAGAAAATTAGAAGGAAACAAAATCTATTTTTTAAAACTTTGTGGATTTTTATAAATGAGTACATAATCGAACAATGTATGTTGGATTTAAAACGATCACAAGTTTCCCACAACATAAACAATAAATATGAAAAAGATAATAATATATAAAGGGAGCACAAAGAAAAATTAAATAAAGAAAATAAGAGGAAGCTAATTCTGAAAAGGTGCATGCTGAAAGTATTACGAATCAAAAACAATATTCTAGAAATAAAAATTCAAAGCATAGAAAAATAACAAAAAAACAAAACAAACAAAAACAAAAAAACAAACAATTAAGAAAATAAAACCATACAACCAACCAATAAAACAAAATCAAAATAAAAGAGAAACAGAAAACAAGCAAAAATAAAAATAAAAATAGAAATTAAAAAAAAGCAAAATCTCACATAAAAAACAACAAAAATTTACGAGCACAAATAAATAAACGTCGGCAAAATACCAAAGATCGAAGTGAAATGAATGAAGTTAATGAGGAAAAAAAGAATAAGAATGAATTGCATATATATGAAAATTTAGTAATTGCTTTAGAGTATAAATGTGTGTGTGCGTTCTACGCAAGGTATTTAAATGACATGAATGTGGGTTTTGTAAAAGAAACATGTTGGGAAAAAAAGATAATATGCAGTACCATGCAATACAAAGAAGATGGTTACTTACGTAACAAACTCTCTGTTATTCCGTTAATAACACAAAGGAAAATCTTATAAGTAACTGTTCAATGTTGAAATATTTAACAGAAGAAGAAGAAGAAGAAGAAGAAGAAGAAGAAGAAGAAGAAGAAGAAGAAGAAGAAGAAGAAGAAGAAGAAGAAGAAGAAGAAGAAGAAGAAGAAGAAGAAGAAGAGAAGAAGAAGAAGAAGAAGAAGAAGAAGAAGAAGAAGAAGAAGAAGAAGAAGAAGAAGAAGAAGAAGAAGAAGAAGAAGAAGAAGAAGAAGAAGAAGAAGAAGAAGAAGAAGAAGAAGTGAATAGGAGGAAGGAAAAGAAGAGGTAGGGAAAGAGGAGGAAGAGGAGGAGGAAAAAGAGGAGGAGGTGGATAAGAAAAGGCAGGAGGAGACAGAGGGTTAAAATACTACAACTATGAGGTAATAAAAGCAGAAATAAAGATAAAGACTTTTTGTGTCATAGTTCTTGTTGAAGTTGTAAGGCTGTTAAGATTTAAAATATTACCTTCATAAGCACCTAAAACACTTTGATTGGTTGTGATTTTGATTTGTACCATTATTATTATTTTTTTCTTTCTTGGCAAAAGGAGAATGAAAATACCAAAGAGCGTTGTGCAACAACTGCGATTGATATGAAAGAACTGTCATATCAAACTTACTGAGAGCGTAATTTTAAAGAGACATCGTCTCTTCTGCTTGTTGAATTATTGAAGCTAGACATTCTTGACCTGCATGGAAGAAAAACAGGATTAAAATGAACAAAATGTATGCAGAGATTTTTCCAAATTATGATTTATTGAATAAGAACCCTAGTAACAAGAACTTATTATTTCTAAACTTTTAATTACTTTTTTTCTGAATCGTTTTTTTTTTCTTTCTTTTTGTTTGTGTGTGAGTGGAATTTTTGTTGTTGTAACCGTTCTGTGGTCTCTCTCTCTCTCTCTCTCTCTCTCTCTCTCTCTCTCTCTCTCTCTCTCTCTCTCTCTCTCTCTCTCTCCCTCTCTCAATATGAAACTTGAGTTATGGTGGAAATAAAAAAGCTCCCATTTCTTAAATGCAAAAACCTATAAGTGCTTATATTTCTATCATTTTAATTCTAAATTCACTTTTCTAGTTCCGATTCATCCCGACACATTACCAGATTGGTGTAATGGGTAACATTTAAATTTGGTAAATATACAGTCGAAAGTTACTTTACGATATGGTCAAATCAATAATTATACATTTTCATAATGTACACCAGCAAATCTTTGCTATTAAGTGCAAA
>NC_088369.1:12381426-12389598 GCF_034508935.2 Berghia stephanieae
CAGTAAAGACAGTATTTTGCGTTATTTGAGAATATTTCCATGACATCAATGAGCCCATAATAATTTGGGATATCAGGATTGGTCACTATAGCCATAATATACTGGTTCATGCTATAGTTAGATTGTATTGATTTTATAAGAATTAAAAATTAAAACAATAAAATATTGATGCTGAAAAAAAGTAGTCATTCAGAACCATTTGGCCCATGGAGCCGAAGTTTATCCCGGTTTCTATAGTGTGAAACGGACAATAGCAATTGCTTGCTACCCTTTGGATAGGGCACTAGTCTATTTGCAAAGTACTTTCCACCAGATCTAACAGATCCAGCTACCAATCAATGCTGGTGGACAGGGGGTCAGAAAAAAATTTCTACTGCACCCAGGATCAATCTTGGTCTCTTTGCGTGTGAAGTGAGTGCTCTACCTACTGAGCTATTGGGACCCAACAACCATCATAGAATTCATTCTCATGAAATTTATCCTTTCACAGGGAAGATGAACGCCTTGCTGAACAAGCTTCTCTCAACGTAGACCTAGAACGCAACGGGACACTGGACGAAGATGAGGTCAAGGCCTTGAGATGAAATTCTAAAAATAGACAAGACTAACAAAACAATAAACTAGCCAATCAAAACAGCTTTGAAGTAGTATTAGAATGATTAATTATTATTTATAATTATAAGGAAAGTGCCAAAAGTAGTTTCAATCAAATTTGTACGATTTTTTTTTTACTATGAATTTTAACCACTTGCCTTTCTTATTTCTCTATTATTCTTATCAACCACTATAGTACATATAAACTTTACTTACAATAAAATACTTATTATTATATATATATATATATATATAATATACTGCAATGTCTCACATAATTTAAGTATTATTGACTAATTTATCTATTACTGTTTATTTTATTTTTTTCATATGATGATGATATTGGTGCATAAGGAGCTGTGTCGACAGTATAGAATTTTACCATTTAACTCATGCCGTTCTATGGAAAGACATGCATATTTTTAAAATTTGACCTTAAATGACTCTCATCTTGGTATTAACTCTCAAATCTCAAGACTTTAAAGAAGGCCTAGCACCAGGTCTCAGGTTTGAAGAGTTTTTGGTAATATGAGGGTCATTTAAATCAATCAATATATTTGAAGTTGAAGGACGAGTTTTCTGACCAAATTTTTAAATACGCGTTTTTCCAGAAAACGGCAGTTAACTGGTTAATTTTTAAAATGCAAGACTTTAGCATTTAAATTCAAATAACATGTTTTCTGATTTATTTTACAATTTTACACAATGGTTATCTGTGATGTTTTGTCATGTGATATTTACGATTTAATCCATTTTTTAAAAGTATCTACCACTCCATTCAATGACATTTTGTGAAAGTGTTGAATTGTTGTCGGTCTTTATTCATTTTTATTTGTTCCGGTAATTTTAACCTAACTTTGTGCATTTGTATTTGCATTACTTTATATTAATGAATGTGCATGATTCCATGATTGAAAGTTGAGCTTTTAGCCGAGATAATATCAGTTTGTTTTTTTTCTTCTTTTTTTTTAAAGCTGTGTTAGAGTCTGTTTTGGTTTTCCTTGTAGTTCCAAAAAAAAATTGTCTCACTAGCAATGTGTACATATATGCAGGTCTGACATCCTAACCAACTTATGGGCCTAGTTTAACATTGTTGTAATGGACAATATTTAGCGTCATTTTTTGAGATTTCCATTACAACAATGAGCCCCATAAGGAATTAATTGGGTTATCAGACCTGCAAATAAGTGCACGTTGCTCACTGGCAATTAACCAGTACGTTCTTGACCATTAAGGATGCTTGATTTGTGACACCCCCCTCAAGCTTGCTCAGACAAATATATAGCTGGTTGTTTACAAACAATAGATTGAAGGATGTTGACATCATTGGCTGTTTGTTAGTGTTTCTAGACTGCGAGTTGTGTGATTAGTTTTCAATAGATTCTCTCATTCAGACTAGACTATAAACATTAAATGTTAAACATAATTTTATGCGATGGTACAATTGATCAGGCGTGTAGAACTAGTCACTGTTTTGTTTTCCTCAAACACATACCATCGATGGTAATACCGGAGATAGCAATATATAGATAGTATGCGCTTGGCTAAGCAGCTCATAACATTGCCAACACACAAAACTGTGTGTATCCATGTACGTTTATAGTCAGGTTAATACAGTTCAGTGAGCATTACTCATAAACGCGGATGGCAAAAAACAATGAGTGACGTCCTCTTCGAACTATCTATAGAGACGCTAAACTTCTGAAGTGGCAAAAGGGTTTTAGTAAGAGACGATGCGTGTCTATGTCAGGTCGTGTCAAGTCGGTAAACATCCTCTCACTCATAATGTTCCCCTTTGGGGGGGGGGGGGGCGCGTCAAACCATCGATCACCTGGTTCTGCAATGCCCAGTAACAAAATTAGAAGGGGGTATGAAACGATCTTTGAAGCCGGAGATGACCTGACATCATGGATCGACAAACATAATCTGGAGGTGTAGCCATACGCTACTACTACTACTCATAATGTTTATACATAATAATATGTAATACAATTGAAATTTAGCACAGGATTTTGCAGCTTTCTATTATTTTTGGGTGATTTCTTCTCACTAAATTCTTTCAGACCACTACAAACTTTTTGTGCATTTGTATGATTGATATAGGTAGCGAAAAGAAATGGTGTGTATTTTATTCAAACACATACTATCAATACACAAATGCCATGTTTACTGACTTGACATTGAACACCATTATACGGAAGGAGCTCCTACCTAAATTTCACATCTCCATATTTTCATTTTAGTCTCGGGTAATACCCTGCATGCAGTCTGCTCAGTTTAACAATGATTGACATTTGTTTACATTCAGACAACTGGCCGAGGGACGTGGTCATAACAATTTTCCATCACAGCTGTTTAGTATGAATTTTAATGATTACAATACCACTATGGGGGTCCCAATAGCTCAGTTGGTAGAGCACTCGCTTCACATGCAAAAGGGACTGAGATCGATCCCAGGTGCAGTCGAGATATTTTCTGACCCCTCTCTCCACCCAGCAATGATTAGGTAGCTAAGTCTGTTATATCTGGTGGAAAGTACTTTGTGTTAGACTAGTGTCCTATCCAAAGGGTACAGCCAGCAAATATAGAACCGGAATAAACTCCGGCTCCATGGGCCTAATGGCTCTGAAGAACTACTTTTATTCTTTTTTAATTTTTTTTTTTACAATTCCACTACACTATCTATCACTATCTATTCGACAAATTAAAACTTTGACCACTATATTAAAACTTTGTTGTTGAAGTAGAGTTGTTGAAAAGTGCGGAACTGCATTTTATTTACATTCCATCCATCAGTAATTAAAATTCATTTACCCATGTGTGGATGTGATTATCCATGTACAATATTATGTCAATTGCCACTCACATTTGGGTTCATGATGAATGTTTAAGTTAAATTCTTACTCAAATCATACTCGTTGCATCTAGGACATCTATAAGTTTTTTATTCAGTGTTAAACGATGTAACGCCATGATGTTAGTTTGCATTGAGTAGATAGTGTGCGCTTGGCTAAGAAACTCACAACATTGCCATCCGGAAGTGTAACGGACATACACACACACAAAACATATATGTAACCTTGAACGTTTATAGTCTGGTTAATATGGTTTAGTGAGATGGCAAAAAGCAATAACAAAGACCTGAGTGACGTCAACTTCATACTATGAGTAATTCTCACTAAACTGTACCAGACTATACACGTTCAAGGTTACACAGAGTTTTGTGCATTGGTCCGTTATACTTCTGGATGGCAATGTTGTGAGCTTCTTAGCCAAGTGCATATTATCTATAATGTAATGGCCATGATGCAGTTTGCATTGGTTACGGCATTGTTTTGGTTTCCAGGAATATCAGTTCACCCAAAGATTGGGGCATTATTTACCAGATCGAGAGTTAAATTAGACACACTGGGTGGGGTTCCTGACCTCCCATAGTGGGCAGGGAGGTACTTGTTCTGTCTTCTATCCCCCTGTATCTATTTTCTAATTGCTTTCTGTCTTTGTGGAATGAGATTACTTGGTTTTGTCCTGACCCTGGCCGGAGTCCTTGGCTGGGAGGGAAACAGTCGAATGTATAGTTATAGTTTTGAGAGATGATATTTTTTTCCTTGTAAATCATCTCTCTCTGTTAAGTAACATTCCCCTCTATCTTAACTTTTCTTGGGTGCTTTAATTGTAATGCTAGAACTTTTTGCTATCCCATTTTCTTCCTTTTTACTGGCGCTGATATGACCTTAATTTGTTGCAAGCGCCGTAAAACCCTTAAAAACAAACATTAGAGGTACAAGTGATACTAGGCTGCCAGAGGCTGTGGACTGTAAAAAGTAATGACCAAATATGAATATAACAGCTTCGAAAAGAAAAAAATAACAACTTACCAAACACTGAATTTTTAGGACTCAAAATCCTTCATTAAACATTATAAATCATTTAAATTCCAGACACTTGTAGAAGGGTTTTGAGCCCCAAACGTTCTGTGTTTGATACGTAGTTCTTTTTCGAAGCTGTTATAATATTCAGTTTTGTTCATTACATTTGTTGGGCTATGAGGTAAAATGTTTATATTCCTTTTGTAGCTAACTAATGAAAGTAATAAAAACAAGAAAACTAAGGTATTTTGGACACCTAAGACGCCATCAAACTGTCAACAAGGACATTCTTGGGTAGAGTTGAGGGGAAAAGAGGAAGAGACAGGCCAGCAAGAACTTGGATAGATGATGTGTGGACATGGACAGGATTGTCGGCAGCCGAATGCAGTCAGCAAGCCGTCAACAGGGAAGATTGGCGTGTCATTTCAAGTCGACCTCAATCCATGAGATGACACTGGAAGAAGAAGAAGCTATGTCATTTTTATATAATCATATTTGCCTTGCCGTGTTATGCCATGTACGGTTGACTGTGTTTGTATGGGGGAAAATTTAGTCAATTGAGAATGTTGATACAGTGGAATCCACATAAACTCAAGTCAACACCTCTTGTTGGTCCCAGATTTGGTCCCAAATTTTCTGCTCTTTATCATAAGCGTGTTCCATTGATCCAGATCTGTCTTCAGCTTTGAAGATTTGGCTGAGGACATATTATCTGGATGGAGAGCCCTCACTGCAAAGTCATCTGTCATGTCTCCTCTACGACTACCTCAGTCAGGACAAGGATGTGAGGTGAGACTCTATTGACAATGGATTAATTCAACCTTGCTCTAAATTCATTTTCTGGTCCAGCGGTGTTTGCTTTATCAGGATTCCACTGTATATTAAAGATGTACTTCTGGGTGGGGCTCCTGGCCTCCCATAGTGGGCAGGGAGGTACTTACTGTGTCTGCTATCCCCCTATATTGACAATGGATAAATTCAACCATGCTCTAAAGTCAACTAATTATTTTTCTGGTCCAGCGGTGTTTGCTTTAACAGGATTCCACTGTATAGATAGAACAGAAGTTAACATCACTCAGGTCTGTGTTATTGCTTTTTGCCATCCGCGTTTATGAGTAATTCTCACTTAACTGTCTTAACCAGACTATAAAGGTTCAAGGTTACACATAGTTTTGTGTGTTGGTCCGTTATACTTCCGGATGGCAATGTTGTGAGCTTCTTAGCCAAGCGCACACTATGTATATTAAAGATGTACTTCTGGGTGGGTTTCCTGACCTCCCATAGCGGGCAGGGAAGTACTTACTGTGTCTTCTATCCTCCTATATTTGTTTTTCCATCTTGCTTTCTGTCTTTGTCTTGGAATGAGATTACTTGGCTTTTGTCCTGGCCCTGGCCTGATACCCTGGCTGGGAGGGAAACAGTCGAATGTATAGTTGTAATTTGGAAAGATTATATTTTTTTTCCTTGTAAATCATCTCTCTGCTATGTACTGTTGTTTTTTTTTTTTTAACATATGATTTGTAAACATTTGGGTGTATTCCTCTTAGTGGGGATTTGTGCTTGTGTCTGAATGAAATATTTAGTTGATCTCAAACTAAGTACACTGATAGTGTGCTCTAGGAATCTACATCTGTTTCCTATTTGAACCAATTCCCCTTTGTCTTACCTTTTCTTTGGTGCTTTATTTGTAACTCTACAACTTTTTACTATCCCATTTTCATCCTTTTTACTGGCGCTGATATGACCTTAATGTGTTGCAATCGCCGTGAAATCCTTTAAAACTAAAATTAACAAACATGTACTTTTCTCAATTAAAACAAAATATGTTATGAAGATGATGAATGTGATCAAAAATTACTCTAAAGGAAGAGCTTTTCTTTAGATAATGTTTATTATGTAATTTTGATATAGTTGTTTTAATAAGATAATATATTATAACATTTGTATGCTTTTATGTGGACTGTGATTGGATCTTGAAATAAACGCTTTATACAATAAAATAAAGAAATGTTTCGTGTTAATTTGAATGTCTAATAATGATAATAATAATAATAATCATAATAATAATAATAATAAGAAGAAGAAGAAGAAGAAGAAGAAGAAGAAGAAGAAGAAGAATGATAATAATAATAATAATAATAATAATAATAATAATAATAATAATAATAATAATAATAATAATAATAATAATAATAACATAATAATAATAATAGTAGTAGTAGTAGTAGTAGTAGTAGTAGTAGTAGTAGTAGTAGTAGTAGTAGTAGTTGTTGTTTTTGTAGTAGTAGTAGTCGTCGTAGTAATTGTAGTAGTAGTAGTTGTTTTTGTAGTAGTAGTACCTAGTTGTTGTAGTAGTAGTAGTAGTCGTTGTTTTTGTAGTAGAAGAAGTAGGAGTTGTTGTTGTAATTGTAGTAATTTAAATGAACCTCCTGTTGGCAAAAACTCTCATACCTGTGAACTATGAGTCTCCGATTTGAAAGATTTTTTTTTTTTTTTTTTTTTGGGGGGGGGGGTGGTGTTTTTTTCTTTTTCTTTTGTTTTGTTTTGTTTGTTTGTTTTTTGACCATTATGAGGATCATTTAAATTGATCGGTCTTTGAAGGATGGTTATCTGGCCAAAGTGGTTAACTGGTTAATAATGAAACACGCAGTGTATTGTCACGTGACATTCTGTTACCTTGATGTATTATAGAGTCATTTTTCATAGTGTGAAATGACACAGCTGTCATAACTTTATAATCTCTCTCTCTCCTCCTCTCTCTCTCTCTCTCTCTCTCTCTCTCCTCTCTCTCTCTCTCTCTCTCTCTCCTCTCTCTCTTTCCCTCTCTCTCTCTCTCTCTCTCTCCTCTCTCTCTTTCTCTATCTATTTATCTATCTCTCTCCTCTCTCTCTCTCTCTCTCTCTCTCTCTCCTTCTCTCTCTCTCCTCTCTTTCTCTCTCTCTCCCTCTCTCTCTCTATCTCTCTCTCTCCTCTCTCTCTCTCTCTCTCGCTCACTGTCTCATCTCATTCTCTCTCTCTTTCTTTCTTTCTCTCTCTACCTATTTATCTCTCCCCCTCTCTCTCTCTCTCCTCTCCTCTCTCCTCTCTCTCTTCTCTCTCTCTCTCTCACTCTCTCTCTCTCACTATCTCTCTCTCTCTCTCTCTCTCTCTCTATATATATATATTATATAATATAATATATATATATATATATATAATATATACATATATCTTTATCTATCAATCTCTTTACCTTCTTTCTCTCTCTCTCTCTCTTCTCTCTCCCTCTCTCTCTCTCTCCCCTCTCTCTCTCTCTCTCTCTATGTGTGTGTGGTTTTTTTTTGTGTGTTTGTGTGTGTGAGTGTGTTTGCGCGCGGGCGTTGGGTTTGTTTGGGGGAAGGGGAGGGATGTTATTATTATTCATTTATACTTAAAAATTAACTTTTTCATCACAGTTATTAGTTATAGGCCCCCTTCCTCAACACTTCCAAAGATTTGTATAGATAGTATGCGCTTGGCTAAGAAGCTCACAGCATTGCCATCCCGGAAGTATGACGGACCAACACACAAAACTATGTGTAACCTTGAATTACTCATAAACGCGGATGGCTAAAAAAAAAAGAACAAATGAGATGAGACAGTGAGCGAGAGAGAGAGAGAGAGAGAGAGAGAGAGAGAGAGAGAGAAGAGAAGAGAGAGAGAGAGAGGAGAGATAGATAGATAGAGAGAG
>NC_088369.1:12389698-12392198 GCF_034508935.2 Berghia stephanieae
TATATCTGGTGGAAAGTACTTAATGATAGACTAGTGTCCTATCCAAAGGGTAGCCAGCAATATAGAAGCCGGAATAAACTCCGGCTCCATGGGCCTAATGGCTCTGAAGAACTACTTTTATTCTTTTTTTAATTATTTTTTTTTACAATTCCACTACACTATCTATCACTATCTATTCGACAAATTAAAACTTTGACCACTATATTAAAACTTTGTTGTTGAAGTAGAGTTGTTGAAAGTGCGGAACTGCATTTTATTTACATTCCATCCATCAGTAATTAAAATGTCATTTACCCATGTGTGGATGTGGATTATTCCATGTACAATATTATGTCAATTGCCACTCACATTTGGATTCATGATGAATGTTTAAGTTTAAATTCTTACTCAAATCATACTCGTTGCATCTAGGACATCTATAAGTTTTTTATTCAGTGTTAAACGATGTAACGGCCATGATGTTAGTTTGCATTGAGTAGATAGTGTGCGCTTGGCTAAGAAACTCACAACATTGCCATCCGGAAGTGTAACGGACATACACACACAAAACTATATATGTAACCTTGAACGTTTATAGTCTGGTTAATATGGTTTAGTGAGATGGCAAAAAGCAATAACAAAGACCTGAGTGACGTCAACTTCATACTATGAGTAATTCTCACTAAACTGTACCAGACTATACACGTTCAAGGTTACACAGAGTTTTGTGCATTGGTCCGTTATACTTCTGGATGGCAATGTTGTGAGCTTCTTAGCCAAGTGCATATTATCTATAATGTAATGGCCATGATGCAGTTTGCATTGGTTACGGCATTGTTTTGGTTTCCAGGAATATCAGTTCACCCAAAGATTGGGGCATTATTTACCAGATCGAGAGTTAAATTAGACACACTGGGTGGGGTTCCTGACCTCCCATAGTGGGCAGGGAGGTACTTGTTCTGTCTTCTATCCCCCTGTATCTATTTTCTAATTGCTTTCTGTCTTTGTGGAATGAGATTACTTGGTTTTGTCCTGACCCTGGCCGGAGTCCTTGGCTGGGAGGGAAACAGTCGAATGTATAGTTATAGTTTTGAGAGATGATATTTTTTTCCTTGTAAATCATCTCTCTCTGTTAAGTAACATTCCCCTCTATCTTAACTTTTCTTGGGTGCTTTAATTGTAATGCTAGAACTTTTTGCTATCCCATTTTCTTCCTTTTTACTGGCGCTGATATGACCTTAATTTGTTGCAAGCGCCGTAAAACCCTTAAAAACAAACATTAGAGGTACAAGTGATACTAGGCTGCCAGAGGCTGTGGACTGTAAAAAGTAATGACCAAATATGAATATAACAGCTTCGAAAAGAAAAAAATAACAACTTACCAAACACTGAATTTTTAGGACTCAAAATCCTTCATTAAACATTATAAATCATTTAAATTCCAGACACTTGTAGAAGGGTTTTGAGCCCCAAACGTTCTGTGTTTGATACGTAGTTCTTTTTCGAAGCTGTTATAATATTCAGTTTTGTTCATTACATTTGTTGGGCTATGAGGTAAAATGTTTATATTCCTTTTGTAGCTAACTAATGAAAGTAATAAAAACAAGAAAACTAAGGTATTTTGGACACCTAAGACGCCATCAAACTGTCAACAAGGACATTCTTGAGGGTAGAGTTGAGGGGAAAAGAGGAAGAGACAGGCCAGCAAGAACTTGGATAGATGATGTGTGGACATGGACAGGATTGTCGGCAGCCGAATGCAGTCAGCAAGCCGTCAACAGGGAAGATTGGCGTGTCATTTCAAGTCGACCTCAATCCATGAGATGACACTGGAAGAAGAAGAAGCTATGTCATTTTTATATAATCATATTTGCCTTGCCGTGTTATGCCATGTACGGTTGACTGTGTTTGTATGGGGGAAAATTTAGTCAATTGAGAATGTTGATACAGTGGAATCCACATAAACTCAAGTCAACACCTCTTGTTGGTCCCAGATTTGGTCCCAAATTTTCTGCTCTTTATCATAAGCGTGTTCCATTGATCCAGATCTGTCTTCAGCTTTGAAGATTTGGCTGAGGACATATTATCTGGATGGAGAGCCCTCACTGCAAAGTCATCTGTCATGTCTCCTCTACGACTACCTCAGTCAGGACAAGGATGTGAGGTGAGACTCTATTGACAATGGATTAATTCAACCTTGCTCTAAATTCATTTTCTGGTCCAGCGGTGTTTGCTTTATCAGGATTCCACTGTATATTAAAGATGTACTTCTGGGTGGGGCTCCTGGCCTCCCATAGTGGGCAGGGAGGTACTTACTGTGTCTGCTATCCCCCTATATTGACAATGGATAAATTCAACCATGCTCTAAAGTCAACTAATTATTTTTCTGGTCCAGCGGTGTTTGCTTTAACAGGATTCCACTGTATAGATAGAACAGAAGTTAACATCACTCAGGTCTGTGTTATTGCTTTTTGCCATCCGCGTTTATGAGTAATTCTCACTTAACTGTCTTAACCAGACT
>NC_088369.1:12397198-12398860 GCF_034508935.2 Berghia stephanieae
TGAATTAATTCAAATTGGTGCTTGCCCCATAAATATCGTACATTTTGTAAAAACGAAAATTCCTCGTGATTTACCTTATCAGAAGCTTCAAAGAGATTAAAAAGTATTGAGTTAAATAATGACTGAAGTCGTTAATAGTTAATATTCACTGCAATTCACAGCTTCTTTTATTATCAAAAGCCATGTTCTGAGAGTTTGCAAGTAATGGATGTTAAAGAGACAGTTCTGATGTTTTCCGGTCTTTTTTCTTATTTATTCCTTTTTAAAAATCATTTACGTTTTTCAGGCTCTAAGTGTTGTGTCTTGAGATATCAATGACAGAAAAAAAGCAATGACTAAATTTCGAGAATGTCTTTTGCAAATAATTCTGTTTCACCTGGGTCTGTTGCTAATCAAGATGGCGAGTTTTAGAATTCCTTATTTTGTTGATAAATGAGGTTATCCGAATCAGGAAATGTGTCAATTTTGGGATATTTCTGGTGTTGGATAAGAAAATCAAGAAGCAAATTGGTTTCTTGATAAATTGCCCTTTTCTACACCATGGTCCGTTATTCCTGGAGGTAGATTTTGTTTTGATATCGGCCCATGATCAGCTTAATTTGTAATAAATAATATATAATTATTTAGTTCACCAGATGGGTGTCAAAAATCACGATGCTCCGGTCCTAACATTTTGTCTGTTGATAAGACATTTTTCATACATTATGGCGAATTGTAATACATATATTATCTCTTTCGTTATGAATTAATAAGCTTGATATTAAAAGATAAAGCTCAGAAAAAGTGTGTATGAAACAGTGCCAGACAAAACAAGAAAGAAAAATACAAAAAATGAAAAATGGGTTTTTTTTTTTCTTGTATTTTTCTTTCTTGCTTTGTCAAGCACTGTAGTTTCATACACACTTTTTCAGATCTACGTCTTACACCACTGCCCGCTCCATAATTTCTCTTATTGTCTCTTATAGGATGATTCTGACGTACTACCTCATTCTGACCTTGGCTTTGACACCCGTCATGTGCGATGACGTTTGGGGAGACTCGCGTGATGAGGCAGCACCAAGTCCGCAGCCTAGAGAAAGGCTATTCGATGCTGGAAAAAGATCTATTTTGTCTATTCTTACGGGAAAACGTAATGAAAATTTGACAGAAGAAGGTTTCGCTAAACAAACCAAGGAAGCCAACAGTTTTGATCATTCGCCTTTGAAACACCGTAGACAGATCTTCAAAACGGCGAACAAAATCATTGGAAAAACTATTGAAAAAGCCGGAGATTTAGTCACACAGATGGCCGACTTTTTCGGGATAGGATGGATGTTCAAATGATCCCTGACATTGTAATCAAGTCAAAAACAGACAATAATTGAAATTAGGAATTTTTTTCAAAAGAACGAGTGAAGTGATTGATGTGTACAGTGTCTGATTTCTTAGGATCAAGAAATAACTTTTAAAAACCCTAAAGATTACTGGGGATAAAAGTGTTAACAAAATAAAGATCTTAGGATAGATAAAGGGGAACGTGAACATATTTGCAGATCTGATAATCGGATGCAAAATGGGGTCGTTTTAAAAAAATGTTATAATGGAGGGTATTTTTTTTTGGTTTTTAGATATTTCCCAATTTAACAGTGAACCAAACAATTTGGGGTTTTCGTTTCCTGCTAA
>NC_088369.1:12398959-12411459 GCF_034508935.2 Berghia stephanieae
TGTCATCCATCGCTTCCAAAAAGTGAAAGATATTATGTAGGAGTGATTTAATTGCCTGAAATCGCAATTAATTGTCTAAAATCGCATTTAAACTACGTATAATAAATAGTGAGTTAGTTTGTACTTTATTCACAGTAAATAAGTCTAGTATCATTATGGGTGAACACGGAACACACATCATTTCAACAGCTGATCAATATTAACCAGTTAACTGCCGTACTCTGGAAATACACTTATTAAAGATTTGGCCAGAAAACTCATCCTTCAAATATCGATCAATTTAAATTTAAACGACCCTTATCTTTGGAAAAAAAAAAACAAACAAACAAAAAACAAAAAAAAAAAAAACCAAAAAAAAAAACCAAAAAAACGAACAAAATAAAACCCCAAAAATAAAACCTCTCAAACATGTGACTTTAAAAAAGACTTCGTGAAGTCCCGGGTTTGAGATTTTTTGCCCAGATGAGGGTCATTTAAATCGATCGATATTTGACGGACGAGTCAAATGACCAAAGTTGTTTTTTTTTTTTTTTTTTTCTAGAGTATGACAGGTAACTGTTAACATCACATTCCGGTCATTTAACTCTTTCCTTACCGATCATTGTCAGTATTTTCCCAAAATGGCAGGCTTACCAGCAGGGAAATTGTTTAAAAAAAAAACCAAAAAAAAAAAACCTCAAACAAACTGTCTACAAAACAATTTTATGTTCTTATAATTTATTAAACAAAGATCATTCTTCAAAGTTTGTGATGAACAAAATTAATCTGAATAAGAAAAATGTATCTAGGCTATATTGTGTCGTTGCAAATGTGACGATATTAAAGCAGGTGGTAAAAAAAAAGATCTTTATATAGTGCAATATCCACTAAATGTGCTCAAAGCGTTTTACAAGGGGTCCCTGGTCAACAGCAACATTTAACATGTAGGACGGGACATGGCGCCTGTTAAGCGATATTACAATTTTTTTGGACACAGACAACGCTGTTAACGGCCAGGTACTCATTTTACACCTGAATACGGTGAGAGAATGTGAATAAAGAGCCTTCTCCAAGGACTCAACTAAGCGCCGAGCGCGAAGCTCGAACCCTGGACCTTCCGATCCGAAAGCGAGTGTCATACCACAAGACGACATAGCCGCACTTGAAACAATACAAATGCAATAGTTACTGATGATGGATTAAAACCACACACAACGACGGAGAAACTTACTTGGAATTGTTCGTTGTGTCTTCTGAAAAGAAAGGATTGTTATGCTCTACTTCTATAATCTTACTAACAATAACGATGTCGACTGACCAACTTATTTATCTTGTTTTTTTCCCATGTATGTGTGTGTGTTTGTGTGTCTGTGCACGTGTGTGTGTGTGTGTCTGTATGTTTGTGTATGTGCGTGTATGTATGTATGTATGTGTGTGTGTGTGTATGAGCGTATGGCCATGTGTGTGTGTGTGTGTGTGTGTGTGTGTGTGTGTGTGTGTGTGTGTGTGTGTGATGAATTAAGGAAGTCTTCCTAGAAATAGCACAGATAATAGACCGTAGATTTTTTTGTTTTAAGTACGCAATACCAGAGAGCGTAGAATAACGAGAGACTTTACGAGGTCGCGCACGGAGCCTCGTGTGTAGCAACCAGAAGAAGTCAGGTAAACATTTTATCATCATGGCAGCGAATATGAAAGAAGCAAAGAATACGCATTGTCGTTGGTGTTCTGCCCCAAACTGTAGCAACTCCAAGAATAAAAGGCCTGATTTGTCATTCTTGCGCTTTCCATCGGACCCCAAAATGTGAGTAAATCACTATCTTATAAGCTCTTTGTTTGGTTTTTAAAAGGCTATACTATGAATGTGTTAAGGTAATAGATACTAATGTGTGTAGTATGTGTGAGCGTATATAATATGCCACAATGTTGTTGTTTCGATCCCACGTATTTATGAGTTACTTAAAACTCTTACTAGTGCCAGACGTATGAATCTACTTGTTTGATTTATCTGGTGAGGTGCCCGTAAAGAGTATTGTGTTTATGGCAGCTTTGGTAACTACGTTACATATATATATATACAGTCCTCTTTGGCTACACACAACCGCTACAATTGCCCCACCAGTTATAACAATAAGCCGGTGGGTCTTGTGTGTGTGTTTTTTTTTTTTGTTTTTTTTTTTGTTTTTTTTTGTGTGTGTGTGTGTGTGTGTTTGTGCGCGCGCGCGCGCGCGCGTGTGTGTGTGTATGTATGCATGTGTGCGTGTGTGTGTGTGTTTGTTTGGGTTGATTTTCTATTTCTTCTACTGCACCTTAATCTACCATCCTAAACTCCATCAAATACCCTTACTGCTGTAAAAATTAACGATGCAAAACGACCATTCAACGCCACAGCGGGTATCCTGAGATGGCGTTATAAGTGGATCAGTATCATTCAATTTTAGTGAATAAATGCGCCTCCTTTTGTTATAGAGCGTTGTGATTTTAGATGAAGCTCATTAACTTAGGCATGATCTACATTGTAACTGTACACAGCCGTGTGAAATAGGCATGTTTGCTTTTTAAAATTCTTTCTACAGTAGCAGGCAGTGGCTCATCAATTGCCGTAGGAAAGATCTGGAGAATAAAACACCAGAATACCTTCACATCAACTGCTTCATTTGCTCTGAGCACTTTGAACCTTGCTGTTTCAGCAAAACGGCAGTGAAACGTACGGTCATTCTCAGGACTGCTGTGCCAACCATCTTCAACATTCCAAATCCTCCTCCTAAGCTTACTCCATCACGACCACCCCCTAAAAAGCGTAAAATTGATGATTCTGCAGAATTACCCCCAGAGAAACCATTTACCTCACCTACGACCTCTCAATGTCATCCAGTGACGGATGTATCCGAGACGAAAGAGGAACGTCAAAGAAAAGACAGACTGAAGAAGAAGCTCTGTGCTCAAAGGTCAAAGAACTGGAGACTACAGAGGAAACTCTCCAAAATGACAGAGAGTTCCCCTCATCAGCCAAACTCCTGTGCGGCAACTAGCTCTAGTGCAGAACCAAGTTCCGAGCAACAACATGGAACTGAATCGAACAACCTACAGGCTTCACTTGAAAGTGTTGAACAAACCCTTCGTCTTTATTTACCTCCCCAAGCCGTTTCCTTCATCGTGTCCCAGGTTAGAGTTGGACAACTTCCAAAGAAATCCAGACGATGGAGTTTCCAGGATAAATCATTTGCACTCTCCTTTTTCACGCTAGTAAAAAGGCTTACAGTCTCTTGCAACGGCTTTTTCAGTTACCATCTCCGTCTACACTTGCCTTGGCCATGAAGAATGTACAGATTGAACCTGGACTCTGCCCGAACATGCTCAACCTGTTCCAGATAAAAGTGGAAGCAATGTCACCAGTGGAACGATCTTGTGCCATTGTTTATGATGAAATGGCCATTAAGTCCGATCTGTCGTATGATCCTTCTAGAGATCTTGTGGAGGGATTTGAGGACTATGGATTGTTGCTAGGAAGATCAAGAAAACTAGCCACCCATGCTCTTGTCTTCATGGTGAAAGGACTTAGCACGAAATGGAAGCAACCATTTTCCTATGTGTTATCTAATGGACCAGTGAAGGCTGACATGCTTCTTCTTGTTCTTGTAGAAGTGGTGAAAAAAGTGATAAATCTAGGTCTCCATCCTAAAGCAATGATATGCGACCAAGGATCAAACAACGGTCAGCATTACAACAGCTAGGAGTCTCTCAAAGCCGACCCTTTGTCATTATTGAACATCACAAGGTCTACGTTCTTTATGACCCACCACATCTGCTGAAAAGCATTAGAAATAACCTGCGGAACTCAGGATTTAGGGTGGCTGGAGACACCATTTCATGGGATTACATCCGGCAATTCTATGAAATGGATTCTTCAAAGCCCATCAGATTAGCGCCTAAACTGACAAGCCGTCACATCAACATGCCAGTTTTTGCTAACCTTAGGGTGAGTCTAGCAGCACAAGTCCTGAGTCATACAGTCGCTGCTGGTATAGCCACTATGGTCTTTCATTCTTCTCTTCCACAAGAGGCATTGCCAACTGCTCATTTCATTGAGAACTTTGATCAGTTGTTCAACGCTTTCAACAGCAGATCACTGAGAAGCAAAGGGACAATGAACAATGCGATGTCGGCACATTCCAAGCACGTGACTTTCTTGGAGCAGACAAAAATCTGGTTGGAAGGCGTCAAACCCTGAACAAGACAGGTAGTCTGCCATGCCTGGAAGGATGGAAGCTGTCAATCGAAGCCTTGCTCCAACTCTGGCAAAACCTGCGAGATTACTGTGGGTTCAAGTTTCTTCTGACAAGTCGCCTGAACCAAGACTGTTTGGAAAACCTTTTCTCCATCATCAGGGCAAAGGGTGGACACCGAGTAAATCCAACTTCTAGGGAATTCCGCCTGGCTCTGCGCCAGACAATGGTTGATGCTGTTCTCGTCCCGGGGAGCAACAAAAACTGCAAGGATGACATCGATACCTTCTTGTTCAGTTTTGAAAATATGGCATCAATGGGAGCCCAAAGCACCGTCAGAACACGACTACAGCAAGATGTTCCTCTTCCACTTCAGCAAGTAATGAGAGCCGCTCCTCCCATGCTCACGACAACCGAGACCAACGTTCTGAATTACATTGGAGGTTACGTTGGGATGAAGTTGAGAGCCAAAAAAAATCTTCTGTGTGAAAATTGTAAAGAGGATTTAATACAAGCACGGAGCACTCAAGACCCATCGCATACGTTTATCTGCAAGAAAAATTTTACCACGGAAAACGAGGGATTGTGTGTGCCATCGCATAAATTAATGTATATTCTGACGGCTGCAGAACATGCATTTCGATGCTACATTGACCCCTACTTGTACAAGAGAGGATTAAGAATGTACCTGATTAGGAAAGTGATGGAGGCAACATTAGAAACAGGATTGGAATGCAAAAAGGCCGTGAAGCAGTGTGATATTCACTTCCTCGTCATCAACCTTTTCGTCAATGTGCGCCTTCATCACCATGTGAGATGCAAGGCAAGTCAAGAACAGACCTCCAAATCCAATAAGTCTATTGAAAGGAAAGCGGCCACCTTTCAGAATAAGTAGGAAGGGCAAGCATGCATTGGGTAAGCTTCATACTCACTTCCATAGACTTTGTTATCAACCACCCCCACATCACCAAATCACCCCCCCCCTCTCTCTCTCTCTCTCTCTCTCTCTCTCTCTCTCTCTCTCTCTCTCTCTCTCTCTCTCTCACACACACACACACACACACAAACATACAAACACACTCCACCTCTTTAGTGTTATATGAATTATATTCGCTCAGAGAAGATGCGAGATTCCTCATAGCCATGCATGATAGAAAACTAAAGCAAATCCATCGATGGTTTCCAGAAAGTAATTTGTTTTGCTCACAGCATCATGGGAACAGTTCACTTGAAGTTTCTACATGAGAGAGAGAGAGAGAGAGAGAGAGAGAGAGAGAGAGAGAGAGAGAGAGAGAGAGAGAGAGAGAGAGAAGAGAGAGAGAGAGAGAGGTGGGGGGGGGGGGGGGTCAGTAAGGTTGGGGGCGTGTGATTCGCTTGTTGTGTCTATGTAAATTTGATGTACGAGTCCTCTCTTGTTGTGCCCATGTCAAATTTCCTTTTCGGGATAAATTTTTAAGTTAATTTTCTTTTATCTCATCTTATCTGATAATGTTTGTATTCAATATTGATACCTGGACCTCGATCCAACGGCTTAATAAACTGTTTGATGTTGTGCGAATTATATATCCACTACATTCCATTACTTCTCTCGCCACCATGTGCCGGTGTTTACCTGTCTTGGTTATTTATAGCTCGCTCCTCGCCGCATTAGCCACTCCCACGCCTCGTTCTGAAAAAAGTCCGCGAAATTAAAGGGGAGGCAAGAGAAAATCAGCTGATCGTTAAAATAGTAACAGAAAAGTGGAGGTGCTCGGCAATGAATGCAAGAAAGACATTTAAAACGCCGTAAAAATGTTTAAAAATCACTTAATGTTATAATTACCATCCATAACAACCTGTCAAATTCACATATGTAAGATGTCAAGACAAAATTAATAATAAAATAATAAAGAACACGATTGACCGGTGGTCCGTTGACTACACATGCATACGAGTACCAGAAATATTTTGTAAACAATGTAACACAATATAATGTGTAAGTTTCAAAGCAAATGCAACCACAAATAACATCAAAGAACAATGTGGGACTACTGTTTTAATTTCATAAAACCAAACGTATATTTTCTGCCCCCGATATTGAACGTGTAGTTAGTATGTATCGTACAAACAACATTCGTTTAGACAGGTAGTCGGGATTCTAGCGCCAGTTTTATTTGGGCAACCATGATTGGGATTTCACTCAATGCACTTATTATTAATCATTATCATTGTTATTTATATAATAATAATAATAATAATAATAATAATAATAATAATAATAATAATAATAATAATAATAATAATAATAATAATAACAATAATAATAATAATAATAATAATAATAATAATAATAATAATAATAATAATAATAATAATAATAATAATAATAATAATAATAACAATAATAATAATAATAATAATAATAATAATAATAATAATAATAATAATAATAATAATAATAATAATAATAATAATAATAATAAGCAGTTGAAAGGATATAGTCTTTGGTGTATAAGTGCATATGTACAATATTTCTTATAATAAATGCTTCAAAACAAAACAAAACTAAAAAAAATAAATAAAGAATAAATGAATAAAAATATCTATTTGGGCATTTACTTACATTAATAGTCTTGAAAATCACAATCACAATCCATGAAAATTAAATATCCCAAAATCCGAAGAAGACATGAATTTAATCCAAAATCCAACACAGGAATGTATTTTAATAGGAGACAGATATCCTATTAAAACCATAGCATTACTTGCAAACAACAATACCCCACTCTGCGTTTAACGGGCTTGTGGCCGTCACATTGTAAATTGTGGCCGCATTAGGGTAATCGGTGTCCTAAAGACTGACACACCGACATACAATCAATGAGAACTATAAAGAATCCATTCTAGAATTCAACTACAAACTGAAAAGCATGATAAATATCACTCTCTCAAATAATTTCCTTTGCTCAGGTTCACTCACACTCTCCTTTATTGCAAAACATTGATAAGTGAGATAAAGTTTGTATTTCAATTATAAACTTAATCACATAACCTAAATGATGGAGAATAAAACAGATAATTATAAAAAAAATTCACAGATCAAGTTATCTAATTGAACTCCGCATATTTAGCTTAATTACTCATTGACCATATATTTTTTTAAATGGCATTGTTTCATTTAAACAAGACCATGACGCTTATGCCTGGACCGGGTATTCACAAATTCTGCTTTTGTGTTCCACTTTTCGAGTCGAATTAATCTCTATCTTATCCGTTTATTTTCAAATTTTCTGCACTTTATAAATAAGACCATAACGCTTATGTCTGGACCGGGCATTCGCAAATTCTGCCTTTGTGTTCCACTGTTCGATTAGAATTAATCTCTATTTTTTCCGTTTATTTGCAAAGTTTCTGCACTTTATAAATAAGACCATAGCGCTTATGTCTGGCCCGGGCATTCGCAAATTCTGCTTTTGTGTTCCACTTTTCGAATCGAATTAATATCTAGTCTATCCGTTTATTTGCAAAGTTTCTGCATTTTATTAATAAGACCATAACGCTTATGTCTGGACCGGGCATTCGCAAATTCTGCTTTTGTGTTCCACTTTTCGAATCGAATTAATCTCTATTTTATCCATTTATTTGCAAAGTTTCTAGATTTTATAATAAGACCATAACGCTTATGTCTGGACCGGTTGTTCGCAAATTCTGCCTTTGTGTTCCACTGTTCGATTAGAATTAATCTGTTTTTTCCGTTTATTTGCAAAGTTTCTGCACTTTATAAATAAGACCATAGCGCTTATGTCTGGACCGGCATTCGCAAATTCTGCTTTTGTGTTCCACTTTTCGAATCGAATTTATCTCTATTTTATCCGTTTATTTGCAAAGATTCTGTACTTTATAAATAGGACTATGACGCTTATGTCTGGACTGGGTATTCGCAAATTTTCCTTTTGTGTTCCACTTTTCGAATCGAAATAGCATCTAGTCTATCCGTTTATTTGCAAAGTTTCTGCACTTTATAAATAAGACCATAACGCTTATGTCTGGACCGGGCATTCGCAGGTTCTGCTTTTGTGTTCCACTTTTCGAATCGAATTAATCTCTATCTTATCCGTTTATTTGCAAAGTTTCTGCATTTATAAATAAGACCATAGCGCTTATGTCTGGACCGGGCATTCGCAAATTCTGCTTTTGTGTTCCACTTTTCGAATCGAATTAATCTCTATCTTATCCGTTTATTTGCAAAGTTTCTGCACTTTATAAATAAGACCATAACGCTTATGTCTGGACCGGGCATTCGCAAATTCTGCTTTTGTGTTCCACTTTTCGAATCGAATGAATCTCTATCTTATCCGTTTATTTGCAAAGTTTCTGCACTTTATAAATAAGACCATAACGCTTATGTCTGGACCGGGCATTCGCAAATTCTGCTTTTGTGTTCCACTTTTCGAATCGAATGAATCTCTATCTTGTCCGTTTATTTTCAAAGTTTCTAGATTTTATAAATAAGACCATAACACTTATGTCTGGACCGGGCATTCGCAAATTCTGCTTTTGTGTTCCACTTTTCGAATCGAATTAATCTCTATTTTATCCGTTTATTTGCAAAGATTCTGCACTTTATAAATAAGACCATGACGCTTATGTCTGGACCGGGTATTCACAAATTCTCCTTTTGTGTTCCACTTTTCGAATCGAATTAATATCTAGTCTATCGGTTTATTTGCAAAGTTTCTGCATTTTATAAATAATAATAATTGTTCAAAATTTTACCTTACACCCGATATTACAAGTACAAGTGAGCCAGGTGAAGAAGATTGTCAAACAGTGTGACAGATGAAATAGGAAGAGAGAGAGAGAGGGAGGGAGAGAGAGAGAGAGAGAGAGAGAGAGAGAGAGAGAGAGAGTGAGAGAGAGAGAGAGAGGGCAAGAGAGAGAGAGAGAGAGAGAGAGAGAGAGAGAGAGAGAGAGAGAGGGTAAGAGAGAGAGAGATATTCGTTTTTTGTTCAAAATCTCTCTCTCTCTCTCTCTCTCTATCTCTCATTGCACAAGGTTGTGCTATTTACTACTATTTATCAAGAACAGCCAAGCTGGCAACCCAGTCTCTGTATAAACTAAGCAAGATGGCAACAGGGACCTCGCTCCTTATCCAATGCCGAAGCTTTAGTTTGAGTCAAACGGTTTTGTTAAAAAAAAAACACCCAAAATAAGTTCGTGTCGTAAGTGATGGAAGTTGAAGTCGGCTTATTATAAAATCGTTTTTATGGTCTGTTTGGATTACCCTTTTTAAATAGAAAAAGTGAATATATCATAAACTTGAAGAATAGGCAAGCTAAATGAAATTTAAATTGACTGATTAAATGAGTACGCGAGGCTGAGTTGCGAACGACTACTGGGTTCCGACATTCCGATCCCAGTGTCATTCATGTTCACCGTACCGTGTTACTGTCTACACACTACACTGCATTGTTAGTGACTGGTCATGTCTTTTTTGTTTGTATGTTTTACGCAAGCTTAATAAAAATTAAATTGGATGATTAAATGAATACGTGAGGCAGAGTTGCGAACGACTCATGGGTTCCGACATTCCGATCCCAGTGTCAGTCATGTTCACCGTACTGTGTTACTGTCTACACACTACACGGCATTGTTAGTGACTGGTCATGCCTGTTTTGTTTGTATGTTTCTTTTAATATGGGTCAATTTACAAAGAATAATAATAGAAATGTTCAAAACAAAAACTAGATTCACTATTACGTGCCTGTAATGAAGTGCTTTCCACAAACCGTGAGCGAGAATGATGGTGGAGGTAATGGCAACCATGTGGGTTTGTTATTGTTTCCTACCTCCGTCAACCCGCGCATCCGGTTGCGCACCCACGCTGATTCTGACCAATCCCTCGCTAACATTGTTGTCATCGACGAAGTCGCGTGACTTCCCGTCCTTAAAGCCTCTCTATTATCTACGCTCTCTGGCAATAGATAGTATGCAGATGACGTCACTCAGGCCTTTGTTATTGTTTTTGCCATCCGCGTTTGTGAGTTGTTCTCACTAAACTGTATTCACCAGACTATAAAAGTTCATGGTTACACAGAGTTTGTGTGTTGGTCCGTTATACTTCCGGATGGCAATGTTGTGAACTCCTTGGCCAAGCGCATTCTATCTATACCTAGTTTTGTTAGATAACATAATTTGTTTATTTCAACAAGTCTATTTTGACGATGTACTATTATAGATAATTCGAAGTTGACGTCACTCAGGTCTTTGTTCTTTTTTTTTTTGCCATCCGCGTTTATGAGTAATTCTCACTAAACTGTATTAACCAGACTCTCAACGTTCAAGGTTACACATAGTTTTGTGTGTTGGTCCGTCATACTTCCGGATGGCAATGCTGTGAGCTTCTTAGCCAAGGGCATACTATCTATACAAATCTTTGGAAGTGTTGAGGAAGGGGGCCTCAAGGAATTTACCCAATGGAAACCGTACGGTGCTCTTATTGGCTAACCAACCAGCGGCCTCGATGAGAAAAATATCCGCCATTTTGCTGTTGGCTGGGAATCGCGTTACTATAGTAAACAAGCGCTGATCGGCCGTTCATGAAAACAAGTTGCTGCTCGCTCGTTTAACTCAAAATTATTCAAAACGATCTCTCTAAAATGATATAAATGTGACTTCTTAAGGTTTTCTTCACGATCAAAACCACACAACATTCTATTAATGATTACGTCCGAGGCAAAAAGGAATATTGACAGGTCGACCGAGAGTTGAACTCGTGAGACGACAAACATCAATGCGAAGTGTAGCGAGAGTCAAGCTATTGTTTGTCTTGTCCTATTCTATATAGAGAAAAGGATAAATAGTATAGCCTCGTGCGTGAGTGGTTGCGTGTCATAGTCTTGTTTTTACATTGTTTCTGTTGTTTATGTGTGTAGTGATGACTCTCTCACACTCAATTTCAATGCCGAAAGAGGAATTCCCGCACACAAGAAAGGGGAATTGGGGTGGTATTTGGCATACATATTGTATAGTATCTAGTTCTAAATAGATAACTGATTAGAATTATATTATGATATATAAACACAATGCCAAATACAATTCCGAAGTTTCCTTATTTCAAATGAAGTAAAGCTCCAAAACCTAATGGTAGTGATTGTAGTACTGAGTGTTAGTGATGTGATGTGGTTGTGGTTGTAGTTGTAGTAGTAATAGTGATGGTGATGTGGTGGTGGTGATGATTGTAGTTGTAGTAGTAGTGGTAGTGATGATGATGTGGTGGTGGTTGTAGTAGTAGTGGTAATGGTAATGAAATGGTGGTGGTGGTGGTGGTTGTAGTAGTAGTGGTCGTGATGATGATGTGGTGGTGGTGTTTGTAGTAGTAGTGGTAATGATGCGGCTATGTGGTCTAGTAGTATGACACTCGCTTCCGGATCGGAAGGTCCTGGGTTCGAGCCTCGCGCTGGGCGCATAGTTGAGTCCTTGGTAAAGGCTCTTTACTCACATTCTCTCACCGTACTCATGTGTAAAATGAGTACCTGGCCGTTAACAGAGTTGTCTTTGTCCGAAAAATTGTAATATCGCCTAACAGGCGTCATGTCCCGTCCTACATGTTAAATGTTGACCAGGGACCCCTTGTAAAGCGCTTTGAGCACATTTAGTAGATATTGCACTATATAAAGCTCAATTAAAAAAAAAAAATATTTCAATGATGATGATATGGTGGTGGTGGTTGCAGTAGTAGTAGTGGTAGTGATGATAATGTGGTGGTGGTTGTAGTTGTAGTAGTAGTGATAGTGATGATGATGTGGTGGTGGTTGTAGTAGTAGTGGTAGTGATGATGATGTGGTTGTGGTGGTTGTAGTAGTAGTTGTAATGGTGATGATATGGTGGTAGTAGTGGTGGTTGCAGTAGTAGTGGTAATGGTAATGATATGGTGGTAGTGGTGGTTGTAGTAGTAGTGGTAATGGTAATGATATGGTGGTGGTTGTAGTAGTAGTGGTCGTGATGACGATGTGGTTGTGGTGGTTGTAGTAGTAGTCGTAGTGGTGCTATTGTGGTGGTGGTTGTAGTAGTTGAGGTAGTGATGTGGTGGTGGTTGTAGTAGTAGTGGTGGTGGTGGTTGTGGTAGTAGTGGTGATGATGATATGGTGGTGGTGGTTGCAGTAGTAGTGGTAGTGATGACGATGTGGTTGTGGTGATTGTAGTAGTGGTAGTGATGATGATGTGCTGGTGGTGGTGTAGTAGTAGTGGTAGTGATAATGATGTGGGGCTTGTGGTTGTAGTAGTAGTGTTAGTGATGATATTGTGGTGGTGGTT
>NC_088369.1:12413959-12416364 GCF_034508935.2 Berghia stephanieae
ACCTTTATAGTCTGGTTAAGACAGTTTAGTGAGAATTACTCATAAACGCGGATGGCAAAAAGCAATAACACAGACCTGAGTGACGTTAACTTCTGTTCTATCTATACAGTGGAATCCTGTTAAAGCAAACACCGCTGGACCAGAAAAATAATTAGTTGACTTTAGAGCAAGGTTGAATTTATCCATTGTCAATATAGGGGGATAGCAGACACAGTAAGTACCTCCCTGCCCACTATGGGAGACCAAGAGCCCCACCCAGAAGTACATCTTTAATGTACAGTGGAATCCTGATAAAGCAAACACCGCTGGACCAGAAAATGACTTTAGAGCAAGGTTGAATTAATCCATTGTCAATAGAGTCTCACCTCACATCCTCGTCCTGACTGAGGTAGTCGTAGAGGAGACTTGACAGATGACTTTGCAGTGAGGGCTCTCCATCCAGATAATATGTCTTCAGCCAAATCTTCAAAGCTGAAGACAGATCTGGATCAACGGAACACGCTTATGATAAAGAGCAGAAAATTTGGGACCAAATCTGGGACCAACAAGAGGTGTTGGCTTGAAGCAGAAGTTGACTTGAGAGTTTATGTGGCTTCCACTGTATCAACATTCTCAATTGACTAAAATTTCCCCCATACAAACACAGTCAACCGTACATGGCATAACACGGCAAGATAAATATGATTATATAAAAATGACCTTGCTACAAAAGGAATATAAACATTTTACCCCAAAGCCCAACAAATGTAATGGACAAAAATGAATATTATAACAGCTTCGAAAAAGAACCACGTATCAAACACAGAACGTTTTGGAGCTCAAAACCCTTCTACAGTGTCTGGAATTTAAGTGATTTATAATGTTTAACGAAGGATTTTGAGTCCTAAAAATTCAGTGTTTGGTCAGTTGTTATTTTTTTTTTCTTTTCGAAGCTGTTATATTCATATTTGGTCATTACTTTTTACAGTCCACAGCCTCTAGCAGCTTAGTATCACTTGTACCTTTAATGTTTGTTTTTAAGGGTTTTACGGCGCTTGCAACAGATTAAGGTCATATCAGCGCCAGTAAAAAGGAAGAAAATGGGATAGTAAAAAGTTTGAGCATTACAATTAAAGCAACCAAGAACCGGTATGACAGAGGGGAATTGGTTCAAATAGGAAACACTTGTAGATTTGATAGCACACAATCAAAGTACTTAGTTTGAGATCACCTAAAAGTATCACCCAGAAACCAGCACAAGATCCCATTCAGAGGAATATACTCAAATGTTTACAAATTATATGTTAAAAATTTAAAAAAATAATACATAACAGAGAGATGATTTACAAGGAAAAAAATATCATCTCCCAAAACTATAACTATACATTCCCTCCCAGCCAAGGACTCCGACCAGGGTCAGGACAAAACCAAGTAATCTCATTCCAAGACAAAGACAGAAAGCGATAAGAAAATAGATACAGGGGGATAGAAGACAGAACAAGTACCTCCCTGTCCACTATGGGAGGTCAGGAACCCCACCCAGTGTGTCTAATTTAACTCTCGATCTGGTAAATAATGCCCCAATCTTTGGGTGAACTGATATTCCTGGAAACCAAAACAATGCCGTAACCAATGCAAACTGACAACATGGCCATTACATTATAGATAGTATGCACTTGGCTAAGAAGCTCACAACATTGCCATCCAGAAGTATAACAGACCAATACACAAAACTCTGTGTAACCTTGAACGTGTATAGTCTGGTACAGTTTAGTGAGAATTACTCATAGTATGAAGTTGACGTCACTCAGGTCTTTGTTATTGCTTTTTGCCATCTCACTAAACCATATTAACCAGACTATAAACGTTCATGGTTACACATAGTTTTGTGTGTGTGTGTATGTCCGTTACACTTCCAGATGGCAATGTTGTGAGTTTCTTAGCCAAGCGCATACTATCTGAATTACAAACTGACATCATGGACGTTACATCGTTTAAAACTGAATAAAAAACATATAGATGTCCTAGATGCAACGAGTATGATTTGAGTAAGAATTTATACTTAAACATTCATCATGAATCAAAATGTGAGTGGCAGTTGACATAATATTGTACATGGAATAATCCACATATGGGTAAATGAAATTTTAATTACTGATGGATGGAATGTAAATAAAATGCAGTTCCGCACTTTTCAACAACTCTACTTCAACAACAAAGTTTTAATATAGTGGTCAAAGTTTTAATTTGTCGAATAGATAGTGATAGATAGTGTAGTGGAATTGTAAAAAAAAAAAGTAAAAAAGAATAAAAGTAGTTCTTCAGAGCCATTGGGCCCATGGAGCCGGAGTTTATTCCGGTTTCTATATCGTGAAATGGACAATAGCAATTGCTGGCTACCCTTTGGATAGGACACTAGTCTAACA
>NC_088369.1:12416464-12431196 GCF_034508935.2 Berghia stephanieae
TCTGTCAATTCAACATGTTTGTAGATTCCCAACAATATCAAGATGATAAAACCTTCCATATATGTGTAAAAAACAGCAAGGTCGTATTTATAACATGTCACATCCCCATCACAACCAATCACATGTGAGATACATTGATTAAAAGCTTTTGCAATCTCTTTAAAGTGTCAGTGTGAACAAGGATAAAGAACTGATATAAGTGTAATGAAAGGTGCCAACAAAGCAAAAAGAAAACGACAAAAAAAAAACCATCCATAAAAATGTAGATGTAGCACATATGACGTAATCAGTCCTGAGTCGATCCCCGGTGAAGGCACTGATGTTTTGGGGGATGTGTTATTCTGCCTTGCTTGGTGTGGGGGGGGGCACCTTCATACACTCTTGTTCAGTTCTTTATCTACACTGGTACCTGCTCCTGAATTTCTTATGTGAACAGAAACCTGCAACTCTTAAACAAAGACAAAAGACAGGCACAATAACAGACATTTTTCACTACATATGAAACGAACACCGGACATTCACATCATCAAAAATCTATCAATCTTCTCTCTAGCAAGCTAACTTAATACAAATGCAACGAATGGTTATATTTCTTCTAGCCTGACAACTATTACAAATCCCATGTATGAAGATTACAATAAGCTATTTGATCGGCCACATTCCAGCATCTATCTCTCGTGTACTCCAACATCATTCAGAGTTCGAGGTTCTGTCACATCAGCTATCAATATCAATATATTAAGTTATATACAAGGCCATATTACAGATTACATCCAATCCAAAGGATGCCAAGTTTAAAATATGTAAAAGAGAGTGTTGAAATCCCCCATTTTGAGAAATCTTTATGAGAGTTTACTTGTCTATAAACCTAAGACATTAGTAACTATGAATATCTATAACACTCTGGTTTCTGGAAATGGTTGGGTATCTGCAATTGCAAACACTTAAAACACACACACACACACACACACACACAGAGAGAGAGAGAGAGAGAGAGAGAGAGGAGAGAGAGGAGAGAGAGGAGAGAGAGAGAGAGAGAGAGAGAGGAGGAGAGAGAGAGGAGAGAGAGAGAGAGAGAGAGGAGAGAGAGAGAGGAGAGAGAGAGAGAGAGAGAGAGAGAGAGAGAGAGAGAGAGAGAGAGAGAGAGAGAGAGAGAGAGAGAGAGAGAGAGAGGAGAGAGAGAGAGAGAGAGAGAGAGAGAGAGGAGAGAGAGAGAGAGAGAGAGAGGAGAGAGAGAGAGAGGAGAGAGAGAGAGAGAGAGAGATGAGAGAGGAGAGAGAGAGAGGAGAGAGAGAGAGAGAGAGAGAGAGAGAGAGAGGAGAGAGAGAGAGAGAGAGAGAGAGAGAGAGAGAGGAGAGAGAGAGAGAGAGGAGAGAGGAGAGAGAGGAGAGAGAGAGAGAGAGAGGAGAGAGGAGAGAGAAGAGAGAGAGAGAGAGAGAGAGGAGAGAGAGGAGAGAGAGGAGAGAGAGAGAGAGAGAGAGAGAAGAGAGAGAGAGAGAGAGAGAGAGAGAGAGAGAGAGAGAGAGAGAGAGAGAGAGAAGAGAGAGAGAGAGAGAGAGAGAGAGAGAGAGGAGAGAGAGAGAGAGAGAGAGAGGAGAGAGAGAGAGGAGAGAGAGGAGAGAGAGAGAGAGAGAGGAGAGAGAGAGAGGAGAGAGGAGAGAGAGAGAGAGAGAGGAGAGAGAGGAGAGAGAGAGGAGAGAGAGAGAGAATCCTATCTTCAAATACTCAAAACTCACCTGCTCTAGTTCTCCCCTCACTTGATACTGGAAGTTTTGTCTGGTAAGGGCCAGTTCCCTCTCCTTAGCTTGCAACTGTGTCTTGGTGACTTGAATCATCTTGTCTTTGTCTTGAATTGTTCTGTCTTTGTCTTGGATCACTGATCGAATTTCCGTATCTTTAGCTTGAATCACTGTATCCTTATTGATAATTTCTTCCCGTTGCTGACAAATCTGCTTGTGATTTTCATCTGCTGCCTTGAGAGTGCCAAGCAAGAGTTGTTCATTGGGATATTGACCCCCTGTAAAAAAATCAAAATCAAAATCAATGACAGTGAAGAACAACTAAACAGCAAGAAATGTTTCCATGTTATGTACAATTATCATTTTGAAGTCAAAAAACAATGTTTCAAATAATGGAATATGTTCAGCTATCTAATGTCAAGATCGCATTGTAGGTTGGAATGAAATTATTAGTACTTATGATATATCAATTCATTTTCATAGATTCGTTTTTAAAAATTAAAAAGTTTCATTATATTGCATCCTTTTTATTCAATAATGACAATTAGGTTATTGGATCTGTTTCAAATCAATTCAAACTTTTAAATAACTCAATTTGCAAGTTTGATAAGGCTTTTAGACACACGTTCACTGCTCATGGTTATGTGTTACATATTATTATACTTTGTATGGGGGTCCTGATGGCTCAGTTGGTGGAGCACTCGCTTCACATGCAATGGGACCGAGATCTATCCCAGGCGCAGTCAAGTTTTTTTCTGACCCACCTGCCCACCCAGCAGTGATTGGGTAACTGGTTCTGTAGAGCTGGTGGAAAGCGCTTTGCGATAAAGTAGCATCCTATCCAAAGGATAGCAAGCAATTGCTATTGTCCGTTTCATGCTAGAGAAACCGAGATAAACTTCAACTCCATGGGCCTCGTGACTTTAGACTTTAAAATCTTTTTTTTAAAATATAACACTTAAATCTACGACTCAAGTGTTAAATCTCACACTGGTAACAGTCATTTAATCCTTATATTGTAAATTCTCAATCTTGCGAGGTCCTTTGGTACAAAAGACTCACAAGAAGCTATAAAGAATTTAAGGACAGCGTCAGCAATCTGTTCTATGGTGTACTGACATGTTGCTGCCTTAATTGTCTCCAGATTCAAGTGGGGTGATCCGACGGATGATGCAGAGGACGATGAAGACGATGATGCGAATGAAGATGATGAACATGTTGAAGATGGTGTAGAACAAGTAGATGATACTGAACTGCCTGAATCGGAATCTGGGGATCAGAACGTGAATAAAAATAAGTTAATAAATTAGCACAAAAATCGAAGCATAATTGGCAAGTCTTTATTTTATACCCCCATTTTTTTTAGTTAAGTAAGATTATAAAATATAAAACAAACATATATAAGACACCATGAAAAAGCGATAGCAATTTTAAATCAATGAAAAATAATGTTTCTGGGTACTATTACCCCCTCCCCCCCCCCCCCACACCTTCCAATGAACCTAGTTTATTAATTATTTACCTGATTATTCTTCTTTCAATATTAATTTATTCAATCATTACTCATTTTCTACATACATCTTTTTATTTGTGAATTTTTATATTTATTTGTTTATCTATAATTCATTTACTTCTCTATTTATTTTAAATCCCTTCGATTTTTCCACATATTTATAGCTACAGACTTTATATTATTTAAAGATCAATGTCTATTATATTGTGCATGAAGAGATGCACATATAATAATTAACACGGGATTTTAAAATAAAATAAATAAACAAAATTATTTTTAAAAACTAACAAAAAAGATCAATATATAATTATTCTAAACAGTAAACTAACAAAATTATGCAAATTTAGGTTTTAAAAAAATTGAAGAAAAATAATGTATTAAAAAATGAGGACAAAATTACCGCAGTCTGAGTCTTGAGCAGACATCATTTCCCCATAGTCTACCTCGACTGTAAGCTGGAAATGGAAAAACAAATAAGACAATAAGTGACATGCCAAGAATCCTTTAAAAAAAAAAACAGAAAAAAAAAAAAAAAACACACAAAAAAAAGAAAAAAAAAGAAAGAAAATATTGGAAAAATAAACCTTAAGCTGGCTGTTTCTATTTGACGCTTTGGTAACTTTTTATTGAGACAGAGCAGCTGTTTTATCAAGATGAGCTGAATGCTTTTATATCATGTGATAAAACATTTAGTACCATTTCAACAATGACAACTTAAAATGAGGCCAAAACATATTTTCAAAAAAAAAAAAAAATAAATTAAAAAAAAAAAGAAAAGAAAAAAAAAGAGGAAACAAATTGGACTTCACTTCATAGAAGATTTGACACAGATCACATCTGACCAGGGGAGACAATCAATATTAGACATTCAAACAATTCATGAATCGTGGGTGACGTGACTTTTAATTGTAATAAAATAATGTCCCAACTGATTTAATATCTTCTACTTTTCTGACATTGCACCATACACAAACAAAAGCCATTGTTGTGTTGTAATATCACTTTTTGTTCTTCTAGTTATTTTTATGAAGTAGTAGTCAGTAGTCTTATTAGAAAGTGATACTATGCTGATGGAAGCTATAGACTGTAAAAAGTAAAAGACGAAAATGAATGTAAACAGATTTTAAAAAGAACAAAATACCAAACACTGAACATTTCGGGCTCTAAATCCTTCTTCAGCCAACAACAAACATCAATTAAAACATAAATATACATTACTTAAAAGCCCAGATAGACGACAGAGAAAAAATAAAAACATGTCCTATCTGTAATAAGATCTTGGAATGTCTAATTGTTTTTTAGTTGTTGGCTGAAGAAGGGTTTCGAACCCAAAATGTTCTGTATTTGGTATTTTATTCTTTTTTAAAGCTGATTATATATATATATATATATATATATATATATATATATATATATATATATATATATATATATTATATATATATATTGAATTGTGTTTGATACAAATATGGTACGAAAAGTGCTCGACATGCAGTAATGGAGCGAATTATTATTATTTAAAATATTTACCACAATGTTTGAGACAGTCTACATTAATGTTTCAGGCTTAATTTGCCATCGTCAGGACTGAGTTGTTTTGTTGACTGTTGTTGTTTCTTGAACAACCTCATGAAGCCACACTCAACATGAAAAGTGAGATCTACGGAAGATGTCCCCATCGGCGTAAATTCCTGTTAAGCAACTTTAAACCGGAACCACTTCAAGAAACAACAACAGTCAACAAAACAACTCAGTCCTGACGATGGCAAATTAAGCCTGAAACATTAATGTAGACTGTCTCAAACATTGTGGTAAATATTTTAAATAATAATATATATATATATATATATATATATATTCATTTTTGTTTTTATTAATTTTTACAGTCTTACTTCATACACTACCTTATAAATTACCCATGTCATATATCAAGTGCACTCCCTACACATTACCAGAGAGGGTTTATTATATTTCCTAACAGACCTTGAAATCCCTAACAACATTATTTCAGACCTGCCAACTTGAATATTCATAATTTTTAGGTGATAAAAATTGTAGTTGCTACAGAAGTAAACTTTTAAAATCAACAATTTATCCTCACATGGATTAAATAACACTTCAAAATTGTAAAAATTATATAGTCTGGCATCAACTTTCATTTTCAAAAAAGTTTTACTGACTCTGAGATGCTCATGCACTTCTGAAATTGGAGCCAAAATTTCATAATTCTACAAATTTTTTGTTATAGTAGGAAGGTCTGATATTCAATAGGATAGGAATAGTTGCTGGGAAATGCCTGTAAATTTCAAATGTTATTCGCCTAGACTTTCTCTATCAAAAAGGATATCCCATCATCATATAAATAAAGTTATTTCTGCTGTACAAGACTTTTTGACAATTTGGAGATCATCTTCTAATCTAGTGACAGATAAAGAACATTTTTTAGGCCAAAATTAGAAAAAATATTGTATGCAGAACATTTTAAATGACGTGGCACAGACCCAAAATCTTAACGAAGAACAGCCACTATAAAAGCAATGGAACGATGCCACTCAGCTCTTTATTACTGCTTTTAGACAGCCATTTTAATGAGTAGTTCTCACTAAATTCTATCAATCAAACCTATAAATTTAAGGTTACATATAGTTTTGTGTGTTGGTACTTTATATCAGCTGGTGGATGTTGTGAGCAATTTAGCTAAACGCAGAGCATCAATATGATCGCACTAAAAATAAAGTTGATGTCACTCTCAATACAACAACACATTAAATTACAGAAACACCTCTTGAGTTACCTCTGTGTCCTGTGCATTATTGATGAAATCTTGACCTTTCAACTGTAGCATGTGTAAGCAGTACTGTGAAGCTCTTGAATGTTGAAGGAAAGGATCAGTACCTTTGGACCAGTTACGAAGGCCAACGCCGCAGCAATAGCATCTGACACTGTCTGTGAAACCTGGATGGAGAGAAGAAGAGAACATGAAAATAAATAACTACAAAAGCCATCAAAACTGAACACTGAATTTTTAATGCAATCAGCGCTGCTGTTGACAAAAATGGAAAAAGGAGGGAAATTTTAAATGATTGCCCTTTAAATCCACAAATTTACTGCACTTAACTTATCCCACTTTTAGACCAATTGTGATGAGAAACCATAAAATTGATGCTCTAGCTAACTTCTGGAGAGTGGTAAACTGAACCTATTAGTTCCATCGCACATCTGTCTCTCACTGCCAGTGCATTTGATTTGGAGGAAATGTAATTGTTCAAAAGGAGGAAATTCCTCGTCTGACTCCAAATTCAGGAATTTCCATGGATCCAAATAAGGAAAACCATCAACACTGCTCAGTCAAACATGACAACCACATCAATCATTCAAAACAATGTTGTGAAATTGGAAAATTTAGGTTGATTTCTTCGTATAATCACACACACACACACACACACACACACACACACACACACACACACACACACACAAGAATAATTATTATTATATCATAATAATCGTAAATTCACATTTTACATTAGCTGAATTTATGGAGACTATCCATCAAGCCGGCCAGAATAAAGATAGCCTGAAATTCCTGTGACAACAATCTGCCTTGCCACTCATATCAACCTCTAGAACGGAACAATAACCTCAGATTCTTCCACATAATATTTATTTTTTCGTTATAATACTAATACCTCAAACTTTTTAAATTAAGCATATCATGTTTAAGACCTTAACCTACAGCATGTGAGAAATCAAACTGGTTGGCAAGTCTGATCATTGACAACATTAAAACATTTATCCCAACTCATAACAAGTCTAAAGATCTGAGAAGTTATTATATGATGATACAGTGTCAGACAAAGAGTCATAGAGAAAAATACAAGAAAATAACTCTTAAAAGACAAAATATATAATAGTTTTAGCTACATCATATCTTTTTGGTTGCGTGTTCTGTTGTTGACATTCTAGAAAATTATTATAAAATATTTTTTTTTTAATGCAGCGAGATAATCCTGCAGAAAATTACTTTAACGATTATAAAAATTACAACAATAGCTCTAGGGAAATAGAAAAATCTAATTGAAACCTTAATTTACCTTCCTATGTTAATTCTATCTTAAATAAAACTACTTTATCAAAACCCAAGGGAGATAATTCATTATTTCATATTACTCTCATTCCCGTACAAAGGAAATTAAGTTTTTAAAAACTTCCGGATGGAGTTAAATACTGATCTTGAAAAATATAAAAAGAATTAAACAATATTTTGCATTAATTAAACTTTCAGATTTGCCTAATCTATACTGGAAAGCCGTGCATATTCATTTCTCTTACTTAATGCTCTCAATTTAATACGTAATGATTTATTAAAACTTTTCCTCATTACATTCTACTTTCACGAATTGAAAAATTGAGGAGATCAATACGAGTAAATGTACAAGATCAAAATTGATAACATAATATCTATGTGTAATAAATAGACATTGAAAAAATAATTTGTGTATTTTAATATTAATATATGGAATATCACACAATATACAGTTCATAGCTTTAATAAGGAGGATGATCATACCTGTGCAATAAAAACCACATTCGGCCATCTTCTCTATTGAAAATTCTTCACTTTGAAGCATTGGCCATGAATCAAATGTCCCAATTCGGCTTGTGATTTCCTCAAATTCTGGGTGTTTTATTATAAATTCACGGTTTCCACAGCACCTTTCATAATGAGTCAAGGAACAACAAAATGTGTTATTCCGCACTTTATCACGAACTGCACGCTCGCTTTCTCTGGTTATGTTACCAATATCAAAACCACGTACAAAAGGACACGTAGGTACTACTCTCTCATGCAACATTTCAACATGAATTTCACTGCAATTTGTAAGTTCTTCAAGTTCTACACTACAAAATACACACATTACACTTGATGATTTGCAATTAAAAACAAACCCACATTTAGCATATATTGCTGCCTCATAAGAGAATGGATTGAGAAATGTAAGTAGTCTATGACTCTCGAACAAAGCAAGAAAACCCAATTTGTGCTTTGGACGAAAAAGTTTTGGTGATGGCGACTGAATGTTCGTGAATAGCTGCCTTCTAACACTAGAATTAGATGCGTTTGTATTAGCTGATAACATATTTTCGATGAATGAGGACGATAAAAACGATGAATGTGGACGTGTGAGGTGATCATCATGAATCTGTAAATGTGAAAATGGTGGCTCTGAATCTGGTTCTGATGCTGGTGTTGGGGTAGGTGATGGATTGAGAAAAGGGCAGTTTGGACGTAAAATTCGGTGTACGGCCAAAGGTGACTCTCCCTCCCAACCAAAAAATGTTAGTCCACAATGTTTGCAAAATACTTCATCTGAAACCGAGTCATTTAGACGCTCAAACCCTGCTTCAGCGAGTTTGACAGGGGAATTTGACAAGTGAATATCTTGATTGTTTTGACTTGGCGACCCAAAGAATGAACTTAATCGTTGCTTAGCACGGGATGCTTCTGAAAAATCCACTGCATCCATAGTGAAATAGATTATATCCTTACAATATGCACGAATTATTTCCACCAATAGAATTATGTATTTGATAAAACAAGAAAAACTCAGTAAAACAAGATACACTTTGAATGAAAAGTGTCGGCCATTTCGATATTGGTGTGTTTTTTCTCCTGCCGGAAGTAGGGCATCATAATTTTCGGATTTTCCCGTTTATTTCTAAGAATAGATCGCCGGTGTTATCCATTGGTTCCATGTCCAGTGCCAGTGTCCAGTTTCCAGCGATCCAGCGTTCCTGATTCCACTCTATTCCTTCACCTTACTTTCAGTTTTGTGGCCGGTTAAAAAATTCGCTTTTTTGAGATAAATCATTGTGACCGTTGGGGAGTTGTTAGCTTAACTTTCTTGTTGGTGGCCCTAAGTTAATGATTGCCCTAGTTTTAAGTTTTGGCCATAGAATTAAACGAATGAGAATACGTACGAAGCCTAAAAAGTGTCCACCAATGAAAGCATTCAGCGCCATTTTGTTGTTGGCTGAGAATGTAGTTAATTACCATTCATTCGGTATCTATGTCAACATAACGACACAAGAAAAACAACAAACAATATCAAAATCCACAATAAAATGTTTCAGAACTGTTGCGTATATTTATGGCACAACGAAGCTGTCAAAAAATGAAGTTAGAGAATGTGTGTAATCATGTATTATAATAACCTGTAATGTGTTTTCCAACCACCACATCATCTACTACTACAACCACCACCACAATATCATCACTAACACTACTACTACAACCACCAGCCCCACATCATTATCACTACCACTACTACTACACCACCACCAGCACATCATCATCACTACCACTACTACAATCACCACAACCACATCGTCATCACTACCACTACTACTGCAACCACCACCACCATATCATCATCATTACCACTACTACCACAACCACCACCACCACTACTACTACAACCACCACCACATCACTACCTCAACTACTACAACCACCACCACAATAGCATCACTACCACTACTACTACAACCACCACAACCACATCGTCATCACGACCACTACTACTACAACCACCACCATATCATTACCATTACCACTACTACTACAACCACCACTACCACCATATCATTACCATTACCACTACTACTACAACCACCACAACCACATCGTCATCACTACCACTACTACTGCAACCACCACTACCACCATATCATCACCATTACAACTACTACTACAACCACCACAACCACATCATCATCACTACCACTACTACTACAACCACCACCACATCATCATCACTATCACTACTACTACAACTACAACCACCACCACATTATCATCACTACCACTACTACTACTGCAACCACCACCACCATATCATCATCATTGAAATATTTTTTTTTTTTAATTGAGCTTTATATAGTGCAATATCTACTAAATGTGCTCAAAGCGCTTTACAAGGGGTCCCTGGTCAACATTTAACATGTAGGACGGGACATGACGCCTGTTAGGCGATATTACAATTTTTCGGACAAAGACAACTCTGTTAACGGCCAGGTACTCATTTTACACCTGAGTACGGTGAGAGAATGTGAGTAAAGAGCCTTTTCCAAGGACTCAATTATGCGCCGAGCGCGAGGCTCGAACCCAGGACCTTCCGATCCGGAAGCGAGTGTCATACTACTAGACCACATAGCCGCATCATTACCACTACTACTACAAACACCACCACCACATCATCATCACGACCACTGCTACTACAACCACCACCACCACCATATCATTACCATTACCACTACTACTACAACCACCACCACATCATCATCACTACCACTACTACTACAACTACAATCATCACCACCACCACATCATCATCACTATTACTACTACAACTACAACCACCACCAACACCACATCACCTCACTAACACTCAGTACTACAATCACTACCATTAGGTTTTGGGGCTTTACTTCATTTGAAATAAGGAAACTTCGGAATTGTATTTGGCATTGTGTTTATATATCATAATATAATTCTAATCAGTTATCTATTTAGAACTAGATACTATACAATATGTATGCCAAATACCACCCCAATTCCCCTTTCTTGTGTGCGGGAATTCCTCTTTCGTCATTGAAATTGAGTGTGAGAGAGTCATCACTACACACATAAACAACAGAAACAATTTAAAAACAAGACTATGACACGCAACCACTCACACACGAGGCTATACTATTTATCCTTTTCTCTATATAGAATAGGACAAGACAAACAATAGCTTGACTCTCGCTACACTTCGCATTGATGTTTGTCGTCTCACGAGTTCAACTCTCGGTCGACCTGTCAATATTCCTTTTTGCCTCGGACGTAATCATTAATAGAATGTTGTGTGGTTTTGACCGTGAAGAAAACCTTAAGAAGTCACATTTATATCATTTTAGAGAGATCGTTTTGAATAATTTTGAGTTAAACGAGCGAGCAGCAACTTGTTTTCATGAACGGCCGATCAGCGCTTGTTTACCCTAGTAACGCGATTCCCAGCCAACATCAAAATGGCGGATATTTTTCTCATCGAGGCCGCTGGTTGGTTAGCCAATAAGAGCACCGTACGGTTTCCATTGGGTAAATTCCTTGGTTTTGGCAGTTTAATTTGTAATTTAATTGTAGTTTTTAGGCTTTGATAGATAGTTCTTGTCTTAGACTTAGGTATCTAAGTTAAGTTTTAGTCCATCGCCATTGTAATTGTACTTGTACTAGGCTAGATCCTAACCTAACCCGACGTGCAGTTGACTTATTATTTGCAGGTATGATAACCCGATTCATTATGGGATCTTTGTTGTAATGGAAATCTAAAGAAAATGACGCAAAATATTGTCCATTACAACAATATTAGACTAGGCCCATAATGGCGTTCGGATGTCAGACCTGTGTAAATGTAGGCCTACTCGTCACAGGCCCAATTTGTCACAGGCTCCAGTGAGCGCAGGTAGGCCTTATATGATTTCTTTGCCTTCCTTTGCTAGACTATCTGATGCACAAAATGCTGTACACTTATTTAAGGTTTATGTTGTCCTGCAAATAAGACATTAAGATACCAGATTATTTGTTTTCTAGAATATTTTTGTATGCCTACATTCATTTCAACCCTGTTTCAATATTATAATTTTCGCTCAAACTGAGTTGCTCTGTATATATAAACTTTTAAAAGAAACATCTTTATATCTTAATTGATGACAGTAATAATTACAGCAATTTAACTCTGTAGTTGTAACTCAAGTTTTTCATTTTCCACCTTAAAACTGTCAAAATGTCAATTCAGCTTGTTTCATTGTGTATGCGAATCTAAGCAAACTACTCTGTAAATTTTTATCAATGAATGTTTTTTTCGTGAAATTCAATCCATACAATCAAACATTCATTTACTCTTTTTGAGAATGTCAGTGATAGCTTCCATCATGCACAGGGCACAGTCGAGGCAAGGCTGGCCTGTGACAAACTGGGCCTCTTACAAACTGGCATGCTTTCCCACTGTGGATTATGACAAACTGGCATGCTTTCCCACTGTTGGCTGTGACAAATTGGTATGCTTCCGCTATGAGCCCATTGAAAAACGCATCGGTTTTGATGGATTCGAAGCATGAATTTCTCTAGTTCACAATGATTCGAACCCACTACCCTTCTGTTATGGCAACTCAGCCTGGTTATGAAAGGAGCGCTCTACAATCGGCGCCATTCACTAGTGGATGCAACATTTTTTTTTCTATTCTATTGTCCTTCTGGCAATTTTCTAATACTTTTTACTTCATTTCTTGTTATTATCAACATAAGTGCCTGCTTCACTCACTTTTTTTCTAGATTATTGTCAAGCATATTAATGACTAAGAGAAATAGAAGACTTTTTAAAATTTCTGGTCTAGTTATTTGTTTTTTAGACATGCATTCTTTCAAAATGTCACCATAACGACTATGTGGGTGGAGAGTGAAAA
The DNA here is from genome assembly GCF_034508935.2 of Berghia stephanieae. Lineage (NCBI taxonomy): Eukaryota > Metazoa > Mollusca > Gastropoda > Nudibranchia > Aeolidiidae > Berghia > Berghia stephanieae. The sequence continues at coordinate 12,429,224 of NC_088369.1, forward strand.
TAGACGAGAAACTGGTATTGTATTGGGGTAAAATGATCTCTTAAGGAATAGATTCCAATGCAAACCCTGACAGCAATGAGCAGTATGATGGAGTGAGTTGATTTATATGAAGAAGAAAAAGAAGGAGAAGATGACGATGAAGGTTGAAAATCCCACACATTTTAAAAAGATTAAACTTTCATCAATCCTCAGTAATTTGATTTTTAAAATTTTGCGACCTTGATAAATCAATTTAAAATCTTGGTTGCTTTTACAGCCTGGGCTGGGTCTACGATCTTTATCCTAGCAATGTGGCTTATTGAACTCTATTATCTCCCATTGCCATTCAAACTTAAATTAAATTTGCTCCAGCAAAGCAATCACAGGAGGATGTCAAGGGGAGGGGGCACAGTGTAATCAGTAGGCAGAAAGTGGAACTGATAGAAGAAGAGTTAGAAGAAATTCTGATTTGCCGACATCAGACTTACTCAGCTGCCACCCTTACTTTGGACTGAAGAAGGATTGTATAGAATATGTATTATTTTCTCCTGATTTTATTTGGAACCCTTTTCCTTTAGACCACAGTTACTTTGATTTTGTTCCTTTTGAAGGGTTTTAACTTTTTCTTTTTAATTTCTAACTGGACTTCCAATTTATCAATGATCCTATCTTTCTCATCAAATAAAGCAGGTTTAGGCTACCTGCTGATAGTTCATCGTAATCATCATTTCCTATTACACCCTGGGTCAGGGTATAAGCCACAGACAAACAGTTCCCATCCTTCTCTCTCCTGAGCTAACTTTTTTATTTCGTTCCATGTCTTATCGCTTCTCTGTATATCAGCTTCTTTGATTCTTCTCCATGATCCCTTCCTCTTGATAATGCGCGAAGCTGCTTGTTTGGTAAACATTTTCATTTGCATGAATTTTATGTAATTGTCAATTATAAATCAGATTGAAACTTTTTAAAAGCAAAAACAAACTATACTGTTATGAGCTCAGATTGCTGTTTCTCTGTTTGCAACTTGCTGTTCACCTTTAAGGTTCTCTTAATTGTGTCCAAAATTTTGGCTAGATCTTGGAAACCGAGGAAGGCCAATATCTTATTGCCTATCCTCACATCTGGTAACCGGTAACTGCACACGTGCATTAGATTTTGAGTCTGAACAGCCAGGGAGACTATTCAGACTAGAGTATGTCTAGAAACTTTTAAAAACTAATGAACGTCCTGAATATTGCTGACGTTTAACATTTTTCTCTTTAGCAGATTCTTTCTGTCAACATGGCATGCTTTGAAATAGGTGACTTTAAAATAAGGCCTATCAAGGAAAATGAATGTGAGCAAGTCATTGAAATGGTCATTGTAAGTAATGTAGTTAACTGGTTATCATTCCTAACAAAGGTTTAAAGGGCCGACACTATTCCTAATTTAGTGTTTATTTTTTTCCCAACTACTTCTTTAAATTTCAAAAATGTCATCCAAAATTGATATGAATATATTCAGATTCATATGAATCTGGAATAATCCATAGAGATCTGGCATAAACCAATGACCCCACTTTTTTGTCTTATGAAACATACATTTAAGTTTAAGTAACATTATATGACTGGACGGGGTCCTTTGACCTCCCATGGTGGGCGGGAGGTCATGCTGTGTCTTCTATCCCCTTAATCTGTTTTCCGAGTTGCTTTCTGTCTTTGTCTTGGAATGGGATTACTAATGATAATAATAATAATAATAATAATAATAATAATAATAATAATAATAATAATAATAATAATAATAATAATACTTTATTCATCCAAAAAAATGGAAATTTGTCTACAGACGTGGCATGCATAAAAATGTATAAACTTAAACTTGTCCTGACCAGCAACTTACTTAGTTTTGTCACAGCCCTTGACTGTGAGGGAAACAGTCAAATGTATAGTTATAGTTTTGGGAGATGATTTTTTTTTCCTGTTACGTATTATTAGTTATGTATTCTGTAAACA